>NC_050583.1:7905044-7990044 GCF_013368585.1 Megalops cyprinoides | reverse complement strand
CAGCCCAGAGCTCTTCGACCTGTCCCGCCTCGGGGAGACCCTGCGGGTGCCCAGCCCCCGGGCATGTCGGACACCCGAAGCCTTCCTGGGACCCACGGCCGCCTCCCTGGTCAACCTGGACACGCTGATCCCCCCCAACCCCCCCGTCAAGAACAAGAACCCCTTCCTCTCAGGTGAGCTGGCCGGGTTGCTGGTGCGCGCACATACACACACACATACACACACACACACACACACACACACACACACACACACACGTGCGCACACATACACGCGCGCGCACGCGCACGCACGCACATACACACACAAACACACATACACATACACACACACACACACGTGCGCACACATACACACACACACACACACACACACACACATACACATACACACACGTGCACTCACATACACACACACATACACACACACACACGCGCGCGCACCACATAAGCACATACACACACAAACACACACACACACACACACACACGTGCACGCACATACACACACACATACACACACACACACGCGCGCGCACCACATAAGCACACACACACACAAACACACACACACACAGCAGAGCAGGGCCACCAGCAGGGGTGGTGTGGTGCTGAAGGAGCAGCCCAAAGGATCCATTCCCAGGAGGAGAGGTGGCATTGTACCCTTGGGCTAAGGTGCTTAACCGGAACTGCCATGGTAAAGCTATGGAGCAGTGTAAATGGACAAAGTGCACCAGTGTAAGCTGTGAATAAGGCCGTCTGCTGGGTAAATATGTAAAAAGACCACATCACTCAGCAGCACCTACAGCACACAAAGGCATTCTCACAGTCCAGCGTAATGCATTACTGATGTTTGCAAAGCAAACATGCATATCTGTCGTGGCTTTTGCATTTTGCGTGCTGTCTTTCTCTACATCTGGATAATTACTGGAGCAGTACAAAAGAGCTGGCTTGCTCAAGGGTACAAGACTTGACCTTGGATTGAAACTTGCAACCTTCTGAGTACAAGTCAAGTTCTGTAATTACTGCAACAGTAAGTCATTATTATTGTACTGGTCCATGCTTGCGATCCTGTTTGTGGACGTGTTGCAATGATATCAGTTATAATTAGGGAAACAAATGTTATTTTATTTACATGATTCTTTCATCACACCCAAGGAGCCGGATCAGTCTTTTATGTTTTGTAGCAGCTGTTACAGAATGCATTTTCTGAACATTGACACTTTTTCACCTTCTTTTTTCACCTCCCTCTTCCTTTATGCTCTCTTTCTCTCTCCCCCCTTATTTCTCTCTCACTCCTTCTCCTTCTCTCTGTCTCCCTCCTTCTCTCTTTGTCTCTTCCCCCTTCTCTCACCTCTTTGCCTCTCTCACTCCTTCCCTTCCCTCTCAATGTTTTCTTTCTGTTTCTGTCTCTTTCTTTCTCCACCCTTCTCCCTCTCCGTCTCCCTCTTCTTTCTCTTTCTCTTTCTCTTTCTCTCCTACGTTCTCTCTCCCTCCTCTTTGTCTCTCGCTCCTTCTCTCTCTCCCTCTCTTTCTCTCTCTCTCTCTCTGTCTCCCTCTTCTTTCTCTTTCTCTCCTACTTTCTCTCTCCCTCCTCTTTGTCTCTCTCTCCCTCTCTCTCTCTGTCTCTCTCCTCTTTCTTTGTCTCTCTCTCTCCCACCTCTCTGTCTCCCTCCCTCTCGATCTCCCCCCCCCCCCAGGACTCAGCGCCCCTTCGCCCACCAACCCCTTCCACACCGACCAGCCTCGCCTCACCCTAAATCAGATGCGGCCCAGCTCCACCTCGCCCCTGCCCCCGTCGGTGCTCCCCTACAGCGCCTCGCTCCCCCTGCCCCTCAGCCACCAGCCCTCCACCCTGCCCTCCTCCTTCACCCAGCCGCCCACCTTCCCCCCATCCCACGGGCTGCTGGACCTGCCCAGCAACCTACCCCAGCCCCTGCTGCCACTGTCCCCCGCCCCCCCGCCAGGGCCCCTGGGGGACCCGCACAGTCAGAACCCCTTCTTGTGAGGTGCCCCCACCCCCACCCCCTTTCGGGGACTGCTGAGAACGCCGGTTCCCACTCTGTTCTGGAGATCACTGACCTCTGACCGCAGGCTGAAGCTGAAGCTGGAGTTTGAGCTAGAGCTGGAGCGGATGTCACCACACCCTGCCTGAGCTGAAACCCTACTTTACCTGTTTTTAAGATGAGTTTCTGATTTCCTCTCAGCTCTTGGACTGATAATCCCTCCCGACTGTCGCTCTTGCGACAGTGTGTGCGTGTGTGTGTGCGTGTGTGTGTGTGTGTGCGCGCGCGCGTACGTGTGTGTTTGTGTGTGTGTGTGTGTGTGTGTGTGTGTGTGTGTGTGTGTGTGTGAGTGCGTGCACGTGTGTGCGTGCGCGTGTGTGCTTGTGTGTGTGTGTGCATGTGTGTGTGTGTACACGTGCGTGACTGTGTGTGTATGTTTGGATGTGTGTATGCATTCTCGCCTGTGTGTGTGTGTGTGTGTGTGTGTGTGTGTGTGTGTGCATGTGTGTGTGTGTACACATGCGTGACTGTGTGTGTATGTTTGGATGTGTGTATGCATTCTCGCCTGTGTGTGTGTGTGTGCGTGTGTGTGAGAATGAGTGTGTGTGCTTGGAAGAAGGCTGGGACTGCTTACAGTACTCCTCAGTGATCATCAGATCTACATGCAACAGTGTTTTTCTCCCCTGTGGTGTGAGGTTTATAGAAGAGGGGCACATCACAGGTGAATGAACTGCACAAACCTTCCCAGACAAACCCAGCGGGTGCCACCCCTGAACCGCTGCATAAACCCACCCCTCCACATCTCTCTTCTCAGAACTGTGACCCCAAGAGACTGCTGCCGGTGTTGGGGAAACAACAGAACACAGACAAAACGAACCCAAGTGCCCCCCCCCCCCCCCCCTCCCCGCCCCCTTTCATCTTTGGAGTGGTTTTGTAAATGCTTCTTTCACGGGACACTCTTGATCCAGGGCGTACTGTACCTCGGAACCGCGTGCCTGTCTCAGCTGTAGACCCACAATGCATTGGGTGCCGGGAGGCCGGCCGGCAAACCCTCGCAGCCAATGAAATGCTTTTTAGAAGCTCTCCATCTCCTGTTGCCTCAATGAACAATTTTGACCTACCTACGCTTGTGTGAAAGCTCAGAGCCCGGGAGGACAGACTGCATAAAGCGGACTCACGGACGTAGATTTCTGCTGTAGTGTTTTCTGCAGAGGAGAGGAGCAACAGAACTGGACTTTCAGGGGTCAGAGGTCAGACCTGCTTGGGGTTTGATTGCCGCGAGGGGAAGCGCGGTGAGAGAATGGGTGGGATAGAGTACGTGTAACCCGGGAAACACACCGATTACTCATCAACAAATATAAGTCTATAAATAAAATGAAATCGAATAAATCAACTGCCTTTAATTCTTTTTTCTTTACCATACAGTTGCCATGGGACTGCCTCTATATATTATTTTAGGCATTCATTGGAATACATGGCCTCACCTGGGGGGTACAACCCCTGCTCTGACTTGTTCCTCTGGCGCTTGGCTATTTAACGCTGCAGAACCCATGGAAATCTTAAAAGGGAAAAATGTGAAGTATTCAATAATACCAAAAGCAACACTGAACTAACAAAATATCATTGGAACAGGAGTGTAAGTCATATTAACAATATTGAAAATATTAAAATAACTCTAAATTCATTTTTCGTTAGACAGCAGTATAGCATGTAAGTTCATAGCAAGTGTGTCATTACAACAGAGACAAATTTTATGAATGAATGATGTGTTGAGAGAATCCTTATCCCTTCATTATGAATGTGTTGCAGGAGCTTTAATATATGTATTCAAGTAGATGCAGGAGTAATGTGAGTGCCATTGAAACAATGCGTTGTCGGTCTCCGCGCCCCTGTAGGTCAGTTGTGTGTCTGCTTTTGTTCCATCGTGGGTTTTTGTTGTCGCTGTCCTTGTTCTGCCGTAGGAACAGTTGGGTACATCGTGGGCACCAATGCGGCCGAGCTGCTGGAGATCACATTACCATCCTAGAGCTCCCGATTCACCCGCGGCCTTGTGCCGTTAGGCCCCGGCTGGACGTGCTGTACCAAAAGGCACGACAATGTCACACCGCCACGCAGAGATGAGTGGGTGTTTTTGGCGGTCACTTCGTTCCCTGAGCGGCGGGGATGGAACAGCCAAGGTAGAAAGGAGCATCATGCTGTTCCCGCTGTTTAATAAGGGGGGGGAGGGAGCGCTGTGTTCAGATGGTGGGTGGGGTGGGGGGGGGGGGCGACTCAGGCTGCGTTTCGTCACCTCCAGAGTTTACACAGCGCCATGTTCCTGCCTCAGTGTTCCAAGGATGATGATGATGCAGAGTGATTGGAGGAAGGGTGATGTCACAATAGGGATGCCGGTGCAGTTCGTGATTGGCTGAGGGGAAGCAGGGCCCATGATGGCATCATCGTTAACGGTGAGGTCACTCGGAGAAGAGAGCTAAACTTCTCCCCTACTGAACCCGCTTCAACAAAATCCCTTTAAACTGCTCATTGGCTCTTAACAGTGACTTGAGAAGATTTACATGGAAGCAAAAACACTTGAAATAAATGTGCAAGTGGGGTGAGAAACCCCGTCAATGCATTAAAACGGATCTCACTAAACACAGTGAAATGGCATTAAAACGTCATTAAAATATAATAATATTACAACATATAAAACGAATAAGGAGCGATACAATAACAACCAAGGAATTAAAAGATTACATGAAAGAAACAATAGAAGAGTAGACGGGTGCAACTGGTTATGTACTAAAAAACATAATCAGCAATCAGGCATTGTTCACTAGTAAGACTCTTAATAAATATATTTTCTTCTTTTCAGTGATGGTGAATGGAAAATCTAAAACGGGAGAATTTACAGCATACTCACATCTGCTTTCTTCTCATAAATCTCAAGCACTGTGTCCACAATGGTCCCAAAGCAAACACCTGTTGTCTTTACTTCCTTTTCTTTTTTTTCTGCTGCAGACTTCCTGGCTGAAATATTGAAGCTTCCTATATTTTCATGCTTTGAAAAACTTTCAGAAAAGTCAAGACGCCTTCTTCTTCCTCTCTTCTGTGGTGGTTGATTCCTGCTGCTCCAAGGAGTGCTCATTTTAAGGCAACTTCGTTACGACCATTTATTTCTGCTGCATTTATTTATATTCCCAGTAGAGGGCAGCCATTCACTTGGAGTCGAATAATAGTTTTGCAAGCAGGAAAGCTGTAACGTAGTATTTGAGATTTCCCTGATGGCCTTTAAATTCATTCTCAACATGTGGGTTAATGTGTAGCTTTTAAGGAATCTGTCTGGCCATTTGGACAGTGATATGTTTAATAGTAGTGGTAATAATAATATAATAATATAATGATAATAATATAATAATAATAATAATAATAATAATATCTTTGTTTATGCAGCACTTTTCAAGCATACATCACAATGTGCTTCACAGAAACAGAGAGACAATTTGGAGAAATGTGAAATATAAAAAATGCAGAATGAAAAACAGATCGAAAATAATAAAAAGTAATAAAACCAAACATTATGAGACACTAACAGAAAAACAGTATTAATAATAGAAAGATAATGATGATAATATGTTGAAGAAAGCTGTAGCCTTTCTGTAGCACTGAGTCTTGGTGTCTGTGTTGGTTCAACCTTGACTTTCAGTGTCTCTTCAGTTTCAATGCAGAACCTAATCACCCTCCCTAATTCCCTCCCAATCTCTTACACTCTCCCTACTGACTCTCTCTTTTGAACCCTGAAACCAGCAGTCAGGGTCACAGAGAAAGTGTCAGGATTGGCATGGCCGGCATACAGAGAGGAGACACAGGGCAAGCATGCCACGTAGGCACAGCTGTAACACATAAGAAACAGAAGATTTCCAGCTGGTGGCTTGAGATTTAGAGTGGACTCACCAGCTCCTCCCGCTGGCATTCACCTCCAACAGTCATCCCGGCATTCACCTCCGACACACCTGTACCTCATAGCATACATGCACACAGTCAAATCCTCCTCATACTCACCTTCACTACTCCTAATACAGCCCTCATTCATGTGTGCTGGAGACCCTAACACACGCAGGTGTGTCAAGACGGTACAAGTTTTTCTGTTTAACACAGACAAGCAAGTGGTTATGTAGTCGGACAGATCAATACCTCAGGGTCTGTATGCTGATTGTGTACGGACACCTGAACGAAGGCAGGCCCTCAATGATGAGGTAGGAGGTTTCCTTTAATCATAAAATCATTTAACGTGATCAGCCGGACCCACATGCATTAGCTTCAGCTGAGTGAGTAGCCAGTTTCATCTCTGAGTAGCATGACGGCATCCCCTTCTGTTGGACGGGATTCACTCTTTTCACTGATAACGAAATGAAGGTGTGAGCCAGGAGTGCTGGTTTCATGGCTGCATGCTGGCTCATGTTATGAGCTGCAGTTCCTGATACTCCACCAAAGCACAGCCTGAGGGTAATTTGAGTATCGCTGAACGAGGGTAACAGTGTTCGTTCTTGTACATCGATGTAGGACATGGACAATTGTGGAATACTCATGTGGGCGAAATAGATTATATGTTAGTGCTGGGTTGCGGTATTTGAGTGCGGTATCTTGCTGTGTGGTTGCCATGAGTGTAATATTCTGGTTACAGTTTTTTAATGTGTGCATTTAACTTATATGTTGCCATATTTTTTGGTAATATCTCACTTCGTGGGGTTACAATGTTTAGCCGTGATATTATATCATGGGAGTGTCATAATTTAGGGTGATTTTTTTTTCTGTTGGGTTGCCAGACATGAGTTCAATATCATTTTAGTATGCTGACAGCCCAAATTTGGAGATGTCAGTGTTTTGAGGATTCAGGATGTGGGAAGCAGGTAGAATAGCGTCATAGGGAGTCGACTGATGATTTACAGAGCCACCAGCATTAACAGGGCCAACCAGGTCCAGTTTCTGTGTCCAGACAGAACTTCTGAGTCCTTTACCTAATCCGAGCCAGGCTGCTGAAGTAATGATCTTCCCTCACTTTTTCTTCACAGAGAATGTGCTTGGCTGTGAAGCACATAATTCATAATGTGGTGAGAGAAGGAGGGTTGGGGATGAGGTAGGTTTGGGCATGAGTTAGGTTTATCAGAGATGAAATGCAGTTTCCTGTGCTAGAGGGGGTTGCCATCACCACGTTACATGTCATGGGTCTGGAGCTGTGAAAGCAATTATTTTTTTTACCGTGTGGGTCATTTCACTTCAGGGTCTTTGCTTATGCAGCCTGATTCACCGGTGATGAGAGAGGCCGCTGACGTCAAACTGTAACAGTTTTTGCTCCAGGTAGCGTTCTCGAGTGTGTCGCCCTGTTTCGGACACGCCTTTCTCACGCCCCCTGCCATCGTTAGCCAATCAGGCCATCCTGCCTTTTTCTGATCAAACTGTGACAAGCGAGTCCATGCTGGTGCAAGTGAAGTAACAGTTGTTGCCTGAAGGGCAGGTATAGGTGCACCTGAGAGAATGAGAGAGGTGGAGATAGAGAGAGACAGACAGAATAGAAGAGGTGTGTGTGCGCGTATGTGTGTGTGTGTGTGTTAGGAGACACCCTGCCAAACGAGCAAGCCTACACCTGTAGACTGTAATTGCAGCTCTGGGTTTAAGAGGTTCATAACGCACCTGTTACCTGTCTGCGTGTGGAGCAACAGGTGCTACCTTTCCTCTGTCCTCAGTCCCCACCGCCTTGTTTGAATTGACTGATGTGGTCAGTTACTGTAGTCCTTCTTTGCGTACCCTCAGAAGTATGGTGGAGGTGCAATGTTGGTGCGCTAGGCTTGCTCGCATTTGCACCCCATTTCTGGGAACAGGGTAATGCGGTATTAGCAAGACAAATATGCCAAGATTTTCCTGCCAAGGATGAGTTTGCAAGTGCTCTGGCGGCTCCGTCAGTGACCGCGGTGACCTCAGAGGCGAGGCACGAAGGGGTAGGGGAGGGGGGCGGGAGGTTCTGTCAGCGGTGCTTAGTGTTTTGTGCGGATTCTTCCTTCAGGTGTGTCGCCGCGCAGGTGGGTGTCCTTTGGTGACGCCTCGGGGCCCGCGCCGCTCCCCTGCATAGCGTGACAGCGCCTCTGTCACCCGCCATCGCCCGGGGACACCAAACCCGTCCTGCCTCCGAGTCCCTGTAACAAAGGCCTGAGTAATGAGAGAGAGGGTGAGGCGGAGGGAGGGAGGGAGGGAGGGAGAGAGAGAGAGGGGGGGGGGGTAAGGAAAGAGGAAAGGAGGGGAAAAGGGAGAAGGGATGGAGGAAGGGGAGACAAAGAGTAAGGGAGGGAGGAGAAAGGTAGAACGAGGCAGTCAAAGACAGTGGAAGCAGGGGAGGAAGCGGTGTTATGGAATGAAAGACAGAATGAAAGAGGGAGAGAGGGAGAGGGAGAAAGAGCAAGGTAGGTTGAACCAGAAGCAAAGAGGATGGGATGCAGGGAGAAAAGACGTTGGAATTTGAGAGAAAGAGAGAGGGAGTAAAAGACGGAGTGGGAGGAACACCAGGGCGAGATTGAGATGAATTCAAAAAGTTAGTGGCAGGGACTCTCAAGAGTCCTGGAATGACAGAGAGAGAGAATGAAATAGTGAGAGCGAGAGAGGGAGAGATGGAATGAGACAGGAGAGAGAACGAGAAGGAGGAGATTGTTGGAATGAGAGACAGAGAGAGAGGCCCAAGGCGGCCCTGTCCCCACTCTGGGGTGACGGTAGCCAGCGGGGCTGAAAGCTCATGTCTTGTTTGTTTCTCACAGCCCAGGGCATTAAAACTGGCTCAGTGTCTGTGACAGGGGGAGGCCGCGGTGCATGGTCCTGACAGAGAGTGTCACACCGGCGACGCCACTGCGCGTGTTTAAAGGGAGAGGGCCCACTGAGAGAGAGCATAGGCTCAGGCTCACACACTTTAAAGGTTAGCGCTAATCCCCCAGGTAATGATAGTCTGCAGCTTGGCACCATTAGGCCAATGCCCCGAGGCACCGATACTGCCATTTAACACATTTAGTAGAGTCATGGTAATGACTTAGTGTGAAAGTGCCAGGGGACCGTTAATCAGGGAGACAACATGCTCCTGTGTTTTCTACCCATTGGGCTGAGGAGTTCCTGGAGATATTTTTTGCTGTTAATAAGTGCAGGGGTTCTGGGGGTGGGATTTATACAGAGTAGGGACAAAATCTGAGGTGAAGTCTATGCAGTGGAATATCTGTTTTCAATAGCCAATCTTTGGTCTCCCAGGTGACTTGTCTGCTTGGAATTAGCTAGAATTCATGCCTCAAAATAGTTAGTCAGTTACTATGGGCTGTTCAGGTAGAATAGCTGCTGCACCTGCTTGGTCAGTGTAACCAATGGGATAGCTACTGGGGTAAGAGCTACTAGCTCCTTAACAGAGAACAACCCTATGACCAAGTCAAATTCAGCATGTGCTGAAATGTGCATTAAGACTGATGAATCTTCATTACAGTGTATGGGTCATAAAAACTGACCAACTGACCACCCCAAACCCACTGTAGAACCTGATCAGCTGGCAATTATTTCTTGAATGACCATGTCCAGGTCAACTCAACTGCCTGTTCCCACTTGCAGTGAGTCCTAGCGCTGTGTAGTGGTCAGAGGGCTTGTGCTTGGTAACCAGAGTATGTACGTTCAAATCTCAGGCGGTGCACTGCTGTACTACCCTCAAGCCATGCAATAACAAGGGTTGCTTCGACACCTATCTAGATGTATAAATCAACAGTTCAGCCTGAAGAAGGGTGTCTGTTATCTCTCAAGCTCATAAAACACATGTGCAGGAGTATTCATTCAGAGAATAAGTTCTGGCAGCTCCCCCCCAAGCCCCCCCCCTTTAGTTTGGAAAGGATCTCCACCCTGGCACAATGAGTGTTGACGCCCTGACAATGGTTGTGTGTTTGACGACACCCGGGCAGTAGGGCAGAGGAACCTGCTGGACTGGGGCTTTTAAGGAACAAGACGAACACGCCCGCCGGAGAGTAAGGAATGCTGTACCAGACCCAGAACCAAGAACCCAGGGCCTTCCCTGCCAGCCACAACACCTCACACTGGAGTCTGTAAACTCCATGGGTTCCCATACCAGGGCAGTGGGAGGATTACCTTGGGGTAGGATAACGACCTGGCCATAGCATCAATATTGGCACCCTTAGCTCGACATTTCTGGACCTAGTGTATATTAGCATGGCTTAGCATGGCTTAGCATGACATAGCATTCACAGCTTTACCATAACCTACCACGACTTAGCATCGCACAGTATTTGTGGCCTTAGCATGGCTTAGCATACACAGAATGGCTCAGGTGAGTGGCTCACCAGAAACTAAAAACCTATTGCAAGTCTTTGTTGGGCACTTCCATTTGATCATTTACATTTGCTTAGCAGATGCTTTCAATAAGGTGCTTTGATTTACGTTATTTGTAATTTTGGCCGGATATTTACTGAGGCAGTATGTGTTATATACTATATTTAACGGTACAGCAATATTTGTCACAGTTGGAAACTGCATCTGTAACCTTGTGGTTGCATTTCATTTTCACAATTTCACAACTGAAGGAAAAATTATTTTTTCTTATGGCCTAATGCTATCACATGTCATAGGAACAAACTAATAAATCACTGCTCTTTTTCCCTTCTAAACAACCCAGAGAAAAGTCAATGAGGATACACATTCATACATATACACAGTGTTTCTTTATTAAAGAAAGTCATGTATGTACAGATTGCCATTACCTAGTGCTGGACCCATAGGCTGCAATAAATATGTCATCAAACAAATAATGACATCTCCTCTGTTTCTTGTCACCAGGACTGTCCTCACAAGACCTGAACATTTTCATTAAAAAAGCAGGATATTTCATCCCAGTCCATGGGTCTTTCTCCCAAGTGAGAACATGTCTCTCTCCATGAGTCCCACATAAGGCAGGCATGCAACCCCACGTGTCTGAAAAAATACTATTGCAAAAGAAAAGATTTCTCCTGTCGAAATGTTTATGACAAACAATCTTGGCTGTGTTTTGATCGGATGACCAAGACTTCTGTCAGATGTATTTGGTATGCTCACAGTCACCTATACTCTCATTTTTCCTGATTTCACAGAGTGGACGTAAAGATTCAGTTACACAGAGACTTGACAAACCCGAACATCTAATAAAAGATTGTTTTTCTCATGGAAGGCATTCATGGATCAGGCAGAGGTGGCGTGTGTCCAATCAGGAACAAGTCAAGTCAAGAGTAGTGCCTATGGCTGAGCCAATATTCAGGCGATCCAGAACAGGGTAAAGAGAGTAAGTGGATGGTAAAGGACTGATGGCCTCTCATCAGGCTGCCGCTTTGCTGATCGCAAAGACTGCGACCGGGTCCTGCTGGATCCTGGGTGAGCTGATGTTCTGCCGGTCTGGAGCCGGTTGCCGGCTTTACTTATCAGGAGCACCGCGGCCTCTTCCTCAGCGTCCGGCTGGAGTTGGACGTCTTGGCCGTCTTCGCCTGCTGCTGCTGGGGCGGTCTGTTGGCTCCCCCGGAGCTGGCCCTCTTCTGACCTTTGACCCTGCCGCCCTGCTCCGTTGGCTTGCACGCCGCTGCGGGCTCCGCCGCCGGGGAGGGGCAGGTGGTCGGGGTGGCGGAGTCAGCCGAGTGAGTGTCGGGTGGGGTGTCTGTGCGCAGGCCGCAGTGGCTGGAGCTGGCCAGCTGACACAGGGCGAAAGCCGCCGTCTGTTTCTGCTCGTCGCATGTTTGGAGGTCGGCGGCGCTGTCGTCGCACGGCGGTTGATGGCACCTGTTCGCCTCTCCCTGCTGAGGGCTTTGGGAGCGGGAGAGGGGAGCACCAGGTGCAGCGCCCGGGGATGCCCTTAAGGACAGGTTCAGAGGCATGTCCTGCAGCATGTCCTGCAACTTGGGAGAGCTCCCCCTGCTGGTGTGGAGGTCAGTGACGTGGTCTGCTCTAGCATGGTCCCTCTTGGAAAGGTTGAGTGGAACCATGTCCTCCTCATCCTCTTCTTCGTCCCCTGCCTCCTCCTCCTCCTCGTTTTCTGACATCTTCTTAGGATCGGACTCTGAGGAGGCAGTGTCAGGCTGCTCAACTGTCCTCTCCGATGTCCTGAGAAGAGAATGTATAAACATTCTTTATACTCATTCAAGTAGAAACACTTTATATTTAACCAAGTTCATGGTATAAAAAACTTTATTAGGTAAGATTCACTGTTATCATGATAGGTCTATAGTTACACGCAGACTTCTCCATTGGTAAATGACAGAAATTTTTGTTTTCTTATTGTCTCCTACCTGTTTGCCTGTTGCAGATTGCCCTCTTGCTTTGAGCTTTGCAGTGAGCTCTCCAGGTTGGCTGATTCTCTGATTGGCTGCATAGTGGGACTACCGCCCTCTGATTGGTGGGAAGTGAGAGATACTGTTTCCCCTGAGAGAGAATCATGGGTAATGGAGTCTTTTTGGGTGAAATCAGTGGCGCTGGGCCGGTCAGGCGATCCTGAGGCAGCACAGCCAGCCTTGGGGCTCATTCTTGGTCTCTTCCCCTCACCTTGGTCCTGTCTGCCCACCCCAGGGCCCACTCCTCTCCCCGCTAGGCAGTCTTTAGGGAGTCTGCCATGAGTATCAACTTGGGTGTAGAGGTGAGGGTAGGCCCCATACTCCCCTGGCCCCAGGTGTCGGGCATACGTCTCCAGGGAGAGGGGGCCGGACTCTGGGAAAGAGGGCTGGTGTTGCGATTCGGGGGAGCGGTACAGTCCATACTGGAAAGGCACGGCCTGGTGGAGGGACTGGCAGTACCTGTAGTGGTGTTCTGAAAGCGGGAGGGGTGCGTGGGTAGGGAACAGGGGGCGGGGCAGCAGGGGTCTCTGAAGGTCCAGGATGTAGGGGCGAATGGGGTGCATCCTGTCCTGCTCGTGGAGGTTGGCCGGCAGCAGGTAGGGCTGGTAGAAGGGGTGCAGGGGGTGCTCGGGGAACACATAGGGGGCGTACTCCGGAATAACGGAAGGGGGTTGGCCGGGGCTCGCCATCTTGTCCTGGGACGGGGGTTTGTGTTCGAAGCTCGGTGGGGGCACGAAGGGCGGTCTCCAGGTAGGGGTGGGATGGTAGAGGGGAGGAATGGGAGAAGGGAAGCCCTCTGGTTTGTGCGCAGCCGGCGTCAACTCCTTGTCGCTGTCTCGGCGCGTGGTGATTGGTGAGAAAGCTGAGGGGCGGGTCAGGGTCTCCGACTGCTGCCTCTCTGCCTCATTGCCCGTTAATCTTGCCTTTGCACCTGGAGGACTCTGATCTCCCGTGGGGGCGAACTGGTCCTCTTTCCGTTCCTCCTCCGTGCTCCTCGGCTGCGGCGGCGACTCCACTCTGTGGGCCGCATTGTCCTCCTTGGGATGCGGTGTGGTGGCGGGCGTGGTTGTGGGCGTGGTTATGGTTGTGGTCACAGGTGTGGATGCCCTCATGTTTGCAGTCACAGAAGACACGGGCGGGGGCGGGGGCGGCGGCGTGGTTGCGGTTGCGGCTGTGGGCGTGCTCGTCCTCTCTGCGCTGACACGGGCCGAGGAGGGGTCCTGGGTGGATGGTTTGGCCATCTTGGACACCAGAGAGATGGAGTTCTTGCACAGGTCATACTTCATGTGGTTGAAGAGGTGGGACTTCTCATTGCAGGTGAAGGGGCACTGAAAGCAGTGGTACTTGAAGGGCTTGCCCAGGGGCCGGGGGATGTAGTGGGGTTTTTTGGGCTTGCGCTCCCTGACAGTGTTCATGTTGTTGGAGTTTGTGTGTGTATGTGTGTGTGTAGGATGATTGTCACTGTGGTGGTGTGCTGGAGAATATCTGGATTTGTTCTTTTTTCCTCTGGCCCCAGGAGATTTTACCAAAGTCCTACTGGATTCAAATGCTGCATGCTTTCAGTGATGTTGCAAGGGAAAAAAGGAAAAAATGTCACCAAATCCCAAGACCTGAAAAGACAACAAAATGAAAAGCATGGTTTTAATTGCAAAGTCAGAACTTCTATCCATTTATCTCAACAACACTGAATTTAATTTTTATCTATGGTAAATACATTGCAATATTTTTCTTAAGGATTCTTTTCCACATGTAATCCTCCCCTCAGCTTGAATAAACTTCCGTGGTACATTAAACAAGGGTTGGTTTCTGCCTATCCATGAAACATTAGCCCCTGGGCCAAATTAACCGGTAACAGTTGCCCGGGGCGATGTGGGATAGCAACTGCAACAAAAACAAGCCGACCTGAAACTGTCACAGCATGCAAATCAGGGTGTGGAGCCGCGGAGGGCGTTTTGCATAGGTAAATGCGCGTGTCCCGCAGGTAGAATTATAAAACCGGGGCTGCACTTTCCACGTCTCTGTCGCCCTGCCCGTCTGAGCCCTGACCCAGACGGGATCTCGGCAGATCACGTGTGTGTAAGCGCGCAAGCTGGCCAGGTGGCTCGGCTGAGCATGTGTGTAGGCTGTCTGTACGCAGCCAGGTAGAGAAGGGCTGCCGCGCACTGCGAGTCCCTCCTGGCGGGGGGTGGTTGGTGGGGAGGGAGGGGGGTGTTGTTCGGGGAGAGGGAACCTGCAGGGACTCGTTTCCCTCACTCTCAAGGCATCGCTGACGGCGTGAGAATCCGCAGCCTCCTGTTTCCCATGACCTCACCCCGGCGCACGCAGAACTCGTGATGATGTCAACACCCCCCCACCACACCCCCCACCCCCCCCAGCTCAGGCTGCCGCGTCCCTCCGTCACATCCCACTTCCCCAGGTGAGAGAATCTGGTCTCCACAGTAGAAGGATATTTTCAAACTGTGGTCGGGAAAGTTGCTTTGACCTTCGACCTCTGAGGCGTGAGGCCAGCAAGAATGAATGAGCCCTACCTGTCCATTGCAAATGGGACACTTACATAAACCTGCGTATCTATGCTTAACGGTTTCACTGATATCTGTTTTGAGCCATGTGTTCCAGTCATTTCAATGAATCAGAGGTGACAATCACAAATGTTTAAAGGCCATTCACACCAACCATGGACAAGGTGAAACCTGGCTTTTTTCACATAAAAAAGAAATGACCCTCAGGCAGTTTTTTTTTATATTTGTTCATTTTATTTTCTTATTACCTTCATTTCTACAGCTCTGTCAGAAAAGGAGCTGATCCTTAGTTAATTTATCGATTTGGAATCTGACAGGCAGAGCCACCTGACCAGCTGAACCAACCAGTTGAAATCTGAATCTCTCATTCGAACAATCAGCTGACACCTCCGACACCTCGTCTCACTTAGAGACTAAGCTGAGGCTGCGGACTTGTCGACTGGAGTTTCCCTCCCTCCAGAGCCAGGCCCGGGACGAGTTCCAATCTCAGGTGTCCCACGGGAGACAGAATGTCTAGCTGTAGGGGGGAAAAAAAACCTGACCCCCTCTCTCTCAGTGAAAATAACACGACCCGCATAGCCAAAGTCACGGCTGTTCACTCCAGCCAACCATAAGGCACAAAATCCAAGAGAGAGACGGATACAACAGAGTGGCCAAACAGCACGGGGAGAAAGCCAAAACTTCAGTCAGCTGCCCCGTCACTACCTATATCCCATCCTATCAGCAGAGCTTTGATTCATTAATATTTACACGCAAGTACATCACAGCCTCATAAATTGGTGGCTTGTTCACTGCTCTGAACAGTTTGCAGTACCTTTTTAAATTTATCTTTTCAATAAGCTAGAACTGTAACTTAAGAACTGGGGAATAGATCAATATTATTTATAGAGACTTTTCTTGCACCAAGAGGTGTAACAGTATCTGGAGGCTAAGTGATACAGTGTTCAGGATGTACATCTTTATTTGTGCCAAGTGGTGAGGCACAGCAGAATAGAACAGGTACACTCAGGGTGTAAAAATGATTGTGACACAACAGCAGTCAATTCTGACGTCTTTGTGGGGACCAAAAAACGTAGCCGATCACAGTTTTCCAGCTAATCTGTACGCCCACGCGAAGCATGCAGGACAGAGGGGATAAAAAAAAATTCACGGCACAGGTATTCTGCGAAAATCGAGCGTGGACGCCCATGCCCCAGGAGGGCCGGTTTCCCCGCTCCCTCACACACCCAGAGCGCCCACGCCCAGGGCCATCGCCTGCCTGCCTGTCACACACTGTCGCAAGAAGTCGTCACTCAGGTTCCACAGCGGACTGCCAAAACTGCCGTGGCCACTCCCTCCCCACGGCTGCTCGGAATGAAGCGCTCTGCAAATGTGATCAATTCGGCTCCTGCCTGTGTCAGTCAGCGGCCACGTTCATGCCACCCCAATAATCATAAGCACATATTCGCCAGAGCCGAAGGCCCCTGTGTGTGCGTGTGTGTGTACGTGTGTGATACATTAAGCTCCTTTCTGTTAAACAGTGGGCGTTACACAGTAAGGAAACACACAGGCATACATGCCACAACAAAACAAAACAAAACAAAAAGAAGGCACACGCAACAAATTATTGAACACACCAGTGCCTTTAAAGGAGTCACATTTCAAATTGGATTTGTGCAGCAACCCCTCACAACAGAAACTGCTACAAAGCACTTTACGGTGCAAAGATTGAAGTGAATTAAGGTTGACAGAAATGTAACGAAAAGGAAAACATTTTAATGTCTTTTTTGGGCTCACCTTCAACAGTGACTTTGACTCCTGTTACCTATTTTTTGGTCATAAATAAGATATAGAATAATTTGGTTTAACTGTTGGCAAGGAGAGCACCATTCACACCTGCTGTTCCTGTTACTACAGGCTGGTGGCTTCAAAGACGCAATAGTTTATTTACTTGCTAAGGTTGCTTTAGTCAGATGCATGCTAAGCCATTGATGCCGAGGGATTATTTACAGAAACCTGCGTGGGTCCTGGCTGTTCTAGGTGGCTCAGGGTGGCACCAGGCTAGACTATGTTTGTGTCAGTCTGTGACAATGCAGGCACCAGGTAAGGCTACATGTATCGCAGGCAACAGGTAACAGGTGCGCCGCAACCACGGCAACTCTCTCTCCTGCAGCAGCTGCAGCCAAACTCTTGTCCGCTCTGTCAAATTTACAGCTCACCTGCCTCTAACACCACCTGTGTCTATCACCACTTGTTTCAAACACTATCCGCCCCTGAGACCCCTTGCCTCTTACTGCACCAGTACCTAATATCACTTGCTTCACACGTTGTCCGTCGCTAACCACACTTGTTCCTGACACCACTTTGCCCATTTAAAGCACAATTCAGGGCTGACGCCACCTGTGTGCAACACACCTGTCTTCCCAGTGTGCAGGTGGGACCTGTAGGAAGAGGGAGCAGGTGAAGGAGCTGAAGGAGGAGCAGTCTTACCGTCGGAGTCCTGGAGCACCGGGTTGTTCAGGGCTGAGGGAAGGTGGCAGTGTCTGTCCCAGTGCTGGTCCAGTCCGTTAAGAGTCACTGGCGTTATTGTTCCATATGGTATCTACCTGTCTCGGAGGGAGCTAATCTGCCCTGTCAGCGTGAAACCGCTGCTGTTTCTGTACTGTGTAGAGCAGAATCACTCTTCTGTCCCTCTCTACCTGTCCTGCCTGTGTGGAGTCACTGCTGTTACCTGTGTGGGGAGGTAGTATTTACCTGCCCTGTTGCTGTCTACCTGTACCTGTCCTGCAATTACAGAGCCTCTGCTGTAACCGTCCTGTGTGTGGAGGTAGTATCTACCTGCCCTGTCCTTCTCTACCTGTCCTGTCTCTGACGTGGCAGCTCTGGGGGGCGGGGTTTCCACTCAGGTAGAGGAGCCCTGAGGGTGCACCCATGCACCTGATATTAGTCCGGCCCCGAGCCACACTTCGTTCTGCCGGCGCTCTGCCTGTCTACCTGCGCACACGCACACACACACACACACACCTGATCCTCGCACACAAACGTGCGCGCATACACCTGCCTCTGCCTGAGGTGCCTGCTGCTGAAGACAGGTGTGTGTGTCCACAATGCAAGCTCACACAGGTGTGTGTGTGTATGTGTGTGTGTGAGTGAGGTGAGTGGGGTAAAGATAGCCCTCTCTTCCCAGGCTTGGGGCTTGGGGCGTGGGGGGGTGGGGTGATAGGACAGGGCCTGAAACAGGAGCAGCCTGTAGGACCAGCAGCCACCCAGCCCAGTGAGAGCTGAAGCAGAATAAAACACATCCGCTACCTGCTCTGCCTTCACATGTCTACATCAGTGTGGTTAGACGGCTGGAAAAACTTGATCATGATTTTTTATTTATCATAGTTTCTATTTCTTCTATTTCTGCAGGACTCCTTCTCCACTGTCCTTGTTTCAGTTAATAGTAGTTCATATTATTTTTTTCCAGTTTGATATATGATGTATGTAATAGTATAGTAATAGTACAACACTAGTATATATAGTAATAGTTTCTGATTTTTTTAAATACAGAGAAGTCCAGGCAGTATTTGCTGAAAATAATAAATAGGTTATCAGTTTTTTTGTTACTGTGATACTTGAAAGGTACATAAGGTGGCCCAGTGAGAAAATAATATCCAGGAAAACTTCTGGTTGGACGTGCCCAGCATTCATAAATCAACCACCATCAGTGCCTCAGGAGGCTCGATTGTCTGAAGGACTGTGGGCTGAACTGTATCCCCTAAGTGGGTTATTATGCTGTGAGCAGGTTGTTTCAGGACACAAAACACTGTACCTTTTTATTTGTAGGTGTCCGGAATGTTCCACACAGCAACACGTGAGGAAAAATTGACAGATATGTCAGTATTGTCGCATTTTGTCCTCCTTGGAAGTGGTCGTATTGCCTCCTGTGTGAGCGGGTTTAAAGAGCAGGGGTGGGGGGGGCGGGGGCTGTGGTGGGGGGGGGGGGGGGGGGGGGGGGGGGGGGGGGGGGGGGTTCAAATGAAGTGTTAAGTGCTTTTTTTTCTTTTTAAAACAAGGAAGTTGTAACCTTGATTTCCTTTTTGAAAAAAAAAATGAACAGCAGCAACAGCAGCACAATGCAAAGGTATGAAGCTGAGAATTTCTCTGGAAATTCATGGCCTGAAAGCTGATTAGCGAGAACCCTTTCAGATCCCAGCCTATTGTCTCCTTGGCTGCACGGCCCGCATGCCTTACACACCAACAGCCATTTTTGACGAGGTGACAAGTGCATGCACATTCCATTTTAGTCAATGGCGTCTACTGCACCGCTCTCACTGTTGCCAGGTAATTTTTACCCTTTTTGTGTGATTGGCCAGCTTGTTGTGTTTCTGGGCTGCCGCATGGATTCCTACTTCAGGTAACTTGCCTGAGACGAGCACACAGACGTGCCCCAGAATGGTGAGAACTGCACGATTTTGGTGTCGGAGCACAAATATGACAATCACGGCGGTCATCAACGAATTATCTGTGAAAGGAGGCACGGTTTCACATGGTTAAAAGCCACCCACTTACTGCCCTTTCCCTCTTCTGGACTGCAGTTCTCGACATGGGGCCTGCCAGAAATAGAAGAACTGGACCCAGGATCATATGCTGTGTCCCATATGTCTGGGCCAGCAAGGTGACTTAATCACCTTCACACAACAGATGCTGGATGTGAGGAACTGTAGGCTAGTTCAACAGTGTACCTCTCTTAATCATTGAACGAGGCAGAGATTGCATTGTATATTAGTATGTCGCAGTTACCGATTTTTAACTGTAGTTAAACAGCTACTGTGTTGTTTTTGCCAGGTAGCCATGATCCTTTCTTGATGGATTTATTGGATGGCCTGAGAGTGGACCACAGTACACCTTGTCCAGATTAGGTTTGCTGACGATTTGTTAATCAGGGCCATTTATGATTAAGTTACTGTCAGCGCTGCGCTCTGCCAACCCCCCCCCCCCCCCCCCCAAACCTAAAGGCACTCCGTAAACTCGATGGTCATGCTTTGCGGCACAGAACACCCTGTTTTTCCGAGCTTTAGCCTTTGGGCATAAATATCTACCATGGAACACTCAACTACAGCAAATATGACAACAATGTGGCTCCCTTCTTCTTTGCTCAGGATGGAGGCTGGGAATTTGTGCGCTTTGTGTGTTGTTGTGCTGGACTGAGAGCTACTGAGTGGACAGAAGACAGAAGGGACTGCAGATTTCTGGGCCCGACCTGCACCAAGTTCTTCCACAGCCTGACTCCTGGGTCACGACGGGTCAGGAGTGGAGCAAAACTTAAAACGCCAACCCTGGATAACCCCAAACCTACAGCTGGAGATTTGCTTTGGGAGTGTAAACAGTGTGGTCTGATCTATAAATGAAACCCCACCCCTTACGACCACATGGCGCAGCTGCTATCAAGAGACACTGTTGGCTCTCTGAGCTAAACACCCGGGTTTCTAACTTACAGAACCAATCGTACTCTAGCCCTAGCACTATGTGGCGTGATGTCACTGTCTCTAGCAGGCTCACTGGCTCTTATGAGCTGTGCTTCTGAGGGGCAGCTCTGAGCCTCCATTCTGTGGTGAATTCCATTGTCTCGGCCTAGCTATTCCTTTCCTCTTACAAAACGCTCAGGTCAGCTCTCACACACACGTGCCAGCATCATAGCTCAGAAAGTGGATTTAAAACGTAGCCCAGGGCAACCCTGGGATTTATGAACATGGCCGAACGTGGGGGGCAAAATACCCCAGCTAGCCCATCAGCGTCACCTCCTCTGAGATCCTGGTAAAATGATCCCCCAGGGAAGTGTTGCAATGTCTCGACAGAGGACCAAGGGTTGGGGAACGGGTCAGGCTGGTCACACATGCTCTCTGTTTTACTTTTAATGGGCCCGGGTCGGGCAAAGAAGCGGATAGAGCCGAGAGGGGACGGTTTCAGGTTGTACCCGGGGTCAAGTTTCGAGCGCGCCCATGTGGTAACCGGACACTCTCGGCACACGCTGCCTGCAGTACGCCAGACAGCCCTCTCTTGTTTGTGGCGGTGTCGTTGCGGGAACATCGCTCCCGCGTGTTTCGTGCACGCGATCGACTCTGAAAAGGGCCATTGTGCGGCGAGTGTTCGCCTCGTTTGTTGCCTCACCTGCTAAACATTCTAGTGTCACATCCTTTTTTTCCCCTTTGTAGTGCCATGGTAGCATGGGTACTCTCGGGAATTTGTTTAATGGGACTGTGTCTCTCATCTGTGTGTCAACAGAGGGGTGTGTGTGTTTGTGTGTGTGTGTTTATTAACTATGTGCAATGTGTGTGGCTCAATGTTTCAGATTTTAGACAGAGACAGAGAGAGTATGCTTATTTTCGTGTGACTGTGCTGTGTAGAGCGGGTGTGTGTGTGTGTGTGTGTGTGTGTGTGTGTGTATGGGTGTATAGGAGTGTATGTGTGTGTGTGTGTGTGTGTGTGTGTGTGTGTGTGTTTAGGAGAAATTTGCCCCCCAGGCTGTGTCCTATCCCGCACGCTGCATGGAGCAGCCCACAGCCCCCACCCAGGGGTGGCGGGACTTTCGACGAAGCTCTTTCCCTGAAACAGGGCGTGTGGGTCAGCTCTCCGCTCCGTTCCCATGGGGTGTGAGTAATGCTGACTCCCTTTATCTGCCAGACGCTCATCACAAACACTGCCTTTTTCACCCAGGGCATGCACAGGCGTCCTGAGCCGCTTCACAGAGAAAAAAAAACAAAACAAAAAAAAACAAATGTCTCTCAGCCTGTTTCTCTGGGTGTTCCGCCGCTTAAACGGTTGGGTGAATTTCTCGTCAGCCCTCCCCTTTTTTTTTCATTGCTTCTAAGCACGGTTTTATGACCCTGTTCCTCTGGATGGCATTGTGAGTTTGCAGAGCACGGTGTACAGATTTCATCTTTATGCACCATTTATTGCCTATTTCACAGTTCCTCTGTGGTGTTTGCAGTCAGTGCCTCTCAGGCCATAAGCAGCTGTGCCTGGGTCCTTTCAGACACTTCCTGATGTAATCACTGGTGTAGAGGGATTTGATTGGATGCTGTCTTCCCATAGGGCTACACACTCACAGACTGGGTGGCTAACTGATTCGGCCAAAGGAGAGCATTCCACATGATTAGTTTTTCACAAATAAAAACCTGCTTACACTGCACTTCCAGTAGTGCGGACTGCATGGAATGGGTAGAGGTCAGGGTCAGGGTCAGGGTCAGGGTTAGGGTTAGTGTTAGGGTTAGGGTTAGGGTTAGGGTTAGGGTTAGGGTCAGGCTATTGCTGACACATCTGTGCTTGTGAAAGTGTCATTGATGTCACTGAATGTGTCTCAGGAGAATGCTTGTGAGTTTCTTTCCGAACAATGCACGCGCATGCATTTGGGGCAGTGGACACTGAGCCAAGACCGTCCTCACTGAGCGTCCTCCCGAGGCGTATTTAAGAACACTTGTTTCGGTTACACTAACGGTTTTCGCTCACCTGTGTCTGAGAGGTGCCACCTGGCAGTTTCCCAGTTTTATCATCATAACTCGATTCATGTCCGGACAAGAGCGCGTGGAGAGTGAGAGTGCCTGCAGATGCTGGAACATTTTCTCACCTGCACAGTCCAAGGCTGTGGAGCCTGTGTTGTCCTCTCCATTATATACAGTAAGTGCTGTATATGATTCCTGTATCTGACTCCTGTGCCTGCTGTCTGTACTGGGATCCCATCCATGACTCATGTAAATGACTCTTGTTCCTGACATAAATAAATGATTCTTGCATCTGACGTGTGTTTCACCCCAGTGCATGACTCGTATCTCCTGCACATAGCTCTTGTGTCTGACTCCTGCCTTACTCTTCTACTTGGCTGGTGTTTGACTCCTGTACCTGGCTCATGTGCCTGCTTGCTGTACTTGAATCCCATAATTCTCATGTACATGACTAATCCTGACCTTTGTGAATGATTCCTTGAGACTTGTGTCTCACTCTTGTGCATGACTTGTGTCTAAGACTCCTGTTCACAATGCTCATATCTGACTACTATGTTATTGTTCTACCTGTCATGTGTTTGACTCCTGCACATGACTCTTGTGTTTGACTCCTGACCATGACTCCTGTCAGGCTCTCATAAACTTGTGGCATCAAATGTTTGAAATCTCAACCATTGGGTATAATATTCAATGGAGCTAGTAAACCCACAGACTGTCCTCTTGGTGGGCTGTGAACATCCCTCTGCTTGGTCCATGGTGCACTGATGGGGTGTCTATTTGTACCCCCTGGACTATTTAGGGATGTGTTGTGTCTGTGGGGGGGAATATTCAAATGGTCAGATACTCAGAATGCCAGGTAGTGACCCTCAGTTTTGTCATTTTTATTTTACTCTGCTAATAAATGGCAGATGCACATATGTGACATACAGTTGTTGGTCATTTTTAAAACAGAATGGCACCTTCACACTGATGTGGAGCTCCCAGAAAGTGATTCATAAATGAGAAGACAAAAGGACATTTTCACAACTTTTTGGGTTACAACAAGACAAAAGTGATCTGAATGTGGTCTAGAGCTGCCTGTTTACATTTTTTCTGTCATTAGCCTTGTAGCAGTCTGCAGGTACCACGCTTTATTGCAGTGCATTATGTGTTCCTTTACTTCCCTGAACGTAACTGTAAAAAATTTGCCAAAGGTGTCATTTTGCTGCACTCACAGCCAGGTAATGAAGTGATTTGCCATTCTGTCACTCCTGTTGGCAGGAGACATGACCTGCAGTGGATGAGGACACCGCTTTGCACACGTCCTTTCTGTTTCGTGACAACACTGCCTCTGCACCCTTTCGCCCTCAGGGGGAGAAACTCGCCCCTCTCTCTAACTGCCAGTTAAACGGCGAACGTCTAACAGATTCTAAACCGGCTGCTGAAAGTGAAGGGGACGTCTTCTGAGGTGAATAATGTTCCCTGTTTCTCAATGTAACAATCTCTGTCTGTCTTTCTATCTGTCTGTCTCTCTCGGCTCCAATTCAAAGAATTCAAGGGTAGACGCTGGCTGAATTATCATGGCGGGAAATATCCAGTGCTGCCAAAGGATTTTAGGGCATGTAAGATATGCAAGAACAAGCCTCCCACCCCTCCACTCCCCTCCCATTTAAAAAGAAAATCACTCCCATTCTAGCTCTCTCACTCTCTCGAGGCCTCTAACCTGTACACAGCATGAGAGATCAGTGGTGTAGTCTAGTTTGCAGTTGTGGGTATACTGTGATGATTCCCCCCATCCCCTCCCTCCATGCACACGCACACCCCAGCACAACACCCGACAACCCCATAATCACCACCATAATCACCAACGCATACTGTACATGCATTCACACACAACCGAGGCCATTCCAAAGGACTGGATATGTGTTTTCAGAGGATGAAACCTCTTTATTTCAAGCAACATTGTATGTTTAAAGTAGCATAGTGTACGTGGGCGTGGGGTAAGGGGGGTTTGTGTTTGTACTCTGGCATCTTCACTTTGCTTTGCCTCCTTGCATCCATGGCAGAATGATGGCAGAACTGTGTAGGAACACTGGTGTTTGTTTGAGCGCACATAGGCCTACAGAACGGACAGCTAGAGGACCGTGAGGAGAAATTTGCTGAGGTTGACAAAAAGTGTACTGGATTAGAATCGTGGAGTGCATCTGTAAAGTCCGCATTTAACCACCTGACCACTAACATTCACAGTTCAAAGGCTTGTGCATTGAATGCCTCCTAATAATAAAAAAAAAATCATAGCTATATCAAACACAGTGGGTAACAAAAACTAACAATCATGCCTTAGTAGCTACTTTAACTTAACTACATCTTGAAATTAAGTAGGCTACTTTTGCATTTACCAGTGTACAGCGTATATCTGAGTAGTTATACTTTCACTAAAACAAAGTTCCCTACTTCATCTACCTGTATCAATATCATGTGCAAGACTGATGTTAACCAGGCATGCCAAAGCTTTTCATCTCTGAGCACCGTCATTTGATTATTTATATATCTAGTTACGTTTTCTTATGGTGATGTTTAGTAGCCTGAAGGTTGGGCAAACACGGGGAAAGAGGAGGGAGATACTGCTACTGTGCTAACTTAGCTACTTGTTGGCTAGCTAGCCAATTTAGTTAGCTAGACAGCTAGATTTCCTGGTTAAAACCATTGCTCACTAGCCAACTTCAGGGACACACTAGACATGGCAGCAAATATTATTCGATACCCATATCGCAGATCCCCTGCTGTTAGAGGAATATATACTAGCCAATCAGCTAATGTTAATCTGTATGAGATTTTCACTTAGGCCCTATCAGTTGTAATGTTATCAGGCTCCTTTTCTGCAATCTCAGGTGCCAGTCTGCCAGGATCAGAAACTTCAGCTTCTGGCTTTTGATGATGTGTTTTTATAAATTGCAAGAGTGTTACTTGTTTTTGTTTCATTTCGTTTTGTTTTATTTCATTTAACTTTATTTCAATATCCAAATTTTATTTTAAAATCACGAAATCACACAGCTGCAGCGGTCGCATGTGTACGCACTGTAGCTTCTGAAATGCGCTCGTTGGTGCTCAGGGTGAGTGAGGTGGGGGGATGGGGGGAGGGCTGTCTGATTGGGCGTTATGAAAGTTTTTTTTTCATATTCGGTGGTTTGGACAGTTTGCTGTCTCCCAATCCAGTGTCTGCAAAAACAATTAGCTTGTGTGAAAAATTCTGTCACAAAACTACACTATATGGACAAAAGTACTTGGCCACACCTGTTTTTCAGGGTTTGGGCTAGACCCCTTATCTCCAGTGAAGGGCAATCTTAATGCTTCAGCATACCAAGACATTTTGGGCAATGCTATGCTTCCAACTTTGTGGTAACAGTTTGGGGAAGGCCCTTTTCTATTCCAACATGACTGTGCCCCAGTGCACAAAGCAAGAACTATAAAGACATGGTTTGATGAGTTGGGTGTGAAAGAACTTGACTGGCCCGCACAGAGCCCTGACCTCAACCCCATCGAGCACCTTTGGGATGAACTGGAATGGAGATTGCGAGCCAGGCCTTCTCGTCCAACATCAGTGCCTGACCTCATAAATGCTCTACGGAATGAATGGGCCCAAATTCCCACAGAAACACTCCAAAATCTAGTGGAAAGCCTTCCAAGAAGAGTGGAAGCTGTTATAGCTGCAAAAGGGGGACCAACTCCATATCAAAGTATCTGTATTTGAAAACAATGTCATTACAATGTAATTTTTAAGTGGGTATCCGGAAATCCTGGAGCTTTCTTAGTGGGTATACGGCCTAGACCTGTGTATCATGTAGACTACACCACTGTGAGAGATGAACATAGGTGCAAATCGCCTTATGGTTTTTTTTATTTCCTCTGTTCACTGGCCTCTTCGGGGTTTATAGGGCCCTGTGTTGCAGGTCCTCTGAGCTGCGGGCCGAGGCGGTCAGAGCATGGACCCGGAGCAGGGCCTGCTGTCCTGGCTCTCTGTCCCCCCCCGGAGCCTGCAGTCCTGGCTCTCTGTCCCCCCCAGAGCCTGCTGTCCTGGCTCTCTGCCCCCCCCCCCGGTGCCTGCTGTCCTGGCTCTCTGCCCCCCCCCCCCCCGGAGCCTGCTGTCCTGGCTCTCTGCCCCCCCCGGAGCCTGCAGTCCTGGCTCTCTGTCCCCCCCGGAGCCTGCTGTCCTGGCTCTCTGCCCCCCCTCGGAGCCTGCAGTCCTGGCTCTCTGTCCCCCCGGACCCTGCTGTCCTGGCTCTCTGTCCCCGCCGGGGGCTGCTGTCCTGGCTCTCTGCCCCCCCCGGAGCCTGCTGTCCTGGCTCTCTGTCCCCCCGGACCCTGCTGTCCTGGCTCTCTGTCCCCCCCCGGATCCTGCTGTCCTGGCTCTCTGCCCCCCCCGGAGCCTGCTGTCCTGGCTCTCTGTCCCCGCCGGGGGCTGCTGTCCTGGCCCTCTGTCCCCCCCGGAGCCTGCTGTCCTGGCCCTCTGTCCCCCCCAGAGCCTGCTGTCCTGGCTCTCTGTCCCCCCCAGAGCCTGCTGTCCTGGCCCTCTGTCCCCCCCAGAGCCTGCTGTCCTGGCTCTCTGCCCCCCCCGGAGCCTGCTGTCCTGGCTCTCTGTCCCCCCCGGAGCCTGCTGTCCTGGCTCTCTGCCCCCCCCGGAGCCTGCTGTCCTGGCTCTCTGTCCCCCCCGGACCCTGCTGTCCTGGCTCTCTGTCCCCCCCGGAGCCTGCAGTCCAGGCCCGCACTGCAGCCAGGCAGCAACGCAGCGCCGCGGGGCGCGCGAAACCAGTTTTTAATCAGCACACTGATCTCTCCACCGCTCCTATTTCAGGTTTCCTCAGGCGCTGAGCGACTCATTGTCATTGCTTGGTTTGCGTGTGTGTGTGTGTGTGTGTGTGCATGTTTGTGTGTCTGTGTGTGCACATGTTTGTGTGTGTGTGTGTGTGTGTATATATGTGTGTGTGTGCATGTTTTTGTGTGTGTGTGTGTGTGTGTGTGTATATGTATGTGTATGTGTGTGTGTATATGTGTGTGTGTGTGTATGTGTGTGTGTGTGTGTGTGTGTGTGTGTGTGTGTGTGTATATGTGTGTGTGTGCGCATGTTTTTGTGTGTGTGTGTGCATGTTTGTGTGTGTGTGTGTATATGTGTGTGTGTGCATGTTTTTGTGTGTATGTGTGTGTGTGTGTGTGTGTGTGTGTGTGTGAGCATGACTCAGTACTGCCCTGTGTCTGTGGCAGAATGTCTACATCGCAGAGCACCTGCCGATGTATTCCCATTTGCACTAAGCCCTCAGCACACCCCCAGAGCCACTCTGGGCAAGCTGCTGCCTGCTCTGCACTGTCACCATTACCCCAGAGTGATCCTGCTGACTCCTGAACGGTACATCTTTAGCACCGTGATGATACTGCTGCACTCAGCCTCATGGTGTTTCAGCTGAGGACCATGCTAACTGTGTATGGAAAGGCGCTGTGTCGAATCTGGTACAACAAAGGGGGGATTGTCTGAGGAGGGTTAGGAGGTCTCAGGGTGTTTGGGCGCCAGTCAGAAGAGTTATGGGTGTGAACACCTCATGGGGGTCAAGCTCCTGTCTTTAATCCTCCTCCCTGCTACGCACATTCAAGCACACTTACAATAACAGCAAAGCAATGTGGCATTTAGTAAGCTGACACAACCAATGTCGGCTTGCTCAGTGCTGTAGCAGAGCATTGTGGGTAGTTATGGCAAATTCTGCTCTGTGGCCCATTAACCCATTACAGAGACAAGGGCTGCTCTATTTAACTCATTTCACAAGAGTGTAGAAACCATTAAGTTGGACACTATTTTAAACAGAAACAAAAACCTAAAAAGCTTATGTCTATTTTTGGTCTTTGTTTGTGAGCAGAAAGCCACCTTTTTATGAACAATGCATATTTGCCGAATCAGGCATTGCTTACTTAGAATCACCTCAAGATTTCCAGGAATCACTGAGCAGAAGTGCAAGGCTGGGAATGAAATGTTAAGCTCAGCAAAGCTCAGCAAGGGGAAAGCTTACTGCAGTGCACAGCACTGGGAAATGCCATGCCACTGCCAGGTCAAGAGGGCTCTGAGGAGCTTAGAGAAATCTGTAAGAGCGTGTGCGCGTGTGTGTGTGTGTTTGTGTGTGTGTGTTTGTGTGTGTATGTTTGCTCTGACTTGAGGAATGGCATGCACAAAAGGCGTTACAATGCATATGCATGTAATCAATTTTGAGGGGTTGCTTTGAATTAGGGCAGGGGGCACTTGACCCCTCTCATAAAAGGAAGCATGAAGTACGCCCCTTCAATGTCTAGCCTCTCTTATTGGTGAGGTAGCCCCTCTATCTGGGTGTGCGTGGGACAAGTCAGTGCAGTTGATGCTGGCATGTGGGGCAGGAAGGGGGGTGATCTTTCCTGCTTCTGCCAGGAGGTGCATGGCTCCTCTCTTCCCCTGCCATTGGTTAAGAGGATCCACTGATTGGGCACGTGTTTGACCAATCGTTGCTGTGTCTGTCTCGCAGTGGGGTCGGACGTGCCCAGGCCTGCCAGGAGACCTCCCACGCGACAGGACCGGTTCCTCCGCTGGTCTCAGCTCTTTCCTGCGCCCAGGTATCCAGGCCCTATGTATTGTGTCTGCTGGCTCTCCCTGCATCACACCCCCCGCCACCCCCGCCCCCGCCCCGGTTTCCCCTGTGCAGAAAACCGCCACTCGCCCTCGCCCTGCCAGGTTTCGCTTCTGCTGTCACACAGTTTCGGTCTGCGCTTGGCAGTTAGGAATTAGGCATGCTGGATCCTGCTCTCGTTTCGGGACACCCTCTGACTAAAGCTGCTCCTCTACTCTGCATGGCAAAAGGGGGGGCAGGGGGGAGGGGGGGGCAGGTCTCACTGACAGAGATTGCAGTATTGACTCGGTGGGACTCGCGGTGGGAATTTTGTGTCAACTGGCATTACCCACAATTCCTTCCATCTCACACTCATACACACTCACACTAATGTATGTGCACAGTCATGACAAAAAAAAACAATCATTCGCACACACCATCACTCACACACACACACACACACACGCACACACACACCATCACTCACACTCACACACACACCATCACACACATACACTCACACACACACACACTCACACACACACCATCACACACATACATACACACACACACACACACACACAGACACACACACACACACACACACATGACAATGTGCCTGTGTGCAATGTGCTCACAACTGAGGTTGTGAATCTGTTTGTATGTGTGTTTGTGTGCTTTGTGTGTGTGCATGCATGTGCATGTTTGTGTGTGTTCGTGTGTGTGCGTGAGTGATGGTGTGTGCGCGTGATTGTTTTTTTTTTGTGTGTGTGTGTGTGTGTGTTCATGCATTTGTGTGTTTATGTGTGTATGAGCATGCATGTATGTTTGTGTGGTTTTTGTGTGTGTGTGCTTGCATGTATGGATGTACATGTGTGTGCTTGTGGAGATGTGTGTATTTGTGTGCATAAATGCATGAGAGCATGTGGATTTGTATATGCATGCAAGTGTATGGGTGTGTACATATGCATTCATGTGTGTGCGTGTGTGTGTGCAGGACTGTGCATGGTGGCTTCCCTCTGAATGTACTGGCACAGAGACTGTGGGTGCAGGTGTAAGAAACGCACCTGAAGGTAGCAGACGTGTGATGATACAGAGAGAGAGATGTCACCATCACTGTGGCAGTGCTTTCCTCTGCATCAGCACAATCTGATCTCAGCTGCAGTGCTTGCTGACCGTCCCTATTCTCCCGCACAAATCTTTCCCTTCATGAGGGGGAAGCAGGTTCTCCGGGGTCCTGTTCCAGGGCGACAGGGTGACACCCGTGCTGCCCTGCATGATCTCTGATGACGATGACCTCACAGGTGGGACTGTGAGGTGCTCAGTGTGGTTGTTCACGCACTGAAGTGGAAAGATCATTTAAACACACCGAGAGGCCACACAGAGATCCAGACATGAATGGACTCAGTGTTGGTGGGTAAACACATCTCAGTGTTAACAAGGAATGTACACAGGTGTCATGGAGTCTAATGGAGTTTCATAGCATCACAGATTAGAGGTTAAAGGTTAAAAGAGCAACTCTTTTAGAAAAGAAAAGAACTGACAAAACAGACGTAAATATGGATAAACCGCAGCTGTTTTGAGTTTGTTTTATGAATAAGCAGAACAGGGAAGACCACAGGGCGAGCGGGGCGTGCAGTGAGGGTGTACAGGGACAGGCATGAAAGGCCACAGGGCGTTCTGTTTTACATTCCCCACAGAAGCGAACAACTTCGTTTGAGTAAGAAGTCAAATTTCCAGTTCTGTGTGTCTGCAGGCGAAACACTTCTTCACTGCAGCCTGAAATGAGAATAACAGAGAGAGAGAGGAGAGAGGGAGGAGGGAGGGAGAAGAAGAAGGACAGAGAGAGACAAAGCGAGAGATGGGTGGGGGTGGGGGGGGGGGGGGGTTGTCGTGCACTGAGAGAGACACTCTGAACCGTCAGTGATGATCAAAGACAAATAGGGATGCCTTAGGGCTGTTTTCCTGTGCACAATCAAAACCGCCGAAGAGGCTGTCGCTGCCACATCAAACCGGATCACAGGAACTACAGATATGCGATTAGGCGTTCCACGCCAAATGGCGGCTGCAGTTTATAGGAAGGCAGCGCAAAATCTCCTCAGTCAAAGTCCCTCACGGGGTGCTACCCCTCTCCTCTGGGGCCCATGGTACCAGGATACTTCAGACCAAATTCAGCAATGTGGCCAGCAGTGTGGTGTAGTGGTAAGGAGCAGGGCTCATAACTGACAGGTTGCTGGTTAAATTCCCTGCTGGAGCGCTGCTACTTTACCCTTGGGCAAGGCACTTAACACAGAATTGCCTCAGTAAATATATCCAGCTGTATAAGTGAATAAAATGTGACATATGTAAGCCACTCGGGATAAAAGCCTCTGCTAAATGACAGTAACACGTGTAAAATGTATGTAAATAGGGATGACTTGCAGAAAGCTGCCCTTTGCAATTCTTATGGTGGAATTCAACATTTGCCATCAGCTTTTAACAAGACATTTTCATAAATTTTATTACCTTTTTTTTTGTTACTTCCATTTTTTTTTTGTATTGTATAAATCAGATCTCAACCAGTGTATCCCGTAAACAGCAAGGTTCCTAGCCTCAGGTATGTCGTGCCTGAATACACCTGGACAGACAGTCTTTGTGCCTATGTGCCACTATATTAAAGCGTTTCCTCTCTTTGGATATCCTCTTATACCGTCAACAACCCAGCTCCAAAGTCCCTGACTTTAAGTCCGAGAGAGAGAGAAAGGGGGGGGGGGGGGGATATTTACAGAGATATTTACAAATTTGCAGATCAGAGAGCAGAAACATCATCATGCTGCCCTTCTTATAGGACAAGACCCCAGGCAATCTCCACCTGAGACAGCACGGAATTAGAGAGGAGGTGAAGGTGTCAGGGTTGACGTCCATGTCCTGTGGGTGTTTTTTTTTTCTCTCTCTTCTTCCTTTGAACTCGCTTATTGAGTGCTGGCATCTGAGAAATGCCAGGAATGAGCTCTGAAATGTCACCTCACCTGCCCATCGGAACCGGCCCCGCCCACGGATGAAATGTCACCTCGCGCAGCGCTTTTTTTCCTCCTCCGTTTCCGCGTTCTGGGCCGGGCCACCCCGTCTACACAGCGGAGGAATAATAACATGCAAAATGCTAGCCCCCCAGGAACAGAAAGAGAGAAAAAACAACAAGAAAATGACTGTCATCCACTGTTCACTGAACATCGGGGCAACAGCTTTAACACATTGTTATTTGCTCAGAGTGCCAGTGGCAGGGCCTTCACCAGCAGGTTTCGAGGCGTTGATACTGCAAACAGCCTCTACAGTTCAGTCGCATTGTACTGTGTGCTGGAGTTTACTCATTTATTCATTTATTTTTTTTGTAATCTATGTAAGCATGCCAGTTAGTTGTAATGCTAATTTTCATCTGTCGTCCCTAAACAGGTGGAAAACAGACAACAGCAGCATTCAACAGACAAAGCAGAGCAGTTAAAAATATAAAGAATGGCAACAATAAAAAAAAATATATTACATTATATATAATAACCACTGTCAGGTATTTGGTGGTGTTATCAATAGTGCAGCTTTGTTTGGGGAAGTCCAATGAAACCAAGAGGAATGAAGGTTTAAACCTTGTAGAAGACCTTGGAATACTGTCGTTGCACCCTAGGGGAAGATGCCTTTACCTGAATTACATCTTAGAAATCCCAGCTGAATAAATGGCCAGTGCTCAGAATGTGAGCCCCAGACTGCCTGGGCCTCACGAATGTGATCATTTAGGACAGGCTTTCGATGGCTCAAACTGCTTAGACTTAGCCTTTGAACTTTAGACTGATTTAGACTTCAGATTGATTAATCTGAAGCCTGATGCCGTCTTGATGCCGAATGCATCAAATATTTATACAATATGTGGGCTACTAACCGTTCATGCTGGCCTAAGGGCATGTAAATCTAAGGATATGGTCCAACAGACATATAAACAGTCAGCAAGCACAATAATAAAGGTCTGAGTCCGACACTGCCAGCATGCTGAGCACAGACAAAAAAAAAAAAAAGCAGGCATTTCAGGTTTTTCTTTCCTTCCTTTCCATGACATATGAGTAACTCTTATCTCCCCCTATTTCTGAGAATGTTAACGCCACTGGGAGCAAGACTGGGCTGGGATTGTCCAAAGCCCTGTAGAGACCATGCAAACTTGCCACAACAGCTATGAGAGAGAGAGAGAGAGAGAGAAGGAGAAGCTGTTCTCAGATCAGCTCACTGACTGAATGACTTCTGACATGTTTCAGTGCTACAGTGAATCCCGAATGCCAGAAACCTCTTTATATTACATTACCCACTTTGTTTAAAGTTAGTTTACCTGCAGGCAAATACAGCGCCCTGTTATGTTCAGTTCCTGCCCAATACCTGATCTCAGGTGTGTGAGTTCAGCACCTGCTCTCAGCTGCGTGATTAGTATTTGTCTGTGTGTGCCTCTGTGTGCATTCAATACTTGCTTTTAGCTTTGTGAGTGCTGAGCACTTCTTAAGTGAGTGTTCAGCAGATAATCTCAAGACAGTGCTCAGTACCTACCTCTGTGTGTGTGTTCAGTACCTGCTCACAGGTGTATTTGGCACATGCATTCATGTGTGTGCTTTCTACCTGCAGGGGAAAATTTGCCCTCAGGGACAGAGTTCCAAGAAAACAGTCAATTCCTGTGCCAACAGGAGCAGTGAAGCCTCCATTAAGGCATTAAAACATGGCACAGGCAGAGAGAGGGAGAGAGAGAGAGAGGGAGGGGGAGAGAGAGAGAGAGAGAGAGAGAGAGAGGGACGGAGAGAGAGAGAGAGAGGGAGAGAGAGGGAGGGAGAGAGAGAGAGAGGGTGTGAGAGAGAGAGAAAGATGGAGAGAGAGAGAGAGGGAGAGAGGGAGATAGAGAGAGAGATAGAGAGAGAGAGAGCGTGAGAGAGGGAAAGAGAGATAGAGAGAGAGAGAGAGGGAAAGAGAGATAGAGAGAGAGAGAGAGGGGGAGAGAGAGAGAGAGCGAGCATGAGAGAGAGAGAGAGGGAGAGAGGGAGAGAGAGAGAGAGAGAGAGGGGGGGGGAGAGACTGCACACAAGGGTGATCACATTTTCATAGCTAATGTGGTAGGGCCTCATGTATGAGCTGTGGCTAGGAGACCATACATCTCTCACAGGCTCTCCACTGCAGATTAGCTGTACCCGCTGAATGGAAGTGCCATCAGTGTGATCCTTATCCTTTGAGAATGAAATGCACTCGTGGTGGGTTATTAAACATTAAAAGGCTCAGTAATGTCACGGTACCAAAATTTTATGCATCATTTATTCATAATTGTGCCAGAATTATCCAGAAATTACAATGTAATTACATTCACATGATACCATGCCATTGATGGAGCTCCTTATTTTTGTGGGTGTTAATTTAATTTACTGTCACTAACACACCACAAGGAAACACTAAAATCAGCGTATAGCTTGATATTATATATTATGATATTATAGCAGCAGTGTAGTGCAGTATTTCTAAACCCCTGTTCTGTGACCAGTGCCAACCTGTGGGGAGTTGCTAAGCAGTCCTTCAGTTAACCTTTGCAAGCATGTACCTAGCTAACAAAGAAGCTAATGTTAGCTAGCAGCGTGATAATTTTCACAGCTAATGTGATGTCTTAGCACCTTCCCTGCACATAATTTGGTTTTACTAGGCAAGGGCCACTGAACCACACAATGTAGGCTTTATTTATAAGTCCCTGTGGATACACTGTGGGTTTAATGGGCCTAGCCAACAGTGCCACAGAAAGCCCACAATGGATATACATTGTCATGTGCACAGGGGACAACAGTAAGATGCTTCTTAGAAGAGTATTCCAGTTTATACTTCAGGTTTATACTTCACTTGTCTAAACTATCATTCGAAGGAGGTAGATCACACTCACAGATACATGGTTAAAGGTTCACTGGGTAGGCAGAGTCACAGGGATAGTGAGAGACAGGTAAAACCAGAGAGACATGGGAGGCCAGCTTACATCTGAAGGGGTGAGGTTTTCTTTGTGCTTGGGCGGTCCTAAAAGAATTCAGACAGGAGCAAGCCAGTTCCTTTTATGAAAAAGACTGAGACACACTGATATAATGGTTAGATACAGAACATGTAACGCAGAAGTTGCTGGTTCACTTCCCAGGTAAGGAAATGCCGTTGTATCATTCAAGTTACTTAACCCATCTTGCTGAAGTAATTTATCCAGATGTACACGTGAATCTATGCAAGCTGTGTGAGTCAGTCTTTATAAGAGCATCTGCTGAGCAAATATTGCTACTAGGGGGATTCTTCAACACAATGCTTTCACATTAGATTTGGGCATGAAAGGCACTGAACACTCTGACTGGGGTGCAAAGTACCACCTCGCTCCTCCCACCATCAGAACGAAAGGCCTATGCTCCTCATAACGTTGCTTTTCCGTCATCGCCCCCCAATGGTGGAATGAACTCCCCACCCCCCTGAGAACAACCCCTTCAATCCAACCCTTCAGACGTGGGCTGAAGACACACCTCTTCAAACTCTACCTGGACTGACACCCTTGCCATTTCAACATTCCAACCAAATCTAAGATTCTTGGCTCGTACTAGTAGCACTATCTTTTACATTATATTTGAAGCACGTTTTTGCCTAGGTAGTATAGCAGCACTTTATTGTCCCAGTGACTATATTTGATATATGTAACCTTTGATCAGATTAGCTCTGTCTTGCTACACTGACCTTTTGCTCAGCTTCAGCACTATCTGCTTTGTATGACCTGTACACATCTTGCCCTTGTGCCTGTGCCTGTTTGCCCACTATATGCACTTTTGTACATCGCTTTGGATAAAAGCATCTGCTAAATGAAGAAATATGAATCACACTGCCACACTCTCCATATACTTGGTCACAGCCAGCCCACACAGCTGCACCTTCAGCCCGAATATTTTATTTTTTTTTCCTGTATGGTTATTTAATATTCATTATTGAGTGAGTACGCTGGTATTGACATTATATCAGATGTTACCGAATTGTTCTGCTTTTGCTGAAGTAGCAAAATCCTACACAAAGGTGAAAAACAACGAAAGGGAAATCAGATGCGCCACATCATTATCATTGCCTCCAGCTTTGATTTTGCAATGCGTTTTTACTGCTGGGATTTTTATTGGTGCAAATGGTGTAAAGTATTTCTCTCAAGGGCATGGCGACCTGCACGGTGGTGGTACCTGCACGGCCTGGGTCCGGACCTCTGCAAACCATGCCTGAATGACGACGGGACATTCTGCCATCCGCTGACCCATAAAGCCTAGTTTCTCTGCTTGGCAGTCATGGGTACTTCTAGGCTTTGAATAATGAACAGGAAGCCTTTATTTAATATTAAATATATTAAAATCCTTTCTTATGTTTTATGACCTCAAAGTACTGGTGTGGTTCTTTATGATATAACTAAAATGTCAATAAAAGAGATTAAATAAAAACAAAAAGATGCGCAACACTTTGATATCTAAATATAGTCAGAAACATATTTGGAGGAATTGAGCCGCAACAACCCCCCACCATCAGGAGTTCTGGAGCCGCCCCAGAAACCCAGATAAACGCGTGATTAACTCCTGAGTGGGAATCAGATAGGAGGTGAACGTGTCTGAGATGGCGCAGATACGCCTCTCGGAGAGAGAGGGTTACCGGCGGCAGAGGCGCCGGCAGTGAGCAGGTTCAGTCTTGTGGAAGGAGGATTTGCATGAGAGCGCCGCGCGGTGTTATTTGTTCGGAGGAAACCGTCAAATGGCCTATCCCTGTCCCTGAGGTTGCCTTGGCAGTGGAGTGTGCGCGGTAGGAAAACACCTGCACCGCCACCAATAATGACCCTGCACTCCACCCCCCATTGCGCTAATGTACTTTATGCACTCCAGTCATGCACAGTGCTGCATTCGTTGCATTATTCCAGTAATGCATTTGTGTCACTGTCTGTTACAATGTCGGGGTGGCAGTGTAGCATAGTGGTAAGAACCAGGGCCTGTAACCAAAAGGCTGCTGGTTTGAGTCCCCACAGGGGCACTGCTGCTGTACCCGTGGGCAAGATACTTTACCTTAGAATTGCCTCAGTAAATATCCAGCTGTATAAATGTATAACGTGAAAATTGTAATGTAAGTTGCTCTGGATGAGAGCGTCTGCTAAATGACAATAATAACATATGACACTACATAGAAGAAATGTTTATTTTCACAATATTTGGCCATTTATTTCATGGAACTGAAGTGAATGATTTCTATCTATGTTTGTGTAACTGTATGCATATGGTGTGTTTGTGTAATGTGTGTAACTGTAAATGTGAAAGTCCATGCCCTCCCTGAGGGCAACAGTCGCCTGCAGCATTGAGGTTTGGGCCAAAACAAACAGACACCTGCGGTGCTTTCTCCTGCTGCACTGGATCTGGCTTCCTGACCTGTCTACAGACATAAATGTATCTCACACAAATTTCTGACAGTCATACTGCTTTTTTGTGGATTTCTGAGCATATCAATTTTCAAAGTAGACACATATCCACTAAGCCAATTAAATCCCTAATCCATACACTTACATACACTCAGTGACCACTTTATTAGGTACACCTCTCTAATACTGGGTAGGACCCCCCCTTTGCCCCCAGAACGGCCTGAATTCTTCCTGGCATGGATCACCAAGGTGCTGGAAACATTCCTTAGAAATTCTGCTCCATGCTGACAATAGCATCATGCAGTTGCTGCAGATTTGTCGGATGCACACTCATGCTGCGAATGTCCCGTTCCACCACATCCCCAAGGTGCTCTGTTGGATTGAGATCTGGTGACTGTGGAGGCCATTGGAGTACACTGAACTCATTGTCGTGTTCCTGGTGCCAGTTTGAGATGAGATGCTTTTCTGCATAGCACTGTAACGTGTGTTATTTGGGTTTCTGTCACCTTCTTGTCAGCTCAGACCAGTCTGGCTATTCTCCTCTGACCTCTGTCATTAATAAGGCATTTTCGCCCACAGAACTGCCGCTCAATGGATGTTTTATGTTTTTCGCATCATTTTGTGCCTGAAAATCCCAGGACATCAGCAATTTCTGAGATATTCAACCCACCCCATCTGGCATCAACAATCATCCCATGGTCAAAGTCACTTAAATGAGATTTCCTACCCATTCTGATGTTTGGTCTGAACAGCAACTGAACCTCTTGACTGTGACTTTGTGATTTTATGCATCAAGTTGCTGCCAGATGATTGGCTGATTAGATATTTGCATCAACGAGCAGGTGTACAGGTGTACCCAATAAAGTGGTCACTGAGTGTAGTTATACCATCACCTTTTTATGAAGCTGTACATTTACTGAGTCAATTCATGTTAAGCAGCTTGCTCATGTGACCACCCGCCCACTCAGTCACCCCGACGAATGAAAAGATGTATTTGGCCTATTGTTTCACTCACGTTGCATGTGTTTCATGTTGGTCTAGTTTTATACTTAAAAAATGTGTGTCATGCCACGCGCGTGCATTTCTTGGAGAGCCCAATCAGCATGCAGGAATGGGCAGCATGCAGTCTCACAGGATTTTGCTTCTTCGTCGCCCACGCCCTGTGACTCCGCCTACCTGCGGAACGCTCTGCTCACCTCTGCTGCTCGACCGGCCTTTTGGATCACTCGCCTCACTTGACCTGTGTACCTGAAAGCACACTCACCCTGTGCTGTGTAACACTGTAACACTCACCCGTGCTACTTACTCGCTCTGTGGGTCCACTCGCTGTGTTTTATTTCTTTATTTATTTAACTTTTTTACCAGATCGGGTCTAGCAACTCCCAGTTCTGTTTTACAGCTACCTGAGAGGAGGAAGCTGTATGAAGATGGCTTTATTCGGTAAATTAGCCTGGAGGATTATTAGATTGCCACACTCCCGATTGGGAAATGAACCAGGACACTGGAAGTACCCCTGCTCTTTTTGATTAGTATCACAGGCTCTGTAATGACCACAGAGAGTCAGGGCCTTGGGTAATCCTTCCTGTGGAACACACACCTGTACTCTCTACCTGTCTGATGGCACACTATACTATGTGTGTCATCAGACAAACCTGCCCTATGACCTGTTTTACTTACACCGCTCTGTGGAACACACCTGTTCCCTGTCCTTTGGGACACTCACCTGTACAGCATCTCCGTCCCAGGGAACAGTCTACTCACCTGTACTGTGTACCTGACCAGTGGAGCCCACAGGTCCACCGTACCTGCGGCAGTGTAGCATAGTGGTAAGGAGCAGGGCATGTAAATAAAAATGTTGCTGGTTCAATGTCCCGCTGGGGGCACTGCTGCTGTACCCTTGGGCAAAGCACTTAAGCCACAATTGCCTCGGTAAATATCCAGCTGTATAAGTGAATAACATGGAAAAAATTGAAACCTATGTAAGTTGCTCTGGGTAAGAGCACCTGCTAAATGACAATAATGTAATGAAATGCAGTGTAATGTACTTGCTTTAGCCTGAGCAGCATGTGATGGATGTGCTAATCTCAGGCCCCAGGAGAGGATTTAATTTACCCTCCGGCAGCAGGGCTACACAGTGGGACTAAGATTGGACAAAAAGACAAAAAAAGAGGATCCTGAGGTTTCTGCTGGAGAGGCCTGGGGGTCCTCAGAAGAGTCATTCCCTCCACTTCGGTGCTGAAGACAAGGGTTCCGCCTGAGCCTCCCGGTGACTTCACACCGCCGCGTCCGCCACCAGCCTCGTCCGTCACCGCCCGCTTTCAGAGCAAAGAAAAGAAAACAAGAACATCCAAAGCGGTCCTGTAATTAAAGCCCCCCTCAAACTCAAACAGGCTCGGCCCTCGTGGGCGCCTTGCTCAAGAGCTCGAGATGTGGCCGGGTTTGAAGTTCAGGGTGAGAATGTCAGCAAGCATGAGTGATATCACAGAGATCAAACACATCCATCAAGCAGAGCCCCACTGGGCCTGTAATTATATATGCTGTCTGCTTATGACAAATACGCAGAGTCAGCCTTTGTGAAATTCATATTACAGATGTTGCATTTTACATGCAGGATGAAGGCGACAATAGTGTATTTACCTTGTTGACAGTACATATGTTAGTGTTCTAATCTGTGTATGTGTGTGTCCAGTAATGTCACTATTTTAAACATACTAATTAATGTGTATGTGCATGTGTGTGTCTCTGTGTGTGGTAATGTTACTATTTTAAACATACTAATTAATCTCTGTGTGTGTGCTCTGTGTGTGTGTGTGTGTGTGTGTGTATGACTATAAATCTTGCGGCTGCCTATGATGGTGCCACAGCCTGTCTCTGACTGAGCTCTCTGATTGTGTTGTGGTGAGAATACTCTCTTCTCATTGGCTGCCATGCATTTCCTTTGTGATGCCACAGCAGTTGTGCGATGACAACTTAAGCACCATTTTCACACCCTCAGTGTCATGACGAGGTGTGAAAGGTCTAACGGTATTATAATTGGTAATTACACCATATTCTGGCTGCTGAACTTAACAAATGTGTCAAATCTGGTTAAGAGGGGCAATGTCTTATTCAAAACCAGACATAAAGAGCATGAATTTTTTTCTATCACTATCCATCACATTACATGCATTTAGCAGACGCTCATATCCAGAGTGACTTCCAGCACATATGTGGACATAAGTGTATCCATTCAAGTTAAATGAGCAATAGTGTCAGGCCAGGCTAACAACACTCCCAGACCAGTGACAGTGAGCATAACACCATTCAAGCTCTGCCCTAAGTTAACTTGCGCAACCTGACTAGGCAACAGAAGCACTATAGAAGTACACTACCACACAACAGTCGCTAGAACACAAGGCCTTAAGTGTAGTAGAGCAGATCCATTTTCCAGGATAATTACTGTTTCCACATCTGTTGTCAAGAACATTGGGAGGAACAGTTGTACCATCAGCAGCCTTCACATATGTGCATGGCAGAACAGTACTCCTACTAATTCATTCCCTTCCAGGAGTCTTTGCAGACAAAACTACAATATCAATGGGATTGCCTTCTGTCCAAACAAAACGTTCCTACGACAGGTGTAAGAAAAATTATCCCCGTGCCTTTTTTTTTCGAGCACATTCAGTTGTACATGTAGCAATCTGGGTGTTCCTTTGCATTTCCTTATTATCTTTGTCTGTTTTAATAACCTTCTGGCAATCCATCAATCATCTCAGCGTAATGCTCGATGCATGCCAGCCTGTTCAACCCCTGCTGGCTCCAAGCCAGCGTTATTTGCTTCAGCAGTACGCCACATTGTAAGATATGTAAGTGAATACGTCTCCTGTATCGTGACACCGTTCCCCGACCGTGGTCAGCGTTAACTCTGAGCAGCAGCGCTCACACAGATGGAGGCTCGTGAGGTTCCTGCGTCTCTTCAGCACAGCTAGGGCAGCAGTGTGGCGTAGCAGTCACAAACAGGGCCCAGATTATGCAGGTTTGATCTCGCTGGTGGGGCACTGCTGTTGTACCCTCGGGCAAGGCAAATATCCAGCTGTACAAAATTGATGACTTGTAAGCTATGCAATTTGCTCTGGACACCCGCTGAGCGAAACTGCACTACCTACAGGGGGTCCTCCCCAGATGATCTGATTCTTTTTAAAGGTCAACTTCTTTTTAGCTTGACACTCGGATGCGGAAATGAAAATGAGAAGAGGCACCTCGCCTCTCGCCCGTGTTCCTTCTCCGGGAAACTCTTCTCGGGGGAAGTCTTCTTCGCCAGCGCAGAAGGCCACGGGGCTCTGGGAAAATATGTCACTCATTCACTGGCGGAGTAACTGTTGCACTCTGCAATTCAGATTAAAGGCAAGCCTCAGACGGGCCTTATTCCTGTCACAGATCACTGAAACGACTTCCGTTTGACACATCTGTTTGATGTTTGTGTGACAGTGTCAGCGTTTTGCCTATATAAGCGTGAATTGTTGCCTAATCACAGAACACCTCCAGGGCTTCAGTGAGAAGATGGCCTCAGGTGGCACAGTTTTATGACAAACAAGCCTTTTTTTTTCTGAGTAGCATTCGGGCATTCGGGCCCATACAGGTGCCTCCCGCCAGCCCTGAGCTCCTCGACTGGCGGTTCCATTTCCCGCTGGTGAGCGACTGGCCGAGACCGCGAATGGCAGCGGTCTGCTTGATGATGTCACTCCACTTTGTTGTTTGAGCAGACATCAAAGCGGCGGCAAGTGCTCGCACCTCATTACGGCGCCTTTCTTCAGAATCTTACTCTGTGTAAACAGCGTCGGTGCAGTTATAAACACAGAGAGGGGTGAGTTCCCGTTTGCGCTTGTGCCAGGCGTGGGCGAAATCTGAGGTGAAGCTCGGGCGCTCCCGTGCTGTTAACACAGAGCTGCAAGGCTTTGAGGGACTCAGTCGTTCTGGGCAGGTGTGATGCTGAAGGACAGCCAGAGAGTGGCTGACACAGGTAAGGGCTTGTCAGAACAATGCAAAAGGTGAGGGAGAAAGTGCGACATATTGGCTTTTTGGTGAAGAGCCCCTAATGCTAATCAAATGCGTACATGTCTCACATGCCCCATTCTTTTGACCTCTGAGAAGTGTGAAAATCAGAATCAGTCATGATGACAAATAAAATATCACTTCATTAAATGGCCTAGTTGAGATTGTCAAAATGTTTTAAATAATGATTACTGGTACAGGTTAGGCAGCTCTTGCCATTTTCAAGGGAGAGAGATTAACCCCGTCCTTCCTGCTCTGCCAGTAGCTTACCCCAAGGGCCTCTCTGCAAGTGTTCAAGGCAGAGGAAGGAGAGCAACACAGAAGGAAAAAAATGCAAACAATGTTTTCATGCTGTTACTGCCTCTCAGTGGAGCACAGCTTCCTGGTCGCTCTTCAGAGCGTGTGGTTTGTGGTTCTAATCCTCTCCCCACGAGGAACAAGAGGTCTGTGATTGGTGAAACACGCAGCACTGTGTTAACACTCAGGCCTTGTGTGGTCTTGCTCTGGTGAGATCAGAGACAGAAAGGCTTTGTGAGTAATGAGGACAATGAGCTGGAACTTGTCGGAATTTAATCATGGGTTCTAGATTGCCTGTTAGACTGAAACCGCCGTCTGCTGGCTAGGCAGCCCCATTGTGATGCGGCTCCCATTATGACATCACCACGCGGCCTTTGGTATTGCAGCTGTGCTGCGGTTACAGCTGTCTGTGACATCACACGGTACAGGACTTGCATGCACATAAACAAACACAATTTTCACCACAAACCCTCAGCAAATCGTAAATGGCTACGGTGAAATAGCAAACTATGGATATTACTATATAGTCTGTGTTACACAAAAAGAACAAATGACAAACCACAGGCATAAAAATCAGCTGCACAATAAGCACTTAGGCTGTGACCTCATCAGAACAGGAAAATATCATCTGGGCTTAGTCCCTTTGATTTCTGAATTCCACTTACTTGATTTGAGGCAGTGCTCAGTGCAATACATTTCTGCTGTGTTAATGTTCATCAATGGATTTTACTGAAAGGGGATTGTGTGTGCACCCCACGCATATATATTATAGCCAGTACATGATGCAGGTAACATTTAATTTTGATTCCAAATATGAATTATGAATTAGCCATGTAGGCCTGGGCCATTTAATTTATAATGTGTAATCTGGTCTGGACTCTGGATTCATTCAAAGCAAATGAATGAAAAAAAAAAATCTGGATGCTTGTGTTGTATAACGTAAACATGTGTACAAATTGTTGTGGTTTGTCCTTGGAAAGATCTCTGTGATTTTGCTTTGAAGACTGACAACCATGCACCCACGTACAACGTGGAGGAACTGAACAACGTTTTGAAGGGTGGTCAATAGGGGGCAGCGTTAGTCCAGGGTTGGTTTTTCTCGTAATTCTCCGCGCACCGTCCACACTGCTACCAACGTGAAGCTCAGATGCTGCATCCAGTCAAGAGGCAACCTCTTACTCCCTGCTGCACTGAAACCCCGGCAGCACTTCGGATGTCTTCACAGCTCGGATATCTTTGGATTTTCTGTGTCATTTTTTTTTTGTTTGTTTGTTCATGTCGTGTATGAGACGGGTACATCTTTCTAAGGGGCTAGGGTTGGATAAGTGCAAGTTAGCATTGCAACATTTTTGCCTTATTATTCGCCCGAACTATTTTTGTGATCACCATTTGTACTACTATAGGCTCATCTCACCCTGTCACCATGCCACCATACCAACTCACCATACCAACTCACCATACCAGCTCACCATACCAGCTCACCATACCAACTCACCATACCAGCTCACCATACCAACTCACCATACCAACTCACCATACCAGCTCACCATACCAGCTCACCATACCAACTCACCATACCAGCTCACCATACCAGCTCACCATACCAGCTCACCATACCAACTCACCATACCAGCTCACCATACCAACTCACCATACCAGCTGAACCATGCCAACCTCTGTACTTGGACAGGAGCCCAGGGAGAGGTGAATGCAATCATTCAATACACATGCGCACCAATGTGACTGTTGTTCACACTACATGTCCCACAATGCACTGCAGTGAAGCGGACACTGATTGAGGGATGTGCACCACTCCACTGATGTCATCTGAGCGACCTGCAGGAGTCTGGTGAGTCACAGGTTGTAGAGTGCAGTGTGAACCGGGGGACTCTGGCTGACCTACCCACCCCCTCCCCTGGTGGAATGAAGCCAGCTTGTTTCCTGTGGGCTACCAGATGACACAACAGTGGGTCTCAGGCTGTAGGGTTAGAGTCTGCAGCCAAGATGAGCACCTTGCCAACTGAAGCACTCTTATGCCGTTTATCTTTCACTGTAAAGCGCCACCGGAAAACATACATACCCCTGTTAAATCCAACGACATCATCACGCTTACTCCGCCTATGTCCCCTGCTGTGACCTATGACACAGGCCTTCTGATATCACCCTGGAAAGGCCACGCCTCCCCTTCAGTGATTGGGCCATCATCACAGATGCACATGACATGAGTTTCATGAGGGCAGTGTAGCTGAGAGCTGGCAATTTTGTCTTCTGATGTAGAATCATATAGGGCAGCCAAGTGGCGTTTATGGTGTCTTTGTCCTTCACTGCCTGAATGTAGCACCGTGGATCCCAGGGAAACATTATTTCAACCCTACTGTATACTTGTATATGGATGGGCAGACAATAAAATCTCTCTTGATTTGACATTTTACATCGTCTCATTGTGCTTTGCAGATGTTTGCATGTATCCTTTGCAACTTAAATAACATGTATATCATCCATTTGTACAACTGAATAATTACTGATGCCATTTGGGTTAAGTACGTCGCTCGAAGGTTACAACAGCAGCGCTACACCTCAGCCACAAAGGCACTTACAGTAAATATACAAGTCGAATACAGCAGCATGCCAGCAAAATAAGAACTCTATGGCCAATGAGCTGCAGATCACTTCCTTTAGGATAACCTCCTGCTTTACCCCAAGTGACTTCTGTCCACGAATAACAGCTTTTGGAGGGGAGTCTGGTGATTTTCTGCTCTGAGGAGTTTGGCAAGAGCACATCTGGGACAGAAGAGAGAACAGGAACGCACTTTTTTTTTTTTCACACAAAGACAATGATTGTGTGCGCATCCACCAAACGCTGAGAACCCAAAAGTTCTCAACATTTCTGATCCAAAAAAGTAACAGAGGAACAGAGTGGATTTGTTCAGCTCGTTCAAAAAAAAAAAAAAAAAAAATGATACAAAAAGTAGGAATTATTTTTAGAACCAAGTTTGCTCAGGAGCCAGACATATATATAGACAATGGGCAGATCTCAGCAGAAATGCATTCGGCTGTGTCCTGCCTTTCCTCCCAGGGCTTGTCAAGCCGAGCTGGCAGGCACACAGCTTCCCAGATGCAGAGCCTAGCATGTAATTGAAGGTCTCTAAACCTTTTTGGGTTGCACGCCCACTTTCATGCAGCGGGCTCCAGCCCGCTCTCCTTCTCTCTCTCTCTCTCTCTCAGAGATACTGAGCTGGATCTGATTCGGTGACGTGCTTCTGCCTGTGGGTGAGAACACACGGGATTAGTCTGTGCTCCTCTGACTGTTTGTTTAAGGGTCGGGTTTGTCCCTGTAGTGAGGGGAAAAATAAAGCTGATTGGTTTTAATAGGTGCGGTGAGATAAGGAAAGCTGAGCCGGGCTGGCGCCGCGCCCGTGGAACGGGCTCCCGCCGCGCCGGTTTTTCCCTGCCTCTTGCCGCCCGCCTTGCGGAGGTCACGGTGGAGGCACTTACCGAGGAGGAGTGCGGCCCTGGGGCCCGAGCGGCCGAAATCGGATAGAGGGGTGGATTTCACACTCGCTCTCACACTCTCTCTCTCACACACTTGCTCTCAATCTCTCTCTTTCCCTGTCCCACACGCTCTCGCTCAATCTCTCTCTCTCCCTGTCTCACACACTCTTGCACACACTCTCGCTCAAACTCTCGCTCTCCCTGTCTCACACACTTTTTCACACACACTCTCACACACTCTCTCTCCCCTTCTCTCACATAGTCTCATGCTCTCTCTCTCTGTCTCTTACACATTCACACACACTCTTTCTCATTCACTCTCTCTCTCTCACTCTCTCTCTCTCTCTGTCTCTCTCACACACACACATACACACACACACACACACACACACACACACACACACACACACACACATACACACACAGTCAGACACATCTGTACACACACTGTTTGTTCTGGGTGTGTGTGTGTCTTCCCATCACAAAATTTGGTCTTTTGGTTTTTCAAAAGCCCTGTTTTCCACTATTTGAAAACATTAAAGAGTTAACCTTTTCATGATTTCTTTAAAAATGGTTAATAAAGAGATAATAAGGGAGTAGTAAAGTGGTAGTGACATTCTCATTTTTGTTGTCTGTGTACCACTTTTGTCAAGAAGGTACTAAACTATATTTAACTTTAAATATTGATGTAAAAACATTAATTCAATACAATAAATTGGAACGTACAGGCTATATGGTGGATATTGAAAACATTGATCACTAAATGTTTCCATACCGTAAAATAGGAAGTTTGTTACCCTATGTCTGACTACTTTACTAATTTCCCCAGTGCAGCCCCAAGCCGGAAGGACCCCAGTTATTTGTTGTTGTTTCCTTTGTATTCTTGTTTTTAGTGTGTACATTACAGTGCAATCGAGCAGACTAGTACATGCACATGGTGAGTGGCATATACCCGAGTAATACGTGCCTGTAGGGGGCGCTATAGAAGGAGGAATCTGCCCTGGGTTAGACCAGGAAGTTGGCTCTGCTGTATTGAGCTGTGAAGTCTTGCCATTTACACTGAGCTCAGGGTAATAAAGAATTGTTTAAGGTCACTCACCCGCTCAAGAACTTCTATAGTGTGGCCTGTGGCTTAAAGATATCAGTTGTTTTGTTGTGGAGATAGTTTTGACGCATGCAATACAGAGTATTCCTGCTGAAATTCAACAAAAACACAAGCATCCCCTTTGAAGTGCCCCGAACGTGGACTACAGCTGAATGTGACCAGTAAGAAGGAGGCACTTGAGCCTTAATTCATCTTCATTTGTAATATGTAGGGCTCAAGTGTCATTCTACCAGTTAAATCTGTCAATATGCTAATGATGTATCAATCACTCAATCACCCAACTAATCAACCTTTCAACCAGTCAGTCAAATTAATATATAAATAAAGAAATAAATAGGCTGAGAGAAGATCATTTTCAGTTGTTCATTCAGACTTGAGATCAGTTAACAGTTCCTTCCACTTTAGCAGCTGCCATGTAGATTGAATTAATATCAACATAAGCAAGGCCTCAGCAAGTTTGGGATGCTCTGACCCAAAAGCCCTGAACCAAAGCCTTTTTTTCAAGGCTTAATGATCCAAAACAAATGCACTCAAGTTCATCCAAGTAATACTCCAAAGTGACCGGTAGGGCAGAAGCCATCCAACAAAAAGACAACTTGGGGTGTGTAAGGTTAGGAAGGTGCAACGCATGATTAAAAAGCATTCATCAGACTAATGACTCTTATAATTGCGAGTCTCGAAATTCGACAAGGTGCAATGTGGAGCATTAATAATATTTCTGTTTGACAGACCTTTTATGCATATACTCTAGGGGTGAGCTGTTGATAAATCAATCACTTTTCAGCTTTTTAATGTCTCCCTCTCAGTGTTAGGTCACATTGACTAGGTTCATGTTTTCTCGCTCAGTTTTGCTTTGAGAGGATAGGCCTGACTGGTATAAGCTGGTACCATTTGACTCTTTTTGTGCAAAAATACTGGCGCTCGTTAACTGAGTTTTCATTTCTCCAGAATCACACACACCTCAAGCCTGTTTCTGCTTTTGTTTTGATTTGGTTTTACGTTTGAATCACTTTCTTTCTCAACACAATTTTCCCCCAAAATAACCTCCCCAATGAATACTAGTGTTTCAGCAGCATCAGTCTGAAAACAACAGTCGGGTTGACACCAGCATTTACTTTGTAAAACACTGGTGCCTGCTCCAAATGCCTGCAACATGGCCGTTAAACCTTATCTTTGCTGGATGAGGTGTCCATCTTAAACCAGACGGTTTGCTGTGGGAGAGCACGGCGGAGTGTCTGTTTGCTGCGTTTACCTTTGAAACCTCAGCCGTTCTCATTTGGAGAGCCGTTCTCAAACTCCCGCAAGATTGATAATATTTTGATTGCGGAGCAGACGTGTCTGGTTGGACCCTGGCTCTAATTGTTCCGAGAAAAATGAAAGGCCATATTATTTAATAGAAACATCTGGAGGGATAAGGCAGTTTCCCGCTCTCCCTGCCGGGGCTCGAGGGCCTGTGACCGGGAATTATATCACAGGTTAAACATGTGAGGGCAATCCGAGCCTGCAGACACACACACACACACACACACACACACGTGCGCACGGACACACACGCACAGGACTGTGACCGCGAGTTGACCGTGCACTGTCTGGTCACTCTCATGTGAGTCCAATCAACAGTGGCAACCGCACAGCCGAGCTCCACTCCAGGCCTTCTCCCATTATTATAACTAATCGCCGCATTAATTACCTGTCAGCGCGATTATTATTTTAATGCGTGTCGTCCGCGGGTTTATTACCGTCTGTGCTTTTTGCGCCATCGCAGCGGGTGAACCAGGCCGGCTCTCACAAGGCTCAGCGTGCACACGCGCATCCAGCATCTCTCTCTGGGAGTAATAACGCAAGGTGCTTTCACCAAAGCCCGAGGCCTGACTTCATTTAACAGCGACTTATCAAAATAAGAGCGTGCAGCCCGAGGCCTTGGCTTGATTCATTAGGAGTGAGGTCAGGTGCAAGCGCAAGTGTACCGGTTTGAGCAGTACGACTGAGGAGCGAAATGAACAAGATGGATACCTGCATGTCAGTTCCGTTTATTGTTTACCTAACTGCATGTCAGCACCAGCGGTGCTCAGGGACATAGATTGATGAACTGCAATGCTGTGTGGGAAACGTATTTCTCAGAGTTTGGAGGTTGTTTGTACTTATTTTGCTCCAGAATCGGTGACTGTCAAAAATCCACTTTTAGATTGGTCCTAATTTTATTTTAATTTGACTTTATTCATATAATTTATATAAAAAACACTGTGCAGATTCCTCCAAAATAAACTTCACAATGAATGCACATATTTCAGCAGTAGCAATCTGAAATTTTCAGTTAATATATTAGTGGTCAATATGGATTAAGATAAAACCTGCTCTGCTCTAACAGGTAAAAATGTAGCATTTATGTATGTAAATTGGAGAAAGCTATAAATACCTGTAATTTAAATATATATACAGATTGCATTCCAGGTAACAAATGTTCTGACTTCAACAATGGCTTGCTGAACCCTTGCAATGCCTTCGTGAATTTCACAACACACTGAGACAAAGGACCTTTGGTATCGAACAATAGTGGGAAAATAGTGAACAGCTTTCACAATATCAGAATAAGTGCATACTTTGCCAGCATGTGAAGCCCAGAAAGTGATGATGATGAACGACTAAAAGTCTGCTGACATGTCTGTGCAGTGGGAGGAGCATTGGAAGGGTCTAGGGTTTGAATCAAAAGCTGTGAAGTGTTGGGGGGTGGGGAGGGGGGTTTAGAGAGGGCCACAAAGAGCAAGGGCATGTTGTGCAGCTGCAGGGTCAGGTTCCAGAATACATGGACACCCCCCTCCCCCCCCCCACCCCCTATCCAAAGCAAGACATAATAATCAGTGATTTACAAAGGGGTCATAAATACAGCTAATTGCGAGCGGATTTCTGTCCCTTTGTAAAGGAGCCGAGGCGCGGCCACCCTCCAATGTGGAATCCATTAGACGTCCGCGCTCGGGGGAGGGGGAGGAGGCAGGAGAATTGACTGGCACGATGAAGCCATCGCGGGGAGGAAGTCGCTCACTAATTGAGTCAGTACCCCTGGCTGGAGTCAGTAAAGTGCTTCCTGCAGGGACGTAACCCGGCAGATGGGTTTGTGCTGAGGCGTGTAGGGGCTCTTTGAAGTGGTAAAAATGCAAGGGTTCACTGATTGACTTCTCTGTGCATGTCTGTGTGCGTGTGTCTGAGAGAGAGAGAGAGAAAGCAAGAGTGTGGATGTGTGTATGTGTGTGTGTGTGTGTGTGTGTGTGTGTGTGTGTGTGTGTCCATGAGAGAGTGTGTTAGTCTGTGCAGTAGGACAATAAACATACTTAAAAACCTAATTGCCGTGTAAACGCTGTGATGTGATTGGCAGCGTGATTACAGGGGACTCCTGCCGTTAAAGTGTGTTTGAGTTTTTGATGGTGATGGGAAAGACTCCCTGCTCTCATTTCTCATTATTTATTTCTTTGTTGTCGTTTACAGTGCTGTTATTCATGCCACTGATTAAATAGGAACCCAAAATCACAACATAGTAGAACAAAGTAGATTTTGGATTATTTTTTATGCTTAAAATGTGACAGCTTGTGTAACACTCTCTCTCTTTCACATACAAACACACATACAAACCCAAAATCACAACATAGTTGAACAAAGTAGATTTTGGATTATTTTTTATGCTTAAAATGTGACAGCTTGTGTAACACTCTCTCTCTTTCACATACAAATACACATACAAAGCACAATCAGCCTCTGTTCTGCGAGTGTGGAGGAAAAAGTGTTTTATAGAGATTGGCAGTAGTTTTGTCTCTGTGGTAGGTGTGTGTCTGCAGTAGGTGTGTCCCTGTAACGGGTTTGCCCAAGTAGTGCGTGTGTTATCCTTTTTTTTTTTCATGAAAACGTTATGAAACTTTGTACTCTATGTAGGGGGTTTTTGTCTGCACTGGAAATGTCTCTGTAGTGGGCTGATCAATCCTGTGCAAAGCCCCCGTGAGGAAAAACCTGAGTGATTACTTTTCATAAGAGAAGAGAAATTAAAAAAAAACTAGTAACAATAGATTGTGCTAATTTCTTGAGCAAAATACCGGAGAACCTTTCATAACATGCCGTAGATAACTTGCGTAACCACACGCTAATTTTGTTTTTCTAAATCCTCATGTTTTCCTCTCTGGCCCTCTCCCTCTCTGTCCAACATATAAGGCCATTAAAAGACAGTTTCCATACTTTCACTCATTCCAAGCTTTCATGGACCTGCTCAAACCCAACGACCAAAACAGACTCAGCCAGCACCGATTCAGTGAATTAGAAGGGTTATATAAATCATTCTGAATGTATTAAACAAATCATCATTAACAAGCAAACGCCTCGGACCGTTTTATTGTTTTTCTGGCCGCGGCCAGTGAGGGTGACAGAGGCAACACCATGTGAGAGATCAGCGAACGGTACCCAGAGGGAGAAGGAGAAGGACACAGAGGGAGAAAGGGAGGCAGGGGGGAGATGAGGGGCAGCATAACCTAGGTTCACAGGCTGCTCCGCAGCCAATCCCTTGTCCCGGTTCTGGGCTTCGCTTCAGTGCTCGCAGTGTGAGCGTGTATACGTATGCATATACAGCTGCCAGTCAGGCCCACCCCGGCGAGGGACCTGCTTATTCTGGGCGCAGCTGTGAGCCCACCTCCACCCCAGCAAAAACACGGAAAAACTAGCTGTGCAAACTCAGAGCCCGGGTGTCGTATTTGACAGCTGAGGTTTCATGCGGAACGAATTTTGTGCACTGCGTTTGCGCCTCCTTCAAAAGAAAAACACATTATTTCAGAGTTCACGAAGCCGTCCTTCCTGTTTTTGCTAGAAGGGCCCCCGTCTCTGAGATGGACGGCTCTGCCACGGGGTGCCAACAGTAACACTGTGGTCCAGGCCAGAGGGAGGGGGAGGAAGTGACATCATAAACCTGAGCCCAAAGATAACATTTCGAGGAGTAAAAAGAGTAAAAAAGAGATAAAAGGAGTAAAACATAACGATGATTAAATTAAGATTAACCGCATCTGGGTCTCACCTGTCTGTTTTTGTGGGGATTCCACAGACAGCCACAGAAAAGGAATTTGTTTTTGAGTTAAACTGTGTTCAGGCTACTAACAATAATGACTTCAATGAGCCACAAGGAGCTCATCTTCACTTCTAACCATCCATATCCAACTGCAAAGACATTAAACTTCAGCATTTTATCAGGTTAATTTTTTTTCATTCATGAGCAGAGACAGGTAGAGCAGGAGGAGAAGGATTCAGTACAGGAAAGTGTCAGCACTGGCACACCGTTAGCATATCCGCTAATTTACAGGTTTACAGAGTCTTAACCACACCTTGTTCATCCAGGTTGTTTTTGGCAGGGTCTTTGTTTGCACACGATTGCAGGCACACCTCTGCAGAACGCTTCCATCACAAAAGACTTACGGAAAATTAACTGTCAAGAGATGCCAAAGGAAGGTCAATGTTCAGTTAATGACTCTATTATTAATTATAAAGCAGCAGGATCAGAAAAAACACCCAGCAGGCCTGGCGTGTCTGCAGGGACGGAGCTGGAACGCACATGTTGCCGTGTAACCCGCTCTGCATCCTCTCCGCTGTGCTTCCCTCCATATCGCTTCAAAGCTTGGATCGGGTGGGCGGTTGTTGCAGACTTCCTGTCCCGACCACACTCCAATCAAGGCCAATCAAAGGGATGCCTGTGTGTCTCCCTGCTACTGTCCCCCCCTCCCCCACCCCCCCACCCCCCGTCAGAGGAAGCAAGCGTGATCTCTGCACCCGGCACCAGCAGCGAGAACCGCACAGACGGTTTAATTTAGATCCGCAAATCTGATAAAGCACGGCAGCTGCAGCCCTCTCTGCTTTTGATGTTAGGAGGGGAAACACACACATGCACACACACACACACATGCACACACACACGCATGCACGCACGCACACACACACATGCACACACACACATACATACCCACACGCACACACGCACACACACACAGACATGCACGCACACACACACACACGCAGTGAGCCGTACGCATGAACAGGGCAGGAAGGAAACGGCCATCTCGATAATAGGGCGCTGTAACCAAGATCACACGGCCCCAGACCGAGGCGAATGCACTCTGTTGCGGTTTCTGAGGAGACGGAGGTATCTGCTGTGCACACTCCTACGGTGTGGTACTGGGAAGGTTTTAATGGCAGCACAGGAGAGAGGGGAAGTGGGCACTTGTGCTGCACAGATGGCGGTAAGGAGAGGCTCCACAGTGACAGGGGGAGTTAGCTTGCGCTGGGCCATTGTGGGGCCACTACCCAGCCTCTCAAGCCTCACTTCAGACAGGGAAGACAGAGACAGAATGAGATGGCAAAATCCCAAAAAAGGAATTTTACATGCGTAGCAGATGCTGTTATTCAGAGCGACTTACCTAGGATACAATTCTTACATGTTATTGATTTCCACAGCTGGATAATTTCTGGGGTGGTATTAACCAAAAGTATAGCAGGAGTGCCCCAGCAGGGAATCTAACCATCAACTTTTAGGTTACAAGCCCTTGCTCTTTACCACCACACCACACCACACTCCATTCCTCTACAAGGGCAGGGATACTGAAAGAGTTAGAACTGTCCATCCCACATCAGCCTGGAGCATGGAAGGATCATATCACACCCTGTTGCTGAAGGTAAAGAGGCCCTTTTCTCACGCAGCAGAGAAATGTAATCCTGGTGTCTGAGATGTAGATGTTATCTTACAATAGTTCTGCTGGGGCTCTTCTGCTGGGGCATGTGGACATGCTGGGAAATAATAATAATAATAATAATAAAAACAATAATTATATGTCTTGCTGTATAAAGCTGTCTGCTGCAATGCTGCTCTGTATTTGGTATTCTGTGGGTTTTGAACCATGGCCCTCATCTAAACCACACCAGGTAAAGAGCACGTCACCTAATGGGCTTTTATGGCTTTTGTGTGTCTCCCTCACATCTGTGCCCGCGGCAACAGTTTGACGGCAGGCCCGACTCGAGGCCCGGGTGACTGACGGCTGGCTTTGTCTCCCCTCTGGGGACTTGGCCGAGGCTCGGACGTCTGGGCGCCGGCTCTGCCGTTGTCCTGCAGAGGGCTGCGCTGTCGTCACCAAGGTTACCGCTCCAGAAGCTGTCCGGCAGGAGCAAATGGGATCGCTTCCCTCTCTGGCTGAGGGGGTGAAAGGAGAGTGAGAGGTGGAGGACAGAGGGGTGCAGAGGAATGGGGGTGCTTTTTGGCATGCCCCAGCCCCCCCCCCCCCCCCCCCCCCCCACCTTTCCCGGAAGAGGTGAAAGAGGAAACAGGGGTACGACAGAGAAAGATTGAAAGAGCGAGAGTGCGTTCGCTTAAGTGAACGTCCACGCTTCACTCTGGATGCAAAAATGGGGGGGGGGGGGGGGGGCTGGTGTGAGATTTATTGGCCCCCCAAACCCTCTGGGCTGTTCTTTCCTCCGCCCGACTGCACGCTTGCCTGGGTAAGGAAAGCAGACGGGGCTCCGGTGGGAGAGAAAACGGCAGTTGAATAAGCAGGCAGATGAAAGGGATGCTGCCGTAGGGGGTGGGGGGGCTGCCCCCGGGGCACGCGAGCAGCGGATGCCAGCCGCGGGTGACCGTGGAAGCGCAGCACGGTCCCCCTGCAGGGCTGACACGCTGTGAGGACGCTCCAGATTGATCCCAGATGCAGGAACAAAAGGCCAGCGCTCAGAACAGTCGCTCGCCACTGTCAGCGCAACGCCTGCATCGTCCAGCAGGGGGCGTCCCCAATCCCAGTCCCACATAACCAGGGCTCTGCATCCTTGGTCCCACAGGGCCTCCATTCAGCAGTGCCTCGGTTTTGAACGACCTGTTAAAAATGCCCCACACAGAGCTGGGAAAAGTGATGATTTATTTATCATCAATTCACTGCATATGTTCAGTATTCAGTCATGATCCAGTGGTTTTCTGTCAAACTCTGGCTAGAAACAGGGGAGGCAGATAATTTTATCTTAAATGACCATTCTTTGGGATAGTTTTGCACAACTAACAAGCATGACAATAAAAATAAGGGCCACCCTTTGCATCAGTGACAGTGTTACCTTAGTGCACTTCACAGGAAATCATTTTAGTTTATGGTGAAAAAAAAACTGAGATCTGATCTCCATGTTTAACAAAAATTATTTCATGTAACCTAATAATCTTGTTATGATAGAAATAAGTTAATGCATAGAGCAAAAATAAAATACATTAAATAAAATTAAATAACAACATTGTACAACATTGAATAAAATAAATTAAAAACGGCTCATCAGTAATGGGATATTGGAGTGGCAGTCTTGGTAGAGAACATGCCAATGGTTCATGTGGAGTCAAATGCCTCCAAATAAGAGTGGGCGAGAGTCTCATTGGACCTTCCTCATACACAGCTGGTGCCTGGACCTCCACACAGAGCGGGGGACTAGGCTCTCTAGCACCCTAGGAAACATGCACACAACCAGTACGCAAGGCTAAAGGGATAACTGTGATGACGGCAAATGACTAGAGAATAAATCACATACAAATCTAAGAAGAGCCTTTAAGTGGAGCTTCCTAGGCTGCTCAGTAGCCATATTCAACATGGGAATGTCACAGGAGGACCACTCTATATATAAGTCACTTCTGCTTCCCCAATGTGAACCAGCAACAATCTGGAGTTCGCTCAAGTTCTCAGAAGAAGAAGAAGAAGAAAAAAAACACAAATAGTACATTTCCCAGTTTCTTTTTTTTTTTATAATAGCTTTTGCATTTGGTTGCTTTGTGTCTCAAACAGATGTGTCTATCTCAGGCAAACCTTTTTCCTGCTGTTTTTCTTCATTTTTTTTTTCTTCTTTCTCTCTCACGCTCCACACACATCCCCTGTGGGTCAGTAGAGATGATTCCACAGACCCAGTCACCACCTAAATCAAACTTCAACGGTCCAACTTTTACCCTTATCAGGGGTATTGTGTAATTTACCATGACTGAAAAAAAACAATGTTGAAACCTGATGTTGAAAATGAAGTACAATAATTTATCAAAATTATGTCAAAACTGTGTCGTGTATAATAAATATATGTATTGTTAAATCTTTAGTAGATGTACTTTTAGGGGAATCTGTGGATTTTTAGCTAGATTTATGATGGTTTTTCCTTATATTAAAATACACAGTTGGACATTTGTTCTTGCTGAAAACGGATGCTCTGACAAACAGTCTAAAGTCACAATGTGTACTGTCCTGCCTTCTGAATCATCATTTCAGATGAGTCCTCCAGGCACTCAGACCAGACCTCTCGTAAAACCTGGGCCTTTGCTCTCTTCCAGGGGACCCCATTTAATATTGTTTTACAATATTCTCACTTGACTGATATATATATTAAAATGTTCAGTTCCCTTCATATTTTTTCTTCTGGAAGAAAAATAACCAGTATGAATGCATGGCTCAGACGTGATGCAGTTCATTACCATTCACTGCTTTCATAACCCTGCAGTATGTATGGAATACTGTGCCGCTGTTTTTCTTGGACTGAATCCCTGAATAAATTCTACGAGGAGGGAGAACATGACATACTACATTAAGCTTGTTGAGAATTCAGCCGGGTAACTATATACTAGTCTCCAAACACTCTTTCTTTCTCTCTCCCCCCCTCCCTCCCTCCCTCCTCTCTCTCTCCACCTCCTTTCCCCCCTTTCTCCCTCATCCTTCACTGGCTCTTTCCTTCTCACCCTCTCTTTCTCCCGCTGGACTCTGTAATAATGAGCTCAGACTAATTTAGAATGATGACCTTAACAGCTGACACCAGATGACTTCTGCTACTAAGGTTATGGAAGAAGAAAAAGAAGCCGAGGAGGAGAAAATATCGAATAGTCCCCGTATGCAGTTCACGCCTCGTGCACAATGCATTGGGGAGATGTTACAGTGTCAGCATCCCCGGCACCACTGTCAAACTAACTAGTTACATACTGCAACGGGATTGCAACGCCATTTATTATCAATCCACTAACAGTCTAAAACAAAAAAAAAAAAAGTGTTTGACAAACAGCAGGACTTATACTAAGCACCGCACAGGAAAATGTGCAAAGAAAAACGTCTAAACCGAATAAACAAGAGAGCCAGCGGGCAAACAAACACAAAACGGCGATTCTGGATAATCAAATTCAAACAACGGGAGGTACTCATTTTTAATAAATCAGTTTTCCTCACCAACACTCCCTGTTCAAAGGCTGTGAGCACTCGGCAAGAACAGTGCGCACTTTGCGTTGTATTCAGAGGGGCACGGTGTGACCACTAGAGAGCATCGTAAAATCACTGAATGTCAGGTATGCCTGGCGTAAGCGATATAACTTTCTCCATGTGCGCGCACACCCATGTGTATCTATAATACGTAGTTTACTTCGAGACGTACGGCCAAAAAAATGCGATTACCGGACTTTTTCTACAGTGCGGTATTTAACTTGCACGGAATGAAAGAACATCAACCATGCGTCACACCCCCCTGACTGACAGCTGGCTGAACGAATCAAAAGTACATCTGTGCTTCTGACCAATAGCTAGGTACTATGCTGACTGCGGAAGTCGGTGCAAGTACAGTAGTGTGCTTCGGTTTGCTCTTCGAAAAGGAAAGTTTGCAATGAACCGTGTGTATTATTTCAGACGTACAGCTTGCTAAATCAATATCACAACATATGAAAACGTTATTGTAATTGTAATCGTCACTCCTAACGTAACTTTTCTGAAACGAGAAGCATTCTGTCGGTATGCACGTGTAAGAGAGGTAGCTGTAGCCATACACATTAATAGTGAACTTGGCTAACGTTACTTCTCATAAAATTGCAGGGTAGCTAGTGTTTAGCCTCATGGCTAGCTGGCCTTAACATAAATTCTTGTTATTTTTAAACTATTTGTATTAAAAGGCTTTCAGTCCTTGGGGATATGAATATGATCAGTGTAAATGGGTAGCTGCTGGGTTTTCTTTTAAAATGACAGCTAATAGCTGTCAAACAAGGCTACTAACGTCTGTTTCATCCTACTCGTTTTTCCATATCTGCACGACCATCTATAACATTCATTCATTCGCTGTAATTAACAGATGAATACCGATGCCCCCGTGGACTCGGTCGAGCAAGACGCTGGCACGCCGGCCAAGCGGCTGTGCACGGATGAGCCCGGAAAACAGCGCTCCGCGTCCGGCTGCGGAGAGGCAGCGACTGGCAACGTCATTGACGTGGTAGGTCTCAAACGATGCCAGTGAAGTAACAAGCATGCTCTGTGCTGTACGGTGCATCGATCTCGCTGCAGAAATTTCCGTTCATCGCCTCTAGAAGCCTTAACGAACATCCAGTCCAGCGTATTCATCGAAAGGGTTGAATACCAGCTGAATATAATTAAGTAAATCTTGCAGCTGCTGCCAAGCACAACATCCCTAACTAAACTGTGCCAAGGAACTTGGACGTATGCTCATTCTGAGTAAACCTCTTTTCTTGATGGCTGAAATTGTAAACTACTGTAGTAAAAATGAAATATGAGTGTAAGTTGCGTAGTAGAGGCACGTGTCCAAACCAGTCAGCGGTTCTACACTTTACTCATCCTGTAACCCATTCAGACAGTAAGGTTTTTTTTTTTTTGAGAGACTGGAGTGTGAGTACCTTGCTCAGTGATACATTTACGTTTTGCTATACCAGTTGCTGTTATTCAGGGTGACTTACGAAGAAGGACGTTCATCCAATGAAGTTGCATGAAAGACGACACGTACAAATCTCCACTGACAATGTCCGAACATGCTTTAGCCCCTTGCACAGTGTATTGATAAATAGTACATGCATGCTTTGGGAACTTCGCAAATGCAGTACGTACGTTACCAACCCCAACAGGGTCCCGAGTGTGGGAATATAACCACGGCTGAGCATTGCAAGATGAGTGAAAGCTTAAAACAGCACATCAGCCAAAGACAGTTTTCATGTTGTCAGGAAAGTTCAGTTCATCGGCGCAATTGGACACAAATGTCAGACGCTGTATGTATATGCAGGCGAGTGCTGTTGTGTTATTGGGAGTATACCACGGACCGTGGGAACCTCACAGCAGTTCAGGGAGAGTTCAGACATGTTATTTGTATGCTTGGTAGATGCCCTTATCCACTGTGGTTACATACCTTATATTTAACACAGTATCCGTCTATGCAGATGGAAATGTCAGTTCAAGTCAATGTAAGTATTTTGCAGCAGGTATGGGGAAGGTGGTACTTTCTGCCCTCAGTAACTGGTCTTGGAATCAGAATAAAAAAAACTTTTGTAGTAAACGGTTGAGGTTTGTTTTGGGGAGTAGGCAAGCTGATCTTAAATTTGTTGTCAAGGGCAGAAGAGATGCAGAACAGAAATTCAGTGGCCGGTGGCTTCTTGTTGGCCCTTGACTCCTTGTGGTAATATTGTGTCCTCTTCATCTTTCTTAGTCCATCATCCTGCCAGTGTACAACGCCTCCTGCTGGCTGGATGAATGTTTGCAGGCAGTTCTGGAGCAGGACTTCCAGGGGACAATGGAGCTGTCTGTGTTCGATGATGCCAGTAAGGTACAGCTTTGGGTGTCCACAGAAAAAAAAAACATACCCATGGACTGGGATATCAGTGTGCATTCTGGGATATCAGTGTGCATTTAAATATTGCTCATTTTTTTGTCTTAAACGACCACTCAGTCTGCCACATTGATACTTGAAAGGTAATAATCATGGTGAATAACTTCTCCCAAAAATGTACATCTCATCAAAATGGAACCTTCAGGCCAATTTTAGACGCCCCTATGGAAGGATAAGAGGGTAACCTGGGAAGTGTTTCAGCACCCGCTGTCGCCATGGAGACAGACAGGGCAGGATTCTGTGATCCTTAAACGCCCTTGCGAGGCTAGCAGGATTCTCCTAAGACAGGGCAGGCCGGTGGGAATCCGGGTTGTTATTCTTTCTGAAAAATCGCTTTTCTGTACTTTCCCATAAGCTTATTTTTGAAACGTATATCCGATTCCAGCTTTAAATCGCTCCCTGGAAAAAAAATGAAACCCACACAGACTCTCTGGTTGAACCGACCGAGCCTGTACTTGAGCAGGATGGCTCTTACCTGGCTTATAAGTGAATGTACTTTGTGCTGCTCATCCAACCAGACGCTTTCCCTTGCGTATTTTTATCTTAAAGAGTGACTGCAAGCGCTGTTTGCATCCTGTTGTGCTGACTGTAGTGGGGTGTAGGTTTTCACCTCAGACAGGCGGGGTAAGGAGAAATCCCAGCACACCGCTGTGGGGTGCGATAGCACCGCAACGTGTTCAGACATGCACAGCCGCAGTGTCCCTCTCGCTCCCCCTCCCGAAACCCTTAATGACGGGCTCTTTAGTATCGAGCCAGCAGACCCCTGCCGTTCAAATGGTGCGTGCGGCAAGCCAAAGCCAATGTAATTACCCAGCGTGTCTCTGTCTGATTGAGGTCGCCCTGGGAGAGCCCCAGGCCCACGAGAGCTGTTACTGGAGGTGGGGGCGTAATAGGGGCCGCGCTGGGAGGTGTGGTGCAGCCTTGCGGTTGGAGTTCTGGACTCGCGACCAGGAGACTGTGGGTTCAAATCCCCAGTCGGGTCCCATTCGCACCAGTAAATATCCACTCGGCTGGAGGACTTCAAGCGTTGTAACTGTGCGCCTGCCAATGCTTAGGCCTAGAGCAGTAATCGAGGATGGGAGTGAGTGTGTGTCAGCCGTCGCTGCGAAAAAGGCAGAGACAGCGTGCCTGTCTGGTCTGTCTGTCTGTCTGCCTGTCTGTCTGTGTCCATGGCAACATGTGACGGATGTTTAACGTCTGTGCCCCCCCTCCCCAGGATGACTCCAGAGTGGTGGTTGAGAGATGGGCGGAGAAGCTAGAAAAACGAGGGATCTCCACGGTGATCTCCGGACACGACTCGGCCAATCCCAAAGGAGGTTGGTGGGCCCTGTGCATTGAGCCTGAGAGTGGGGTTATTTCCTGCGTTGATTCGTATAGCAGGGCCTTGGTCACCATGAGAATGGGAGGGGGGATGGACAGAGCAGGTAATGAAGAGAGGGAAGATTTCAGGGTGTTTTCATGGACACAATCCACTGGTCTCATAATGACAATCTGAATATACACACACTTGGGTGTTTTCTGTATGATTGTGTGTGTATGTATTTGAGTGTGTGTGTGTGTGTGTGTGTGTGTGTGTGTGTGTGCACGCCTGTCTTGGGGGAGAGGGAGTAGGGGAGTATTTTTAATGCAGCCAAGAAAGAGCAAGCCTGTGTGGTTACACAGACCAGTCAGACAAAAGTGTAATTATGGTGTAATTTTAGACCTCTTTTACACATGGAAAACAAGTCATGAATCAGTGGGTAGCCTTGTGGCTTCAATCAAAAGAGTGAAGCAAATCTTTGCAGGTTTAATACAATAAAGAACAAATTTTGATTTTTCCGCAGCCCTTGTTCTGCATAAATGAAGCGCAGCCAGTTCTGGACCACATAGGGCAGCATCTTTGAAGTCATTTTTTTTCCCCCGAGGGGTATCAGTGGTGAATGAAAGACAAACGAATCTCCAGTTTTTGGTCACAGCAGGGGCAGTGTCTGCTCTTGGAGGGTGATACCAGGGGTCCAAGGCTGCAGGCCTTTCCTGTGTGGGGTCCTTGAGACTCCCATCCTTTGTCTACCCAAACAAGCACAGTCAATAACATCCTGGGCAGCGCGATACCAAACACAAGGACAAGGTCATGCCTGTCCTGCACTGCCCAGCTGTGTCACTCCAACTCAAGACGACAGCATGGCATAGCAGTAAGGAGCAGGGCTTGTAACCAAAAGGTTGCCAGTTCAATTCCCTGCTGGAGCACTGTACCCTTGGACATCGGACTTACCACCCAAAAAATTGCCTCAGTAAATATCTGGCTGTAAAAATGGACAACATGTAAAAATTGTAGTGTATTTTAGTTGCTCTGGGTAATAACTAATGCTAAATAGTAATAATGTAATGTGTCACACGCTCTTTAAATACATGTGCTTTCACATTTCACACTTTCACATGGTTTTATGCCACCTTTTATAGTGCAGCAGTACTTACAGACACGTAAACAAACACTGGATGCTTCATACAGACAGCCAAATATGACAGAGAACACGCCTCAAAGTGCAGAGGTATAAATTATGCGTCATAATTTTCATTTGATAGAATATCCAATCTGATTTTGTGTCATGAAATGTGAAACACCCCCCTAAGCTGTTTGAAGATTTATATATTGTTATTTATTCATTTTTTAGGCTGGCCTCGGTCTCACAAACCAGTTATCCATCCCTTGCATTCCCACCCAGCTAATATGATTAAACCGCTTAATATTACGTAAATGCGTAATATAATAATGTTAATCCAAGTAATAATATTAGTAATGGCGCCATGTTGGGGAACAGATGCTGTGCTGATGTCACTAGCACAGCTGTGTGTTGTGAGTTTGAGGAGCGAGGCCCCGTTTGGACATGTCCTGAGGTTGGGCCTCCAAAGATCCAAATAAAGACAGCACCCAAAGAAGAAGCCTGCAAAAACACAGCCAGTTAAAATGGAGAATTACTGTAAAATCATGTCAAAGACAAGACGGTTGTGTGGTTGGAAGCACACTCTGGAGTGAGTAAAAACCAGCATCAGAGTGCTGTTAAAAAGCAAGATGAATAAAGGTAACAAGTGGTTATGATGAACTGACCAGCTGAAAGAGCGCCTGACTGACTGACTGACTGGATGGCTGACTGACCTAAAAAGCGACTAACCGACTGGCAGGCTGAACTGAAAGAGCAGCTGATTGTCTGATTGAAAGAGTGGCTGACTGTCTGGCTGGTAGACTAAAACATTGACTGACTGGCTGGCCGAATGAATCGGTGACTGACTGGGCTAACTGACTGGCTGGTTGACTGAAACAGTGGTTGGCTGGCTGACTGACTGGCTGGTAGACTAAAACAGTGACTGACTGGGCTAACTGACTGGCTGGTTGACTGAAACAGTGGTTGGCTGGCTGACTGTCTGGCTGGTAGACTAAAACAGTGACTGACTGGCTGGCCGAATGAAACGGTGACTGACTGGGCTAACTGACTGACTGGTTGACTGAAACAGTGGTTGGCTGGCTGACTGACTGGCTGGTAGACTAAAACAGTGACTGACTGGCTGGCCGAATGAAAAGGTGACTGACTGGGCTAACTGACTGACTGGTTGACTGAAACAGTGACTAACTGGCTGACTGGCTGGCTGGCTGGCTGGCTGGCTGACTGAATGAAGAAGCATTTGACAGACTGCCTTGCAGATGGACTGACCAATGGGCAGCCAGTTTGTGGGGTATGACATGTGGAGCGCTGGCCTGCTGTGTCAAGAGCTACTTTTGACTGTAGAGCTCAGTGTGAGAAGCACACACACAGTCCTGCATCTGTTCAAAACCGAGGACAGCCACCCCCCACCCCCCACCCTGGCCCTCTCGCACTGGGGGAGGCAGACGGAAACAGCCACTCCCATTCATGTTTTCACGTCTTTTGCATTCCCAGCGAGTGCTGGTTGAACAGGGGATTATTAATAATACTGCCTCGTACAGTAATTTTACTTTAATCAGTCATGCTAGTGATGAAGATGACTTTTTTAGTGTTCATTACAGAAGCTTTATCAAGCTGAGGTGATTTCTTTATAGAAAGTGACTTTGCCACAGTACTCACCGAGAGAAAGAATGTTAATAACTCTACAGCGCTCACAATTTGTTCGCGGTAGCCATGGCGATCGTGCCGTGTCACAATGGAGGCCTTTTGGAATATCTCCCTCTGGGGTAATATCAGAGCGGGTCCCCTCTCTCTCCCTGGCACACTCTCTGTTATAAGAACCCTGGGGGAGATTATGTGGTGACCATGGCAATCCGGCTTCGTGTGTGGATTAAGGAGGGTGGGAAATGGTGCTTTAGAAAGCCGAGGGATTTGAGGGGATGTGTCTGAGACGTAGGAGCAGTGGCAGGGCCTTTCTCTGTCGCCAGTTTACAGCAGGAGAGCTAAGTCTTCCCCAGACGCATCCTAGTACCAGCTGGTAATCCCTGAGTCACCAAATGCTGAAAGTGGGGCCTGTTGTGGCTGCGCCTGGCAGTGAGCGATTCGGAGCTTTCACACACAGCCTGTGAGCGTGTGCGTGTCTGTGCGTGTGTGTTTGTGCATGTGTGTGCAAACCTGTGTGGCTGTGCGTGTGCTCGTGTTGGTACGTTTCAGTTGAGATTGTTTTAATAAAGATGTGGGTGTATGGTGCCTTGGTAGATGAGTATTATGATGTTGCGATGCATGCGAATGTGAGACTTTTAGTATAGTGATGCACTTATTTGGAAGTTGCTCTGGGTAAGAGCATCTGCTGAATGACATAATGTAATGTAACAATTCCATCAAGAAGTGTTGAACGTGTGATTTGATCAGTGAGTGTTGAATGTGTGATTTGATCAGTGAGTGTTGAATGTGTGATTTGATCAGTGAATTGTGAATGTGTGATTCTATCAGTGAGTGTTGAATGTGTGATTTGATCAGTGTGTGTTGAGTGTGTGATTTGATCAGTGTGCGTTGAATGTGTGATTCCATCAGTGAGTTTTGAATGTGTGATTTGATCAGCATGCGTTGAATGTGTGATTTGATCCGTGAATTGTGAATGTGTGATTTGATCAGTGAACTGTGAATGTGTGATTTGATCAGTGAACTGTGAACGTGTGATTTGATCAGTGAGTGTTGAATGAGAGGGCTTGTTCCTTCGGTGCCATTGATCCAGCACAGTGGTTGCGCTTGGCACCGTGGGTAACCTCAGCCTTCTGTTGTCTTCGCCAGTGGGTTATGCCAAGAACCGGGCTGTGGCACAGAGCAGGGGGCAGTACTTGTGCTTCCAGGATGCGGTGAGTACAAATTTGAACTCATCACTCATCCATTTGTGTGTGTGTGTGTGTGTGTGTGTATGTGTGTGTGCTTGTGTACATGTGCTAGAATGTGTTGGTGTGTATTTGTATGAAAAAAAAGCAGAAATGCTGGTGGTAAATGTTGCAGATGATGTGTACATCCTTTGTTATAATCTGTAAGCAAAAGACACCAGTGTAACACAGCTGACTTGTAGACAGTTGCATGATAACTCTTCATGGTGGAGAAATGTGAACACTAGATTCACCTCTTTATAGAAGTCACATTGTGTCAGAGGTCACAGTTTAACAAGGGGGCACTGTGCTGTTCATTTTTCCTTGAGGTTTTCCTGTCAGGAGTGGTTTCCTGTAGGGCAGGTAGCGGACTCATTCTTTCCTGCCCTTTTCACACATTTGGCGCAACGTCCGAAACGTGTCAGAATCTCAGGCCCGGAGGGGGAGGGAGGGGGGAGTTTGGGGGGTACAGGCCGCACGCTTCAGTGGCTCTGTGACGCCTGGGCGTAAACTGTCCCCTGCCACACCGTCGGTCCTGTGAGGTGGGCCACCTGCCGCGGGGGAGGCGGGGTCAGGGAGGCGGCCTGACTGACGCTGCGGACGCTGTTCGCTCGGTCCATGTGGCTCCTGCAACGCTTATGATGTTTGACAGCCCTGTCAAGGACGCATGAAAAATGGGCGTCGGGCCTTGCCGCTGCCGTTCCCCGTTACCGCTGTTTACCTCCAGAGATGTTTGCCTTCCAAACACTTGGCCCGGGGGGAAATAGGATACGTGCATAATTCATTGGGTTCGCTAATCAAGCGAGAAAATAAACCTGGACCGACGTGGGGCCCGCCCGCTTCTATCTCGGCGGTCGTGGCCTTCGTCAGGGCTGATTGGATGAGAGCGGGATTTAGGAGCGATGTTACTGGACGCAGATGAGAGTGGCCGGCTCCCAAAGCCCTGATCGCTTGCAGAAGGACCCGCAAGGAGCGCGATGCATTTGAGCATGTTGGAGGCTGGGAAAAACAAGCGCAGGGAGCGCGTGTGATGTCACGGTGGACCAGATCGCGCACCCTTAGCCAGCGGAGCCGCGTGTGTGTCCTGAATGGACCTCTGCCCGACGTGGCTTCTGTTACTGTGTAGTCTTATCTAATCATATGGTGAATTGTATGCTGCAGTATCGATGTGAAGATCTGTCCAAATATGTCTTTTCAATGAAAAACAGACTGGCTCACATCTGCACCAGTTCTGTGTTTACCTAATGACTGCTGAGAACCCCGTGCTGGGAAAGGGATTGAAAAGCTAGTGCAGGGAATCTGAAGCTGGTAAAGAGATACTTAAACTAGTGTCTGTGGTCTAGAGCTGGTAACAGGATTTTAAAACTAGTATAGGTAATCTAGACCTCCTATAGAGGTTCTCAAACTAGTGCAGGCAATATGGACTGCCTGTAGAGATTCTCAGACTAGTGTAGGTAATATAGACCAGCTGTAGAGTTTATCAGACTAGTGTAGGTAATCTATACCTGCTGTAGGACTTTTAAAAGTGGTGTAGGCAATCTAGAACTACTAAAGGCATTCATCCTACAGTACAACTAAAGCAGGGAACCTACAGCTAGTAAAATGACTAGAAAGCTAGTTTTAGAATCCCTTCACTGGTTCTGGAAGCCCACAATCTGTAATAGAATCCTTCTGTTCTAGATTCCCAGAATTAGTTAAGTGATTGTTTTCCTCAGTCTTTTTTCTCCGTACCGGGTCTGGAATGTCTCCACCTGCTGGCAATGAGCTGTAGGTTTCTCTGTAGAGTGCTGGTTCTAATGAATTTCCCCTCAGAGGTTCAGCTCTTTAGAAAACAAATGAATCATCGCAGGCAATGCAATAACATTGTGTATGCTCATGTGTTCTTCAGCCATGGGTTTTTCCCCCAGGTGATGAGGCGTCTGTTTTAGAAGGTGAAATCTCCCCAAGGCTGCTGAGGAAACCGAAACATGCAAAGTTTTTAAAGGCAGTGAGAATTACCAGCCTTTCTGTGCTGTGCTGCCCTGTGCTGTTCTGCACTGTGCTGTGCTGTACTGTCCTGTGCTGTGCTGTTCTGCGCTGTACTGTCCTGTGCTATTCTGTGCTGTGCTGTGCTGTACTGTCTTGTGCTATTCTGTGCTGTGCTGTGCTGTGCTATTCTGTGCTGTGCTGTGCTATTCTGTGCTGTCCTGTGCAATTCTGTGCTGCGCTGTGCTGTGCTGTGCTGTCCTGTGCTGTCCTGTGCTATTCTGTGCTATGCTGTGCTACCCTGGGCTGTTCTGCGCTGTGCTGTGCTGTGCTGTCTTGTGCTATTCTGTGCTATGCTGTGCTACCCTGGGCTGTTCTGAGCTGTGCTGTGCTGTGCTGTCTTGTGCTATTCTGTGCTATGCTGTGCTACCCTGGGCTGTTCTGCGCTGTGCTGTGCTGTGCTGTGCTGTCTTGTGCTTTTCTGTGCTGTGCTGTCCTGTGCTGTTCTGTTCTGTGCTGTGCTGCATGCCGTCGCCACAGCTAATCGGCCCATTACTGCTGTGTTTTCCTCATTAGAGCGATCAGCCCAGGGGCGTGTTTTTGCGGGAAACAGTTTGCGTGCCCCACCCTCCCCCCCCCCCCCCGTGGCGGCCCAACGCGGACGTGTGCCGGAGTGTGTGCGCAGTCCACGCTCCAAGGCAGACCTCCGGGCCCCCTCCAGCGGGGGAACGTCCCGACCCGCGGTGCGCTGATTATTTTCGTGTCTTTATTTCCGCTGCTCGCGCCAGAGAACCCGTCCCGCAGAAGGACATGGAAGAGGGCAGCGCCTGTTGTGTTCTTATGAGAAAGCCCGTCGAGTCACCCCCCCCCCCCCCACCCCACCCCTCCGCTAAAAAAACCCTCCTTGCGCCACACATAACAAAGGGCCCATTCTTTTACTCTGGGTGACGGGGTTGGCGTGATCTGAAACCCTTTAAGAAATAATTAGGCCTGAGTGCCTCCTCCGCCTCCCGGCCTGCGATCCGCCACAACAGCACAAGAAGGCTGTGGATGCAACACTACGGCCTCAGAAGCGGTGACTTTCAAACGGTAATCTCCGGAAAGGTAACTGGACATTAGTTCTCCACAGGCAGCGTGGAGTGGCTGTTTCTTCGGCACTGAACCTGAGTGCAGGAGGAACACACTCGTACCGAGATGTCCTGTTGAAGTAAAATGCAGTTGAAAGGTGAAGTGTCTGCAGTTTGCCTGAATGGCCTCAGTGTGGTTCACGCCATAGCCCCGCCCCATTGAGCTGTCTCACTGCTAAGGAAGGAATGGGCGTCGGCGGTATGCTGCACTGTATAGGTTGGAGCGGTGTATTTAGAAGCATAAAGCTGCCTAACCACATCTAACCACAGTGGCCACATCCCATAATAAACATTGACTTTGTCTGCCAAATTTCTACAGAAAAAATAAAGATAATTTTTCCAGGCCTAGTCTACGGCATATATATTTCTGTGATGGGCTAGGCCTTAGTCCTCAGGTGACTGAATCCATTCTTTGTTGTTTAAGCTGAATGAATGGCTGTTGATAGTCTGAGATGGACCCAACCAGAGGACCTTGTCCTCTATTTCCAAGAGATCGATCCTCAGCCATCCTTGGTTTGTTTGTTGCAAAGATACAGGAGTATTGTTTTCTTGTAAAATTGTGTCGAGATCCTCTCTAAATGTGTTTTGTCACTCTGAAGGTCTGGGCTGAAGTTCGCTCGGTCGCCGGCCCTTGCGTTGGTGGCTCCTCCATGGGCTCAAAGCCGCGCTGAGGGTGGGATACGGGTTCATGGAAATAGTTTCCATTTGTTTTGAGCGAACCCTCTACACAGGGCGTGGAGCTGAACAGTGGCGGGATGGAAAACTGGGGGTTTATGGGCGTGTGTGTGTGTGTGTGTGTGGCGTCCATTCCGGAGTGGCTTGGGGTGGCACTGTTTGCAACATCGTGACGCCGCGAGCCGGATTTAAGTGCAGGGCTAACGTCGTTAGCTGTGGCGATAAAGGCACGTGGGATTGATGACAAGAGTGAGAGCGTTTGATTGGTCTCAGGTGCTCCCGGCTCCCCTGGTTTCCTGCGCGTCTGCCAGCACCTGGTACAGGAAACGCCACTTCAAGCTCGTTAGCCAGTGTCGGCAGTCAACTCGTTAGCTGAATCAATTCACTAATGAGCGGTGATTTATGAAGTGTGTTGGGGGGGGGCGTGCTTTATGGCTATAATTACTGAGCAGGGAAAGGGTGCTGCCAAAGCTTGGCATGAGGCTTTTTTACACGCTCCTTAAAACTAAAGCTGCCATTCATAAAAGTAACACCAAAACCATGCTGTCCGCTAATGCGGCGCACTTCGGCGGCGCGGGAGAAGAAAAACAGCACGGCGTTGTGCCTTACGGCGTTTTACCGCCAGTCCCTTCAATAAAAAAAACAACCACAGCTGCAGAGGGCAGAAGAAACACACAAGGGCCTGCATTCACTGATTCCCGGGGCTGAGATAGCGGGCCACGCTCCTCCTGAAGGGGAGCACAGTGGCTGCTTCAGCGAGACGAAAGGAGTTTGCGCCTGTGGTCCGTGGTCCTGAGCTGCCGCGGCTGTGGCTGGTGTCTTAGCTTTCCACGCTCTCGGGGTGGGGTGGGGCGGAGTCGTAGGGGCGGGGGGGGTGTCTGGTCTGGCTCCCCGTCTCTGCTCTCCTGCCACGCCTGGAGGTCAGCCATTGGTCACGCCACTGGCTGACCCCGGATCAGTCTCCCGTCCAGCACTTACGCACTTCATCCCCTTTATCAGACTTGATACAAGGATCACTTCTCTCTGACGAACATAAGCATAAATCCAACGGTATCCCTCGAGGTTTTTTTTTTTCCTACTGAAATCAGATGAGGTGAAAAGCGATAGGGAGTCCAATCATTTCTGCCGAAGGCAAGCGCTGATAACAGCGTATCGCTTACGTTAAGGTCGGTTTCGACATCCTCGCCTCCGTTTAGGCCAGTTTCAGCTCCTGAGAGAAAGGCTGAAATGAGGAAAACTCTCGCCCGAGCTATAAATCAGCGCCACATCATCACGCTGTGACATTAACGCAGCTTCCGCTAGGCCGGCCATCCATCTTACTTTGAGCTGCCTGAGGATATTCCACAGAAATGCATTTAAAAAAAGGGAAAAGACAAAAAAAATATGAAGATAAAACTGGGAGATAGCAGAATGCTGCAGCGCCACCCCCCCCCCCCCCAAATCACAGCAGGCCTTCTTTTCAGTCCTCTTCGTCACCACCTCCAGGGCCTGCTTTGCCTCCAGCTCCCAGGCTGTTAAAGACAGCCTCCTGCCAGAGAGTGTCTTCTCAGCACTTCCAGGAACTCTTGTGTTTTTTTTTTTTGTTTTTCTTTCTGGCTGTGATTTTACGGCAGAAGCAGCACTCGAAAGCGGCACGGCTGAGTGGTAAACCGAAGGAGTGGCTGAGCATCTCCTGCAGTGACGGGAGGTTTTCAGTTTTTAGTGATGATCCCTGTCACATCACATCATAACCCCTGTCACATTTATCATTTCTTATACATTTGTCGTGCTGATTTGATTTTTTCGCAGAAGGTAACGGGCTATGGAGTCAGAGGGGAAGGGGCTATGGAGTCAGACACAATTCTGATGTGTTTTTTTTAATTTTTTTTACACCAGTTGTTGTGGGTTTTATGGATGCAGTTAAAGGCCGTCAGTGGGCCGGAGGTGCGTTAGCTGTCGGGGTGTGGTCGCACTGCTGACATGCACGCCCTCTTCCTGCCCTGGCCCCTCCCTGTGGACTCTCCCTCCTCCCTGCTGGTCTGGGGATCTCGGCAGGAGATGTGCGGTTTATGTGTTTCCCCGAACCAGCTGCAGCCCGCCCCCGTGCCCCCTCCACGAGGACCGCGTGCGGCCCCGTGTCTGCAAACATCCCCAGCTGTGCGGACCCCCAAGTCCACCCTGACCTCTGAAAAAACACACAGGCACGCACACACACACGCACGCACAGGCACACACGCACATACAGAGTCATGTACAGAAACACACACTCATGTACACACACATATACAGATGCACGCACACACACACATACAGATGCAAGCACACACACACACATATACACAGAGCCATGTACAGGCACACACACACTTACCCACAGGCACGTACACATACATACACGTGCATATGTGCTCACACATGCGCGTGCGCGCGCACACACATTTACACACATATACACACACGCACACACAAGCCCTTCATTAGAAGCTAACTGGCATTAAAACTACACCACCCTCCCTCCTGTCAGAAGCCAGCTTCTGATTCTGCTTTTGCCTTCAGTTTATTCCGATTGCCCTGACAACCTCTCCCCTATACTCCTCCACTATGTCACTGTTTCTCCGCACACTCTGCGTGCTCTGCCTGGCCCTGTGTGTGTGTGTGTGTGTGTGTACATGAAGTTCAGTCAGCATTAGCCATATAGCAGCAGATGTGTACTTTTTCAGCAGGTGGTGAGGGGAGAGAGGCCTTGCGGGGAAGAGTGTTTTATTTGCGGAGTTGAGCTCCGAGGCAGCGGGAGCGAACCCGTACCCTCAGGTGAGCAGAACCTGCTCCGTGATAGAACGAGCAGACATCCGGTGGGCCTCTTCGCTCAGGCTTTAGGACCGTCAGCCACGCGGCCGAGAGTGACGCCGAGCGCCGTGTACGGAACAGAACACAAGGGGTTAACGGTTCCCATCCTGAAGGATTGAGCAAACAGAACACTGGAGCAGCGCCGGTCAGCGGGATGTAGGATTTAATGCTCTGTTTTGTTTTGTTTTTTCTAAAGTTAACTGAACCTTGCTGAACGGCTCCACAATGATTAGTCACCGAGACACCCTGTTGTGACAACACACGTGGCCTCTTGGATAAAAGGTTGGTTTATCTCTCTGAGCGAGCTCCAGCCAGCCACCCACAACGGTGTTAGATTTTAAAATAAAAATAGCACATCGATGAAATGTATTTATTATACTTCTGAAATTCAGTTTTGACACAGTTACACTCGTGTTTATTAGTGGGATACAGAAATTCCCATAACTGCAGTGTGTGTGTGTGTGTGTGTGTGTGTGTGTGTTGTGGGGGTGGTAGTTAAATTTATTGAGCTACCTTCAGTATGGCCCCCTGAGGAGTCAGATGTGGGCTTTGCATGGAGCCACAGGCAGTCAAAGCTACTGGACCTACGGCTCAGGAGATTAGTGAGTAACCGTTTGAACCATGTTAGAGCACGGCCAATTACCTCTGACCTGCCACATGATTGGCTGATTGGTCCGTCCTTCAAGCCCCAAGGGACAGGCACCCTCTACTAATACCAAAGACCCTCTTCGTTCTGAGAAGTGGAGGAACGGCTGGGGAGAACCGAGGTTTGCTTGTGCTCTGCGGTTAATCTGTTTTGACTAATGAGACACTGTTTATTTTCTCTCCCGGATTCCGTTCGGAGGGGAAGACACTGTCGCCTTTGAAATCCCCCGACGCCCTTTGACCTTGCAGAATCACTTAGCCACAACACGGGGGTTTTCTGCATGAGCTTTCACAAGCGAGGCTTATCAGGCTGCTCCTCCCCGGCAGCGCAGATCTGTAAAAAACACCACGTCTGCACGGTAAACCCGCAAAGCAGTGAACCTGGAATCGGCTGTGCTGAGCTTCACTCCCTTACAGTTAGTTCAGCTGGGTTTATGGAACTTATCAACGTTTTATTTCCCTCTTCATTTCTTTTTTTTTTTAAATTAAGTTGTATTAAGTAAAATGTTTTTGTGTTAAATTCTTTGTAGCAGAATACGGTGATATAAGACATTACATTACATTACATTCATTTAGCAGACCTTCTTATCCAGAGCAACTTCCTGCACTAAAGAACATAAGCGTATCTAGACAAGTTTTTGCTGCTTGAGCTTTTTAAAGATTTTTGCTATTTATGTGTTGTTTCGAAAGGCTGTGTCAAGCAAGCACGTAATTGTTAACAGGGAAAAGAAAACTAAAAATCGCTGTCATCAAACAACACCAACGCTGCAGCCGCGTTTCAGCCGCGGGGGTGGCGGGAGCGCGGCGGAGGGCGGGAGGCGCGAGCGGGAGGAGGCGGGAGGAGGCGCAAGGCGCTGCCGCGACGGCTCTGGCGGCGGATGCGGCGGCTCCCCGGGGAAAACCGCGCTGTTTATATGAAGCGAGCGAGTGATGGACGGCCCCAGAGACACGCGCCAAGCGCTTCGCAAACTGCTGCTCGGCTGCGCGGAATTACGGCCCTGCTGGGGCTCGCAGGCTGCGGGGCCCGCGACAAGGCTTCTGTTTCTCCCAGCGCTGTGTGTGTGTGTGTGTGTGTGTGTGTGTGTGTGTGTGTATGTGTGTGTGTGTGTGTGTGTGTGTGTGTGTGTGTGTGTGTGTGTGTGTGTGTGTATGTGTATGTGTATGTGTGTGTGTGTGTGTGTGAGTGTGTGTGTGTGTGTGTGTATGTGTGTGTGTGTGTGTGAGTGTGTGTGTGTGTATGTGTGTGTGTGTGTGTGTGAGTGTGTGTGTGTGTGTGTATGTGTGTGTGTGTGTGTGTGTGTATGTGTATGTGTGTGTGTGAGTGTGTGTGTGTGTGAGAGGAAGAGAGAGACAGAGTGTGTGTGTGTGTGTGTGTGTGAGTGTGAGAGAGAGAGAGGGAGGGAGACAGTGTATGTGTGTTTGTGTATGTGTGTGTGTGTGTGCATGTGCAAGCAGGTATCGTGGAGTGTCTTGTAAATATATTCAGCGGCGTTTTTTTTTTATTTTTAATTAGCTGCAAGTGTGAAATTAATTGTGAGAGGTTTAGTGATTTTAAGTCATATATGGCAACTGTGTCAAGATCCCTCCCACAAGCTACTGATGTCAGCTTAAAATGAGCCAATCATTACCTGGCAAGAGGGATGAGGAAAGTTTGAATTGTGTTTTATGGAAGCCTTTATGACGTGTTCCTAATTACTGCCCAACCAACAGCCACCAAATGATAAATATACATTATCAGTTGCCTCACTCCGCCCTTCTCTTCCGAATGAAGCTACATTGTCGGTCATTCACCTGCTCTCCTCATTGTCTGTTTCCACTGAAGGATTTTAGATTTGGGGAGCGGGAGGAGTTCAGAGTAACCTTGGGGGTCAATGAGATTGGGTCTTTGTGACCACAGATACCAGAGCCTCTGTTCAGAACAGGACGTCCCGTTACGAAGGGTCGCAAATGACATGAAACTCCTTCTGAATCACCCCAAGGCCATCTGAGGCAACCCCCCACCCCCAAGCCTCTGTAAAAGTAGGGGCTCTGTTTGGAACAGAGTGAGGTTTTTTAATTAGCGCCGGGCCCTTATCATGACTGGAGCCAGGCAGCGGCTATCAGCCCCGGCACCTCCCGGATTCCTCTCCCATGAGGCAAGGGGCCGTGTCTGAGTGTCCCGGAGCAGGGGAGGGATACAGGGGGGCTGCGCCGTGCTCCACCAGCCTCCTGCTGCGGAGGGGGTTAGCAAGGAGCCCCCCCCCACCCGGCTCTGTTTACATCTAAATTGATACAGTGTGCTTTGGCCCAGGGTTCAAGGTCCTCCTACCCGGCCCACAATGCCTCAGTGCCCTGGTCAGGTGGGAGCAGAGGCTCTGTGTCTCTGGGTGTGAGATGGTCGGCCTGCCTGGTCTGGACAGACACAAACTGCCGTCCTTCTTCTCCCCCTCTCTACACTGTTCTGTCCTGTATGAATATTATCTTTGGAATATTACCCTTATCAATATTATATGCCTTGCATCTGTCCTGGACTCATTCATGTCTGTTCATATGAGATAATTTAAAACACTGTAAACTGAGGAAAGGTCAATACTATAAAATAAAATACCATGTACTACTGGAATTATCAATCGTGAAATTGTTTCCGAGTCTAATTCTTATGGCTCCAGTTATTCCTTTTGGATTTGATGCCTTGAGTTAGGGTCCCATTAACAGCCTTACTGAATATAGAGAGACTGATGGAGAATTTCTGTGCACTTAACTTGTACTCTGATTGTGATGTCTTAGAGTTAGGTGTGAAATGGTTGCCATGAGAATATTAACCTTTATTAATTTATTCAGGTGAATCCCATTGAGATAGAGATCTCATTTTCAAGAGAGGCCTGATGTACATAAAATAAAATTGAAACAAAATAAAAACATTCATGAACAAATAATCTAAAAAAAAATTACAGTACAACTTAGTTAATAAATGACAGTAGAAAAATGCAATATTGTAATAATGTAACACATGAAAGAAATTTAAAACACATAAAATGCCAAATTAAAAGCACCAGCCATTTATCTAATGAAAATAAGAACATAAAACCTCATCAATTAAAACAATTTAAAAACAATTGCATTCTGTTAATAACACCAGCTCACCAAAGAAGGCAGTAGGCTGAAATGTTTGATTCCTTGCCTTCATCTTCTTTGCCTACTGTAAAACAGGGCAGCTATTCTACAAATTTACAAGAGTAAACGCATGTAGGAGACTAAGAATTTGCCAGTTATTTGTGTGAAAGCCACCTGTCTCTCTCACCGAATAATGAGAATTTGTCCAGTACCTGGGATTTTATACACAGCAGGACATTTCTTTTTTAACTCATACTTGTTATTCATGTGAAACATTAATATTGGAAAGCTTATGTGCCTTTGAACATTTACAGATTTAACAGATCATTTACAGTGCTGACTATGATAGTGGTGTGACTGATCAACGCTTTTAAAGCATTACTCTGTCCATTGTCTGGAAAGCCGTCCCGTCGTCTCACCCAGAGCTCCCATTCTTAATGTGTGGCGTTGTGTTTTTGACTGAACATAATAATTTGAATAACGGCAGGCCATTCAGCCCACCAAGGCAAGCCATTCTGCCCTTAGTCTCTACTGTGTATTTAGCGCTGTGCCAAGCCTGGTCTTGAACACTGCCTCCACTATGGATACTGGCAAACTATTCCACGCATCAGTGACTTACAGAGTGACCAATGCTTCCTAATGTGAAAATGACCTTTAACTGATTTCCACACATGTCCTCTCGTTCTGCTGACAGAGCTCATCTGAAAATAGCTTCTGTTGCTCACTGTCGTAATCCCCTTTAAAAAAGTAAAAACCCCAGTCAAATCCCCCTTCAGTCTCTATTTTGCTGAGATTGAAATGGTTATGTTTCTTAAGCTTGTCTGCATAATTTATGTATTTGATATCTGTAGTCAGTTGTGGTGGTGTGGTTGGATTCTGCGATGTCGCTGTGACCAAGATGGCGTCTTTTTCTTCCAGGATGACGTCATGATGCCACAGAGAGTCCGTCTGCAGTACGAAGCCTCCCTCTTGAATCCCGCGAGTGTAAGTGTTGCAGTCACACCAGGCCTCTGCCTTGTTATCAACCCCTCTGTAAAAGCCAACAGGAAGTATTCGCGCTTTAAGCTCGTCCACACCCGAGAAACTCTCAATGGCGCTATCGCTGAACGCCAGGTACACCGGCTTTGACAAAATGCTTGCTGAACGATTCTGCTTGATCAGAATCAGCAAAGAAGGCCCAGCTGCACGTTCCAGCTGTTAGGCCACATTTGCGAACGTGCCGTTTAAGCAAATGCACACGGATGAACAGACAGCTAACAGGACGAAAGGTCAATCAGGAACTTTTGTATGGAATCTTAAGTCACACTCAGAGTGTAGCAATCCAGCCCTCTCTGTTCTATTTTTCACAAGTGAACTTCATAACCTGCCCACAGTAAACAGACAGTAATAGGACTTGTGGGATACTCAAGGGGTGAGGTTTGTAGTGGGCAGACAATGCTACGATTTGTAGAGGAAAGCCCCTCTGATCTGAATGGTTTGATTTGTAATGAACAGACAGGAATACAATTTGTTGAAGACAGAGGGGTGTAAGGTCTGTAGATGTCAGAGAGCGCTCAGTTTTGCTTTGTATAGGTACAGACAGGACTGCTTTTGTAATGGGACAGGTAGGAGTAAAGTTTATTTTGTATAGGTGCAGACAGGCATAAGTTTTGACATTCTAGAGGATGCTATGTGGCGTACATGAAGGGATCCCACAGGTTAGCAACATGACGACGAAGGGGTCAGACCTTGGAAGGTGGTGGTGGGTTGGGGGGGTGGGGGCGGGGGGGCAACAGGGTGGGGTCCGGCAGGCAGAAGGAGACGTGTGGCTGCAAAAAACGAAATGGCGGGCCGGGGCCTTTATTAAGTTAACAGACAAATGAAATAGACAGCCCGTCTGTTGTTTGTGCCTGGCGGTTTGAGGTTAAGGAGCCGCTCAACAATGAGCGATTGAGCTGAGCGGGTCAACATAGTTATTTAAACTGGATTAAGGGGTCCGATTTTCCACTGTTACCCGGGGACTGCCCTCCCTGCAGAGAGAGACAGCGTCCAAGCTATGCCAGGAATGGGGCTGTGGTTTTCCGAGCGGGAGGCGGCCCTCTCCGGAGCCACTGTTTATGTCTCCACGCTTTCTGCCCCGAGTCCCCCCGCCTGCGTGCGTGTGCACGTGCGCGCGTGAGCGTGTAGGTGTGTGTGTGTGTGTGTGTGTGTCTGTCTGTGTGTCTGTCTGTGTGTGTGTGCATTTGTGCGGGTGAGTGAGTGAGTGAATGTGCAGGCAGGATGGTGCGCAGAGGGAAGCGGATCCCTCCCTTCCCAGCATGCACCCTGGCCTGGCACAGAGAGCGGCGTGCAAGCCGAGGTCAGCGGCGGGGGGAGGGGGCGGGGGAGGTGTGTTACCGCGGAGATGGCTGGCGTTGCCGCTGACGATGGAGAGGAAATGAAAGGGATTGATTCAGCTATGCGGAGCATGATTTTGACTATTTTAAGTTATGTTTTTGAAATCTCAGCCCTCGGATTAGATGAGCTTCGCAGAGAAGGAAAGGGGATTTTTCTCTCTCTCTTTCTCTCTCTCCCTCCCTTTCTCTGGTTGGATTCAGCTTCACTTCTCTTCTCTTCCTCTATCGGCCGATTTAACCCGCTCGATTAGCTCATGCGGGCTCCCCCAAACAGCGGGCGGTTCCTGGGTGTGCACAGGCGTGTGGGTGTCTCCGGCTGCTTCCACATTGGGCCGCAGTGTGCAGCAGTGGTTTGAAAAACACCAGGAACTCACAACCAAAAGGTTGCAGGTTTCATGCTCAGGTGGGTCTCTGAGGCCTTAAGCTACAGGTTCTAAACCTGAAATTAACAGTAGGGTAAAAACAGTGTAATCAGTGTCAGACACCCTGGCTGTAGCTGTTGCCTTTTGGGTCTGTAAACTTGGCCGAAGCCAGTGGTCGCCTGAATAGCGTACTGGTCCCCCACCTTGTGCGGTCACTTCAGTCCGTGGGGGGTACATCTGACACCCTTGGTCGCCCCGTGCCTGAAATCTGAGTAGGGAGGAAGCTGTGATATTTTTTAACTTGTTGTGTTGAGCTGCTAGAGTGTGTGGGCTGCCCTGCTCTGTTTGGAGACCGGCCAACATGAGATCATCCTAACGCGCGGTCACTCCCCCAGCGGGGAGCGGAATCCCCCCTCCCAAACCCGGCTCCGTGACTCTGCCCCGACGGCTCTGGGACAGTCGGATGCTTGGGGTGGTGTTTCAGTGGCGCGCTCACGGCCTGGTCAGGGTCATCACCAAAGGTTCTGAAAGGACCGAACCTTTGGGAAAAAAAAAAAAAAACAACACCGGGTCGGGGTGGTTCCTCCCATACTGTCTCAGAAACTTGTCTTTTTTGGTTGCTCTGTTGTTTGTTGAGAGGTGAAGTCTGGAAGACTTGTGGGGGGGTGGGGGGGGTTGGGGGGGTTTGGGGTTCTAGAGAGGTCAGCGGCCCGAAAAATGAAGAGTAATGAACGCCGTCCAGAGCGGAGCCCTTCAGTGAAGATGAACGACGAAGGTCTGGAGTACCGTGTGCTCGAGTTGTCCTTACATTTCTGTAAGGGAATCCGCCGAGCGAGACCCCCCCCCCCACACACACACACCCGCTATCTCCAACATCAGCATACCAGTCATCTCAAACGTTCCCCAAAGAGGGCTGGTATGGAGAGAGGTTATTTGTATTACTCTCCTCAGAAAGAGAAGATGTTTTTAGGGGGTGTCCGCCCACCTCCCCCTTTCTCCTCCCACCCTGTAAACGTCTCTCTTAGTTGTAGATAAGGAAGCTTTATGGGGAAGGTATGCGAGGAAGGAATTGTATGGGTCCAAAATATATGATGTATTCAGTGGCTGTGCTGTTAAGCAATTGTGAAATCATTTGCGCTAAGTTTAGGTCTTATGTTTTGCCTTCATCCCATATCCTGCCCTTTTAATATTCCGTGATTTATTGTGAGTTTGGTGGTTTTGTTCGCTGTAGGTTACACTCAGAGACTTTGAGACAAAGACATCTCATTTGCTCCATTCTCATTGGCTGAGCAGAGTGAAGAAGTCAGGAGTTCTGCAAGTGAGATGTTGTGTTATTACTCGTATCTCAGCACTACCTCCTCTCAAATCCACCTTCATTCATCCACACCTGTCAGCTCCACCTCGTTTCACCTCCACCTCCTCTTAACTTCACCTGTTACTTCCACCCCTTTTCAGCCCCACCTCCTCCTGCCTCCTTCTCCACTGTAAGCTACACCTCCTCTCACCTCTGCTCCCTTTCAGACACACAGCTCTGAGCTCCACCACCTCTCTCCTCCACCTCCTGTACACTACTCCCCCTCTCACCTCTGCTCTCTCAAATACATACAGTACCTCTCAGTTCCACCTCCTTTCTCCTCCACCTTCTGTAAGCTGTATCTCCTCTCTTCTTCACCTCCCCTCAGGTTCAGCTCCCTTACAGCCGAGCCACAGCCCCGTGTGCAGAGCGAGGAGGCCCCCAGGGAGCCAGCAGGGGAACCAGGGGCTGTGATTCTATTAGCCAGCCCATTACCCTGTCACTCAGGTCCGGCCCGGGCTGACCGAGTCAGTCTGGAGCCTGGAGCATGTGTGCGGGGCAGCCCGGGGTCAGGCCCGACAAAGAGCCGAATCGCATTACACCTCTCTCGCCCCTCGCGCTCCCTCGCCGCCCCATTTGGAATTCATTACGGCAGCCCGTCAGAATTCTGCAGTAATTAAAAAAAAAAAAAAAGAAGAATCTGTTTTCAAAGGGCCCTCGCCGATTTACGGTCGCTCTCTCTCCCTCCCTCTCTCTCTCTCTCTCGTCGAGCCCGGGCCAAGCCAAACAGGCGAGGGGAGCGCGCCCAGGGGTCGGCGGGGGTTGGGGGGCGAGGGGTGGGGGTGGTGATGGGGTCGTGTGGCGGCCTGGAGGCAAGCGTACAGACAGCGCCCATTCACTCCGGGCTTAGAATGAGGAGGCTTCCTCCAGTGTTGTTCTTGTCACCGTGTCCCATTGCTGAATAGAGATGTTTTCCTTTCATTATATTGCGTTACATTATTGCCATTATTACATTACATTTTTGTCATTTAACACATGCTCTTATTCAGAGTGACTTACGTAGGTTTCAATTTTACGTATTATCGATTTATTCAGCTGGACACGCACTGAGGCAATTGTGGGTTGATTACCTTGCCCGAGGGTACAACAGCAGTGCCACAGTAGGGAATCGAAACAGCAATCTTTTGGTTACAAGCCCTGCTCCTTACCGCTACTCCACACTGCTGCTCTTTCAGCTATTCTGGATGTTTTAGTCGATTTTTTTGTAGCGGAGACACAGTACAGCGTTTGTCTCATTTGTAGCTCTTGACCGCTTCATTGCTCCCCTGATCCACAGCGTGTTTTTTCTTTTTTTCGTTGCCAGTTGAACTCAGTGCTGACAACTGTAAGGGGAAACCAGTGGCTCAGGCACATTTAATCGTTGCCATGGGAGGAAATTTTTAAAATCACACTGCAAGCTCAGTTATATCAGAACCAGACCGACTGCAATGACAGGCTACCTCGAGACCATTACTGTGTAATGGACCCACCGGTGCTGGGATCATGTGACCAAGACATGACCTTCTGATTGGCTCGTTTTTCTCAAACGTGGATAGACAGGCTAGCAGAGTGGCTGAGTGACTGGGAATGACAGGCACACAGCCTGACTCATCCAGCCTTTCAGCATTCTGAAACTGCTGGTTCCACAGTTATGGGGATTGTGTTTTTCTCCTCACAGCACTGACACCTGGGTCTCTTCCAGCAGTGGCAGTACTTTTAATCTCTCTCATATGCAAACTGTCATACATACACGCATGCACTTCACACACTCATTCTGTCTGTCTCACACAATCATATATACACACGCACACACACATGCATACATACACTCTCCCTCTCTCTTTCTCTCTCTCTCACACACACACACACACACACTAAAAAGTCCTCCACGCAGGGTGATTGTCAGGTAGCTCCCATCACTGTTGGCGCTTGGGACCACCTCTGGGTCACTTAATGAGGCAAGGCACTCAGCTGTCACGGGCAGGGTCACTTTTTGGGGATGCGCGTGAGGGGGGTTGAGCCGCTCCCGGGCGCTGGGCCCCGGAGAGGCCGCAGAGCGGACGCCCTCGCGTGCCGCCCTGTCATTGAGCCGGGAGCGCGGCGGCCGGCGTCGCCCGGCGGCCTGTAATTTCCCCCTCTCTGATCAGCGGCGGCCACCGGCGGCAGCCTCTGCAATTTCGGCCCTATATATACTCCTCTCGCTCTGTAATATCTCTGCAGACCCTCCAATTACAGCGCCTTTATCAGCAGGATATTACCCAGCATGCACTGCACTGCACGCGCGCCCGCCCATCCTCTCCTGGCTCCTGCTGCGGCACGGGGTGTGTGTGTGCGCGCATGTGTGTGTTTGTGAAAGAGTGTGTGTATGTGTGTGTGTGTGTGTATGTGTATGTGAGGGATGTGTTGTGAATGTGTGTGTGTGTGTGTGTGTGTGTGTGCATGCGCACATGTTTGAGGGATATGAGCGTGTGTGGTACTGTATGTTGGTGTGTATGTGGGGTGTGGTAGGGGACAAATGTATTCACTTCTATAATCTCACCACATCACATGCAGTCTCGTAATCGTGTAAAAGTGTGATTGTGCGGAATATGTTTATGTATACGAGTGCATGGCGTGTAATTGTGTGTTTTTGGAGCCAGGGAGAGCGCTGGTGTGGGCGTGTGGCTGTGTGCGTCTGTATGTGGGTCTGTCTGTGTCCGTGTGTCCTCGCCACTGTCGAAATGTTTGCGGCCGGTGTTTAGTCTTGGTTTCCTCCATCTGGTTAACCTCAGGGCGACGGCAGCACTCTGGTGTTTAACTACCGTTTAACTGCTGTTGTTTGACCTGGTTGGGACTCGAACCTGCTGAATTACAAATTCTTCTTTTTTTTGTTGGTATTTTTAGCTTGAATTTACAAATGGCCGTGTCCCTGTTTTTCCACGGGAGACCAAATTGCATGGTAGAAATGCTGAGTTTCAGGTTGTTAAATTATACTCTTTCAGTAAAACCTCTGCTTCTGTAGAGAGGCAACCTGTAGTTTTCATCTGTACCATTGCTTAATCTCCCCGAGCTTCGCTGAGTCCTGCTGGTTAAAGGGAACAGCGTAATTGCTATGACTTGAAAGCTGCTTTTCACCAATAATTAGTTGAGAGTAATAGGCCTCACTCAGTGGCAGAAATATTCATCCCTTTCTGGAACGTTCCACATTCTCAAACAGCAACCATTTTACCTGCTGTTGCAGTGTAGTTTCAAACAGGCTGCAGTTCTGGAAGGACAGAGAGAGAGTGTCTCTGTGAGTTAGCGCAGGACTGTCTGGGTTTGAAGGATGTTTTGTGTGTGTCTGCATTTTTTGAAGGTGTGTGTGTCTGCATGTGTGTCTAACTGTGTGTGATTAAATGAGTGTTTGAGGATCAGGGATATTTTTGGGTCTGTTTTTGTAAAGGGATGTATATGTTTCTGCGTGTGAATGTATATGTGTGTGTGTTTATGTATGTACGATTGAATGAGTGTGTGTCTCAGTGTGTGTATGTGTGTTTGTGTATGTATTATTGAATGAGTGTGTATTTATATGTATATACAGTGTGTGTGTGTTTATATATGTATTATTGAGTGAATGTGTGTGAGTGTATGTGAGAGTGTATGGGTGTGTGTGGGTGGGTGGGTGTGTGTGTGTGTGTGTTGGTGTGTGTGTGTGTGTGTGTGTGTGTGTGTGTGTGTGTGTGTGTTTGTATGGATGGGTGAATGTGTGGGGTGTGTATGTGTGTGTGTGTTGGTGTGTGTGTGTGTGTGTGTGTGTGTGCGTGTGTGTGTATGTGTGTGTGTGTGTGTGTGTGTTTGGATGGATGGGTGGATTTGTGGGGTGTGTGTGTGTGTGTGTGTGTGTGGGTGTGGGTGTGTACAGCGTATCTGTATCTGTGATCTCGGAGGCCCACGCTGCCAGATTGGTGCAGCGGTTCACGCAGAGCGCAAGAGTTCAGGCCTGATCTCTGTGTTGTTTTGGGAACAGTACGTTATTGAATCTTAAAACCAGGGATGTATTTTCACAGATGGATTGAATAAGAAAAGCACCTCTGTCTTTCTTCCCCTTCCTTCCACAGGAAGCACTTTGAATCGGTTCCATGTGATCCCGTGCCCGTGCGTGTCTAAGGTGCCGTTGAGCGGAGGGGCCGCGGTTCTCTGAACCACTCGGAGTGTGTGTGCACGAGGGTGACCACTTCTATGTTTGATAGGTTTGGGGCCTTTTGGTGTCTCTTCACGGTCAGTTTGAATGTTCAGTTTGCCTAAGGAACCTGTATCATCTAGGCTTGGCCAATGAAAGGTGGCTGTTTCAGCCACGGTCATGAGCACCGCGGGTGCGGTCAGGGCTTTGGACCGTGACTGAAACACAGCGTGTGGCCAAACAGGGCCTGGGTGAAAGGCACGTGCTGGATCCCAGTTTGAAACCCGAGCCCAAAATGAGAGGGCGTGAAAGAGGAGGGCCTGTAACCAGTATAGGGGTGTACGTTCGCATGTGCATGACTGTGTGTATGTGTGTATGTGTGCACGTGCATCGTGTGTGAAGTGTGGCTGTCCACACCTTATGAGTGTGCTTTTTTCAGTTCATACACCCACCTCTCTTTCTCATAAACACGAACAGACACATACCCCTTTTCAATCTCTCACACACACCTCCCTGTCTGTCTCTCACACACACACACACACACAGATACGCTTGCTCAAGCTCACAGACGTATATCTAGTACCCACACACAAACATACACATGTCCCTCATACACACACACACACACACACACCCCTCTCTCTCCCTCTGCTCTTCCATCTTTAAGCGCTGGCAGAGGGTAGCAGGCAGCAGTGGCTGCTTGAGTTGAGAGCAGCAGTTCCAGCACATTCCTCCTGTCTCTTCATGCTGCGTTTCTGCATCACTGACGGCCATAGGCCGCTCCTCTGTTTTATAGAGGGAGCCCACGCTAGCAGCGGGTGCATTTCCCTAGCTCTGGGCCACGCCCAGGCTTTATGCAGAGCGCATTCTGATAGCTGCAGATGCGGATATTTACTGAAACCCTTTTACTGTACTGTGTTACCGGGTCCGGCTCAAGCTTGTTCAGTGCTTTTGGCGGGCGTTGTCAGGGGTCAGAGGAAGAACTCAGGGCACAGAGCAAGCGTACTCAATCCAGCGCTCTTCTGGTTCAGTTAAGCCTGATGTGATTGTGGGGTGAAGGTGGTAAAACTAATGTAAGTGATAACAGTAACCTCATAATGATGATGATGGCAAAGTTGATGGTGGTGATGATGATGATGATGATGATGATGATGATGGTGGTGATGATGCCACTGTACGTGTGGTCTCAGCAATGGAGATGCTGGTGAATATGATGACAAAGCCTGACGATTCTGGTATCT
>NC_050583.1:7880044-7895044 GCF_013368585.1 Megalops cyprinoides | reverse complement strand
GGCTCACTGCAGGGCATCTTCACTCTGTGGTGTCTCTGTTGGAATTAATTCTCTCCCTGCGGTAATGTCGTCTCTCATGCCTTCTCTCACTGCGGTAGTGTGGTCTCTCTGTATGGTCTCTGTGTTATCTGTGGATGGCCTCTCTGATCTTGTCTGTAGAGTCATGTTAGCAGCATGCCTTCTTTTGGCCTGTACTGTTTTCAGTACTGTACTACCAAATTTTGGGTTTTAAAACGGTTATGGAGGTTTTAGGAAAGGAAGTGCAACTCGGACTGCTGGAGTTCATCAATGAATGTAACTCAAGAGCTGTGTATCTCAGAGTGGTGTTCAGTTAGCTGAGGCACTGATCACCCTGAAGGTGCTCTGCTTCTGTTACAAAAAGTGTGCCCTCTGTCCTGCTATCTGTGCACCCTCTCACAGGGACCCACTGTCCCTCCCCAGGAAAGAGGAGGACAGGAAGGGAAGGAGAGAGACCAAAACCCCTGAGACATGGCCGATACAGGCAATGAAAGAGTGAGACATAAGAGCGAGGTCCTGGATGTGGTGAACGTGAGTCGGTGGTGAGCTGAGTGAATGAAGCCCCGGACACAAGCTTTGTTTAAAGCTGTGCTTGTTTGCTTGCATTAGTGTGTTTGAGTGAAAGTGCATTATGTGTGTGTGTGTGAGTTCATGCATGTGTGTGTGTGTGTGTGTGTGTTTGTGTACATGGGCATGTGTGTGTGTGTCTGTGTGTGAGTGTGTGTCTGTGTGTGCAAGTGTGTGTGTGTGTGTGTGTGAGTGTGTGTCTGTGTGTGCAAGTGTATTTGAGTGAAAGGGCATTATGTGTGTGTGTGTGTGTGTGTGTGTTTGTGTACATGGGCATGTGTGTGTGTGTCTGTGTGTGAGTGTGTGTCTCTATGTGCAGGTGTGTGTGTGTGTGTGTGTGAGTGTGTGTCTGTGTGTGCAAGTGTGTGTCTGTGTGTGCAAGTGTGTGCGTGTGTTTCAGAGAGTTACAGTACATTACGAGCATTTCTGTGAAAGCTCAGTGTGTGCAGGGAGAGCTAAGGCAGTGTAAACACGCTGGTACAGTACCCGGGTCCGGGCTGGCTGCCGGGGGGGATATTACAGCCCGATGACAGAGGCAGTGCTGTGACCTTGTCCCGCACAAGCCAGGACTGTGTGAGATCAGCAGCGCGATGTGACAGACAGGAGTGCCTCTGTCTGCCGGTGGATTTCAGCTCGCTGACAGGACGTGTCATTATGGGATGGCGATAAAGTGCTAACGAGGCTGCATGCCCCCACCACCACCCACCACCCCCTTTTAGGGTGACAGAGGCTCTTTGTTGCCACGGTGAGGGAGCCAGTCAGAATTATGTAAAGTCATCACAGGTTTGCCCGAGTGGAAACAAACAAAGAAAAACAATTGCATGGTTATGTGCGGTAAATGCTCTGCAGCTTTGAATTTTTTGGAGCAGATCAGTGATGTGTTTTGACTTAATCAGAGCATAAAATTGGGAAAAAATGTTTGTTTTTTTTTTTTTTTATTCACTCTGTTTTTGTCTTTAGTATTCTGCAGTTTTTTGTTTCTTAGAGAAACCAGTAACCCTTCAGTGATCAATAGAAGAAGGAATTACCATGAAAACTTACTTTAGGTAAATTGGAGGAAAAAAGAACATTCTAATAATTAGACAATTTTTGATTGTACTAGTTTGGTGGTTGAGGTTTTTTGCCTGAATGTGTATACAGAAATACAGAAACCATTTCATTCACGGAGGAAAGTGTACACCTCTTTGCTGGGTTGTCTGTAACTCTTGTGACGAGTGTCCCACAATGCTCTTTGACTGCTGAACTTTGAGCTCTCGGCCTCGGACCAGCCTTGGCTGTGAGGCCACCACATGCCCTTGTCTCAAATCCTTGCTGTAGTTGGGGGCGAGTTTTCTGGACGAGAGGCTGTTGGCTGATCCTGGGTTCCCTCTCTCTGTCCCAGTGGTGGGGTTTCTGGCTCTCAGGACAGCCTGTTAACCATCAGGAGCAGTTCTTCATTTTCCCATCACCCCCCCCCCCACACACACACACATACACCCACACAGTCTGTATTTATGAAACATGCAGTCTTCACCTGTCATTTTGGGGAAAAGGGAGAGCAACAGAAGAATGCTCACGTCACCTTTCAGCCTGTGTCCACAGCTTACAGTGGTCAACAAGCACAGGGTTTTCCACATCGGTCAAACAATGGTTTTGCACAGCGCTCACAGCGTGGTTAGCGCAGAGGTCGAAGGGTGTCAGGCAGAGCCACTGGCTTTTCCCTGATTACCTTGGTGACCGGCACCGTCTCAGTGTGACACATAGATAGAGTGTTTCTCCTGAAATAGTTGCTGTCTTTTTTATTTTTTTGAGGGAGACTTTTTGGAATTCCCCGAAACCCGCAGCTGGGTGAGGAATGGCCTTCTGGTCTCACTCCTTTTCCAATCCTTCCTTCGTCTCGTCTCTCTCCACCGCAGAGCGGAACGAATAGTGTGTGTGGGGGGGTGGGGGGGGGGTGTAAAGGAGGAGGGGTTCGGCCACTGCCAAGGCCCATGGTCTGTACTCCACAACACATGCTGTTGCCGTGGAGATAACATCACAAGCAGCTGACCTGGGGTTGGTCTGATCTGTTTCCCTCCTCACTTCTCTCTGCCCTTCTCCCTCTGCCTCTCTCTCTCTTCCCCCCACTCCCTCTCTCCCTCCCTCTGTCTCTCTCTCTCTCTCTCTTTCTGTCTCTCTGTTTTCCATCTGTCTCCTTGCTTCTCTCTTTCTCTTCCTCTGTCTGTCCAGCCAACAGTAGTGATGTGCTTGTTGATGGAGCATAGAGAAGTAAATCTTGGCCTTTGGTCACAGTCTGTAATCTGACCCATGCTGTCTCAAAATAAGTCCCCTACTGAGTCCTGTACTGAATCCCTTTTCTTAGTCCTGAACTGAGTACAGTACTGAGTCATGTACTGAATCCATTTCTTAGTTCTCCACTGAGCACAGTACTGAGTCCTGTACTGGATCCCTTTTCTTAGTCCTGAACTGAGTACAGTACTGAGTCATGTGTTGAATCCCTTTCGTAGTTCTCCACTGAGTCCTGCACTGAATCCTGGACTCCACATTGTATACAGTTTTGGTTCCTATGTTGAATCCTGTGTTGAGTCCAATAAATAGTCGTTCACTGATCCCCACTCTGATTACTCTGTTGATTCCTGTAATGAAGCTTCTCTGAATCACTGAGTCCTCTACTAGATGTTGTACTTGGCTCCAGTTTACATTTTGCGTGGACATACCCAGGTCAGAGATCCTCAGTTTGGCGGTTTCTTGTGTCTCCGGTGATATTGTCTTTGGATTCTCGTTTGCTTAATCCCAGGGGATGGGTTGAAGCCAATGGCAAGTTTGGGCCGGCAGTCTTGAAACGGCCAATCACAAATGCCAAAATGTTAGGGGAAAAATGTGTAACTCAACCTACAAACAGGGAGAATGGAAAAAAAGCACATACCTTCTACCTTCTGTCTTACACCTGCCCTGGTAGGGTGATGGGGCAGAGCAACAGCCAGACCTCAAGACTGTTGGGGTGGATTTGGGGTAAAGTTTGAGAATGGCATACCCTTGTGACCCCATTAGGAGGTGCAGAGGACAGGACCAGGGGATGGAGCTCCATTTAGGAATTTGTTGGTTCTCTTTAAACTCCCCCATCAAACCCATCAATCAGCAAGTCAGTCATGGGAAAATTGCCTTCGTCAAATAGACACGTTAAGTTGCACACAAGTTGCGCATATCAAACAAACAAGAAAAAACATCAACAGCATTATTGATACATGGGGGCAGCAGTGTAACATTGTGGTAAAGAGCAGGACTAACTGAAAGGCTGCTGGGCCGCTGCTGCTGTACCCTTGGGTAAGGTACTTAACCTACAGTTGCATCAGTAAATATCCAGCTGTTTAAATGGATAACATGAAAAAACTGTAAGTCACTCTGGATAAGAGCATTTGCTAAATACCAGTAGTGTAATGTACTATAAATAGCAGCATCAAATGCTGCTGATGAGATAGCATTGTTTAGCACTGGATAGCACTGACTAGCTGTGGGCATTCCTGCCCCCCTATCCCCTGAGATAAGACAATACGTTCTATCTCCAGAAATGTGTTCTGCACAGGAAGAGCCAGGAGCAAACGCCATTATGCATTTGATACACGAGTGTCAGATCCATCTCAGCATCAGATCAGATTTGCATTAAAACGCATAGAATTTTCCGGTCTCCTGGTTTAATGTAAAAATGGCGCCTCTGGCCCGTTAAGCAGCGCTGCTTTTGGAAGCGAGCTCAGCTTAACTCAGCTCAACTTAGCTCAGCTCCTCTCGTCCTTGGCGGCGGCGCTCCAGTGTGGGCAGCCGGAGGGTAAATGTATGTATTCACCGCGCCAGAGCCGTCTGGGGTCACATATTCAGAGTCTCGGGGGCACCTGGCCAACAAGCCAGCGGGACAAAGGAGGCCTGTGTTCCCCTGGCCCGACACTGGTCACCCTCCCTGCCTGGCCTGGGACACGCGTCTGCCGAAACGGTCAACAGCCCATGCGGAACATTTTTTTTTTTGTATGGGTCTGCAGAAGGGTCTGGGTGGTGAGGGATGAGATCATATGTCCTGATGGTGCGGCGGTGAGCCCCCCGGGGGGGGCTGATCTGACCCCCACCCTTCCGCTGCGCCGTGAAGCTTGTGCCAGGGTATTTTAGCCCCCCCCACCCTTCACCCCCCCCCCAGATATAATTGGATTAAAACTCCAGCGTCAAGACTTAGAGTCTAAAGTCCAAGTGTGATGCAATGCACAAGTTAAGAGGTCCACTCTAGTCTCTCCGAGGGACATTTATCTTCCATGGCCAATAAGTATTTTCAGCAGTGAACACAGGGCAAATGTATGGTTGGACACACACCAAATGGATGGAGGGCGAATGCTGTATTGAAATGAACCCTTTTGGACAGAGTCTGCAGTAAATATCCACCGGGTCCAGTAAACATGGCTTCCAGAAATTTTCAGCAAACAAATTGAGGGGTAAATTGAAGTTTATTTGGCCAGCGTTTTGTTTTTCTTTCCCATGTTTCTGGAAACAGCCGTTGCAGCTTAAATGTGGAAACATTGCAGTGGCTGTGCTACGGAGTTCCAAATTGTGTTTGTTTTTGATTATTGCGCTTTTAGACTGCGGATAATCACCTTGAGCCAAAATGCTAATCGTCCCAGGTCACAAGGATGCTGGCAGTGCTTGGCATGAGAGCTTTTGATCAAAACTGCATCCGACCTGTTAAGGCGTCGTGTACGACCCAGAAGTCCGTTTTGCTGTAATTTTCTCCTACTTTCTAAGAAGGAAGACAGTGTTTACGGAGTGTGTTTAGTGCAGTTTTGTTTGTCTTGGGGTACCTGAGGTGTGAACATCTGAGCGCACTTCCTGTCTGGGGTGTAAGAGGTGCAGTGTGGCCGCAATCGTTTGCAAAGGGCTGACCCCCCGTATCCCAGCATCCTCTCTGGGTAGCTGACTCGTGACTCGTTCCTGGCGGCGGCAGCGTCTATTTTCGGCCTTGGCCCATGTCATAAGGGAGGGCGGCCGGCTGACATCCCGTTCCCCGCTCGCAGGAAGTGGAGGTCCTCTCCTGTTGTGGCTGGCGTCGGGTTTCAGGTGCGCTTATATTTTTAACGTTCCGCGGAGGTTATCCAAGTTACACATCACGGGCCCGGGGGTACGTCTGACAGCTTTTAGCAATTAGGCCGGTCGTCCCCAGCAGCAACGCTCACTTTGTGTTAGCGTGATGCGGCTAAACTTAATTACCCTCCCCGGATCCTGGATCAGGATCAGCACCTGAGCCGCCTCTGACTGGCTGAACCGCCAACAGCTCTCAGCACCTTCTAACTCTGTTCCTCCCACACAGCTCTGAACTCCTCTCTTTCTCTGCTGCCGCCCCTCTCCCCTGCTCTCTCTTTCTGTCACTTTCCTGTTTCCTTCTCTCCCTTCTCTCCCACTCCTCCCTTTCAGTATTTCTCGGGCTGTTCCTGTCTCTCCATCTCTTGCGTTAACAGTTAGGCGGCATTAATTTCACTTTGGGGACGCTGCTTTTATGCGGAGTGTCACACAAAGCACAAGTACCAAAGAGCATCTAATACAGACGCAGGAACAGCAGTATATCATAAACACAGTAGACCACATTTGACCATGACAGACCACATCAGACCTTGCAAACCAGGGACTGGGACTTGCTGTTGAGGTTCCAGCCATGATACATTCCAGTGTATGTGGATCAGGCAGCCATGAGGGAAAGCAGGCGGTTTGGGAGCCGGCCTGTCTCTCTCTTCCTTTCTCTCTGTCTCTCTTCCTCTCTCTCTGTCTCTCTCTCTCTTCCTCTGTCTCTGTCTCTCTCCCTCTCTCTCTTTCTCTTCCTCTCTCTCTGTCTCTCTCTTCCTCTCTCTCTGTCTCTGTCTATCTCTCTCTCTCTCTGTCTCTCTCTTCCTCTCTCTCTGTCTCTCTCTTCCTCTCTCTCTGTCTCTGTCTCTCTCTCTCTGTCTCTCTCTTCCTCTCTCTCTGTCTCTGTCTCTCTCTTCCTCTCTCTCTGTCTCTCTCTCTCTCTCTCTCTCTTTTCCCTCTCTCTCTGTCTCTGTCTCTCTCTCTCTGTCTCTCTCTCTCTCTTCCTCTCTCTCTGTCTCTGTCTCTCTCTTCATCTCTCTCTGTCTCTCTCTCTCTCTGTCTCTGTCTCTCTCTCTTCCTCTCTCTCTGTCTCTGTCTCTCTCTCTCTCTCTCTCTCTCTCTCTTCCTCTCTCTCTGTCTCTGTCTCTCTCTTTTCCTCTCTGTCTCTCTCACTCTCTCTCTCTGACAGAAATAAGAGAGTGCAGCGTACTGAGATGGATTCCAGGCAGCTCTCATCAGCTGTGTTTTAATGGTATAGCTCTGTAGGAGATGTGGGGAAGGCCTCTGTCCTCTCTGTGATGAGGTGCCTGGCTCCTGTCTGTGTTCTTGCTGACGTTTTACATGCAGAGTGGGAGATTTGAAGAGCTGCAGGTATGACACAGAGCAGATATTAAAAAAAACCTCAGTGACAGACTGTGGAAACATCTGACCCCCGTCTCTCCTGAAACAGGGGCTTATAAATGGGTACCGCAAACCCCTCAGCCCCCACTTTCACCTCTACATACAGAGAGCGATCATCTCTGAGACTTCTACAATCAGCCCAGTTTCAGAGGTAGCTGAAGTAGAACATTGACAGATCTCTGTACTCTGCTTCTTTCATGAGTATGCTGTGGTATAGCGTGTAGGTACAGTATTAATAGTAATGTTTTGTACCAAGAGATAATCCACAGTGTTACATTTAGTTAACTAGACAGATGAAATTTTTATTTTTACGGCATTTCTTCCTTCGTCACCTCTTCCTTCACTGACACAGGGAAGTGGAAGTGCAGTGAATGCAGTCCTCCGATGCACCCAGAAACACCCAGCAGTTGTTCGTCACACTACAAATCCCACAATGCACCACGGCAGAGCAAACACTGACTAGAGGATAGGCACATCTCCGCTGACATCATCCAAGCAGCTTGCAAGGGCCTCACAGCCAGGAAGTGATTCTGGCTGACAAAACCTGAAGCCTACAATGAAGCATATCATGTCTGCCCCCCGCCGCGGACTTCTGTTCATTTTAGGGCACATGACACCCCTCAGACTCGAATCCGGGTCTGGGCTGTGGGGCTCAGCCTGTACTCGGAGCAAGCGCCTTAACTGGGGAGCCCTGACATTCAATGTTTTGATGTTTCGAAAGAAACATGAACCTTGACAGTCTTGGCTTGACCTTAACTTTGAAGTGAAACTTTGAAAAGAGTCACACCCACCGATACCCCTTCCCCTCCAGGCTGGTATGCGAATACGCACGGTCCTCCGTAGCTGAACGAAACCCAAAGCGGGAGCGACCCCTCGAACGGAGGCCGTAATGAATAATGCATAAAGTTTAATGCGCGGTGGTGAGAAGAGGGCTTCGCCCGGCTCCTTCCACATAACTCATATCAGCGCAGCGCGCGCGCGCTCCCCCGGCGAGGAGATGAAGAGGCCGCAGTAATCCACAAAGCTGAAGCGAAACAGATGTCCTGTTGAAAGAGGCATTGCGTTTTTCTGCCATGAGGTCATAACTGAACCCCCCCCACACACACACACACACACGCACGCAATGCTTGAGTGAAGGACAGAAGGTTCCAACCTGGGTGTGGGGGGGGGGAATGCTGTGTTCCTGCCAACCGGTTGAGTCACGTTCACCGTTGATGTGAGGGGCTTTGGCTTGCGGCCGCCGGCTGTATCCCAGCACATCCTCGGACACTGTGTCACCCAGCTCCTCCTTCAAAAACAGTGTAATCTCCACCCACGCTACTCTGCATAAGAAACACCCAGCAGCACCTGCTCATCCACCCAGTGCCCCCTGCCTGTCCTCCATTCAACTCAGTAATAGGCACATCTCCCCTCCCCTCAAATCAACAGATCTTCCCTACCAAGTCAGCTGTGCGAGGCCTGAATGCTAAACACAAATTTGTCTGATTTGTACAGCAGCAAGGTGTATGGCACTTGGATTGGAGGTAGGTTTAGGTTCAGGTGCTCTGTTACCACCTGCAAACAGTAGTGCTCACTGTTACTGTGAGACTGAGTGTGTGTGTGAGTGTGAGTGAGACTGAGTGAGTGAGTGCATGTATGTGTTTGTGAGCGAGTACCTGTTTGTGTTTGTGCCTATGTGTGTATAAGTGAGTACATCTGTGTGTATAGGTATGTGTGAGAGAGCGTGTGTGTGTGTGTGTGTGTAAGCGTGTGTGTGTGTTTGAATGTGCAGGGGGGCTGTAAGGGCTTGAAACGCTTAACAACCCCACACACTGGCAACATTTTTTTTTTATATAGGAAGAATAAAAAGAGCTTGTGCTCCATTTCCTGTCAGATTAATCATTGGCTAATAAATCACCCAAACTATTTCCAACCGTGCTGCTGGCCAGCTTTCTCAACAGAGTGTAATGCACGGGGCCTAGCAGATCAAACGGGGGGGGGGGCTGGCCTACGAGCTCCAAACCCAGGTTACAGCAGGAGTTAATCTTCTGGGTGCGACAGCCAGCAGGCCAGTTTAAACCCGCTGTCAGTTCTGGGACGTCTCATATTCTCAGATGGTTCAGCAAATGTAAATGAGAAGGAGAGGAGGAGGGGTGTTTTTTTCGCCTGAAACAAGGCGAAATTGTGAAACTGCCACAACCTTTACACTCTTCAATCAACCTGTAGGACGTTGGTCAGGACAAAAGTTTTATTTTTCTGTCACAGCTGCTCCTGCCAAGACCTGGGTGTTTACTTACCCAATGATAGGGCTGGAGCCGAGTTCAGCTCAAGGACATCAAATATGGATATTTCATAACCGTTTCCAACGAGCGCAACCTTCACTCCGTTCTGATACCTTTTTTTTCCCCTCCACTTTTCTTTTTCTTTGTTTTCTTTTGTTCTCTGCCGTTGCTGTCAGTCTAGCAAGGTGGTGCAATACTCGCCCCAGAGACAGAGATCCTTCACACAAATCTTGACAGAAATGATCCTGAACCTTTTTCTCCTGAAGAAAAACAATATGCACTTTAAAAGCCAGAAGAAAATATTAGTCTCTTTAAAGTGAGATCAGAGCGTGTTGTGTTCAGCCAGGGGATGTTATAGATACAGCAGAGAGGGGTGTAACTGTCAGCACTATACCGGCTTTCCTGGAACACGAAGGGAACGTATAGACCCCAGACACCCCTCACATTACTTACAAGGAATCATAATGATAATAATAATCTTCATCTATCACGTGATTTTCAAAAAGGGTGTTGAAAGTGCTTTTCAGCAAGAACTCAGAAGGGTATAGATAAACGTAAATAGACACAAATAAAACAAACCGGAGAGACTAGGAAACAAACAGGTTTGGAAAAAGTGAGATTAAAAGGAGAGCGAAAGGCTAGTTTAAAAAAAAAAAAAAGATGTGTTTTTAAAAGGGACCATCTGTGCTGCTCTGGCAGAGTCTTCCTTAGTCTGGTGTCCCGTACAGAAAAAGCAAAGTCACCCTTTGTTCTTAATCAAGGGCTGTGGACACACAGAAGACCCAGAGAGGCCGAGAGCAGGTGTCTTTCAGGCGCATATGGGGTCTGTGTACTCAAGAGTCCAGACTGTTGTTAACAGTGATTAATAAAATGTTAAAACCTACTCTTAAAACAGCTTTTAACCATTGAAGGGAGGCCAGAATTGGAGTGCAGTGTTTTTTTCCCTAATAGTTGTAGAAATAAATCTTTTCTTTGTATGAGCTGAATAGTGCTTGAATGGTGTTGAGCTCACACTCACACTGGTCTGGGAGTGTTGTTAGCCTGGTCTGACACTGTTGCGCATTAAACTTGAATGTATACACTTCTGCTCTCTTGTGCTGGAAGTCACTCTGGGTAAGAGTGTCTGCTGAATGAATGTAATGTAACGAGTTGTAATTGAGCAACAAAGCATGGCCATACTCCTTCATTGGAACAAGTATGCCCTGGATTATCTCCCTTAAATATTTGTAGGAAAAAAAGCAAAACATAAAGGTCTTTGTTGGGCTGTTCCTTATTTCAGACCTTACGTTGGTAAGTAGGCTAGCCGGATTAGGATGTGATCACAGATCTCAGTACTGCCTGGGGCAGAGTGTCAGCACTTTTTAGATGGGACTTAAGGTGTTTTTTGCCCTCGGCGTCATGTTAATAGACAGTGATTGGGGTCATCTGCGGGAGGGCGCAGCAAATGAGCTCATTCTAGCTTCCCTCCTGTACGAACGGTGCCTCATTGTGCTGGAGGTCAGGTAGCTACTTTAGTCCCCCTGCTCTGGGCCCTCTCCCTCCCTCCCTCCTGCTCTGGTTCATTATCTGCCAGCCACATCAGAGCACATTCCAGTGGCCCGTGATTGCAAACAGGACCTCCTCTCTGCGTTGAAGGAAATTGGAAAGCCACAGTTCGTAATGGGCTGCATGGGGTGGACTGTTCTCAATCTGCATCAGTCAGGGGCCCCAGCACCGCGGTGATCCGGCACTGCTAATCAGCCATTCAGTGTACGTGTGTGTGTGTGTGTGTGTGTGTGTATGTATTCATGTGTGTTCATGCATGTGTGTGTGTGAGAGCGAGTGTGTGTGTGTTCGTGTGTATGTGTGTGTGTGCGTGTGTGTGTGTGTGGATAGTGTTTTATGTACACTGCCTTCTGTCTTTGTTAATGGCCCTGATCAAATAGGAACCAAACAGGTATTCGTTACTTATAAGCCATGTGACTTTGCTCTGTGCAGTGTTTAAACATCTTCTTAAGTAGAAAAAATTAGATAAACATGAAAAGTAAATATCAGTGGGTAAGTATGAATATGGTGAACTTTTTATATATATATACATTGTTGTGTGTGTATATGCATACACACACACACACACACACACACACACACACACGCACGCACAGCGCTCTCTTAACTTTCCATATATTTGACAAACTGCAACAAAAAGATGAATTAACGAAACAGATGCAAGGTTGGTTAGTATTATTTATATGCATATATAGAAATGCATGTCTAAAACTGTAATATAATCCACATTGCACAGAGCTATGGCATATGTTGTAGAAAATTTTGCATATTTTAAGAGGGAAAAAAAGGTCAAATGTATTCACTCTCCTGCAATGCGCTCCTCTGCCTTTGGCTTTGATGGCTGCTTTCCTGTAGGCTTTTCTGAGGCTCAGGCTCTTCACAGGAGGCTTCTGACCTCTCCTTCAGGCACTAGTCCAGCTCCTTCACATTTTGTGGGGTTTTTTTTTTGCTTGTTCCTGAATTTAAACCACAAATGTGGTATAGATTTTAGCTCTGGCGATCGTTGATGGCCAGGTGAAAGCATTGATTTCGTGTGAGCTGATGCTTGGATGCACACGTTGGATAGCTGTCTAGTTTTGACCCTGCCTGACTTCCCTAGCTGAGGGAATGTGTTTTTCAGCCCAAACGTCCTAGAAGATTTTTGTATCTTTCCCTTAATGGCACCAGGACCAAGAAGATTTAATCCATAAAAGAGACTGGCCTCCACGTTTCAAAGAGGAGATTTTTTTTCTCAACTTTTTTTTGTGACAGATATACCGCTGATGAGCACGTCTTTATAACTTTTTTTCATTCATTCGACCGCATAAAACGCAGTCCCAGGTCATTGAGACGCATTTCTGACATTTTTCATGCCGCTGCTTCTTTTTGCTGCGGTTTCACAAAAGGCTTCCTACTCGTAAATTTGCCGCGAACACCAGACTCTTACAACCGATGTTGAGTTGTGGTCAAGTATAAGATTTTGTGTCTCAAAGAGCCCAGACTTTCTTTAAGAATTGCTGGTGGCTCCTCTTGGGTTTGATCTACCTCCTGTGTCACATTCCTCAGAGAATTCTGTGGCAGAGTTGTCTCCTATCCTCTGTCTGGCACAGGCAGTAATGTTGAATGTTGAATGGAAGTAATGTTGAACTTCTCGGTAGAGGATACTGTACTGTATAGCAACAGGTTCATCGTCACCTGAATATTTTTACTAGCCATCTGCTCATTGCTCTGTTAACTCTGAGACGGTGGGATTCCGGAATTTCATGAATTGAATGAATTAACGAATCCTGTTCTTTGTATTTCTGTGTGAAATAATTGCCATGGCTTTGTGCAGTAATGTTCACTAGAAGTAATTGTGTTTACTTTCAGAAATTTTTGTGGGGAAAGGATAGGATAGGAATAGTTTAATAGCTGCATTGGAGGGCACTGTAGGTATACGCGTAAGTGTCACTGCAGAGTATTCAGATTTAGAGTTAAATTCAGATTTAAATTTGCATTAATTAAAGATGTGTTGGTGTTGGTAGTCATTCCTCTCCCATTGTTTTTCATTGCATTGCATTGCATTGCAACTCCTGTAAGTCACACTTCTGGAAGTCATACGGATGCTTGAGCCATTGTTCCAGGGCAGGGAGTGATGCTTTGGGTAAGTTTCATAAGGCTAACCATTGTCCTTGATGCATTCAGAAGGTGCTGGGGATTTTACTGTCTTGTATTACATCCCGAGGATTGATGTATTGTGGGTAGAGCGTGTGGACACGGGCCGCGTGGTTTGAGGGGGAGAGAGGGGGACCCGGGGAGGGGTCGGTCAGGGACCCCTGGCTCTCTCTGTCAGACCTTTCAGGGTTATTTCATGACGGGGTCATGCGTGTGTCTCCAATTACGGGCTGCACATTCTCTGTCCAACTGTTTCTTTTTTCCTAATGTTCCAATCAGTCAGGCTGCACACTCCATATGTGTGTGGCCTTGTTGTGACACACAGCCAATGAGGTGTCCCGGGGTGAAATAGATCCATATGAGCGGAGCGACTCAGCACGACTGGCGAAAACTGGCCCGCCTGTGATAAAACCGCCTCACCTGTTAGTCCGATAGCCGGGCTTCCAGCACTGAGACGTGTTCTTGGAGTGAGAGGCCTGCAGGTGTCGTAGTGTGTTGGTGCACTCAGCTGTTTGTGATGACCGGCTGAAATTGGTTGATGGGAGCCTCAGTCCCTGGAGGGCGGTGGCTCTCAGGGGGGGGCGCGTGGTTCGGGGTGGGAGGGGCGTCTTTCCCCGTATCAGTGCGCTCCTGTCTGCTAAATCTCAGGCGTCACCCTGGGACCGGCACGCGGCTGTGGTCAGAGCAGGGTCGCGGGGCTCTTTATCAGGCCTCAGATGAAAGCCTGGTGTAAGCCTGTGTTATGCCAGATAAGCATTCGCCTGCAGGGGGGAGCCAGATAAGAGTGTGTGTGCAGAGGGAGGGGAGAGGGGTGGGGAGGGTGGGGAAAAGGGCCCGTGTGCAGCGAGAGGGGACGTCCTGCCCCTGTGGCCCCTGGCAGGCTGTGAGGGTCAAAGTTCGCAGGAGGGGAGGCTGTGCCGACCGCTGGTGTCTTCAGCTGCATAGATCAGTCACATAGCTCAGAAACAACACCCAGGGCGAGAAGAGGGCAAGGGTAGCAAGGGAAAAGGAGAGCAGGGAGGAGAGAGGGGGCAAGAGGGAACAGAGAAGGGAGAGCTTGTACACACACACTACAGACACATACACACACACACACACACACACACACACACACACACACACACACACACTCTCACATACATACACACACACACACACACACACTCACACACACACACACACATACACACACACACACACACACACACACACACACACACTGCAGACACATACACACACTCTCACATACATTCACACACACACACACACACACACACACACACACATACATTCACACACACACGCACACACACTACAGACACACACACACACTCTCACATACATTCACACACACACACACACACACACACACACACTCTCACACACACACACACACAAACGCACCTCAGCTTGCTCTTGCAGTCAGATGTATCCACATGTGGGGGTCTCCTATCCTTGATGGAAGACAGGTCCCCCCCCCCCGGCTCTCTCAGCAGGAGCAGCACGCAGTGCTGGAGCTTCTCCCTCGCTCTCCGTGTGGGATTTCAGCAGCTCGCCCGGGGCCCGGGGCCTGAGCCGCAGCCACGGTGTTGATTTATGAACTGGATCGGTCACATACCCCTGGAAGAGGAAGAAGGGACCCGGCCAGAGCGATCGCTGCTCTGCGGCTCCCAGATCAAAACCAGCAACAACCGAAAGAAAAAAAACGACACCCCGAAATGAAGAGCAACGTTGAGGCCCGCCGGACAGCGGACGGGGGTGGGGGGGCTTCGAAAAGCACGCGCCTTGGCAGAGGTGTTATTCTCGCGGCAGGCATGCGGGGGAGCAGGTTTTTTCTCGTGGCGAGCTCCTCTGAGGTCACACGGGAGGGTGGAAAACATGACCCGGCTGGCGGTGCTGAGCAGGCGGTGCTGAGCAGGCAGGGGCCGTCCGACCTGCTCTCCGGGCGGGTGTCAGCGGCGCTCCGGACGCGCCGTCGCCCAGGGTGCCCGGGGGCGGCGGGGGT
>NC_050583.1:7830044-7875044 GCF_013368585.1 Megalops cyprinoides | reverse complement strand
GCTCTAAGAAAAGCCCTGGGTTTAAGAAGAGCCTGGTCCACATCTAGGCCAGTGTCTATAGGGGCTGTACTGCAGCCGGAGACGGGGAGGGATGTTGTCATTACTCCATTTCATTTCTCAAGAGGAGAAGGGGGTTCCGTTTCAGTGTCGTGTTGTTTTGTCTTGTGCAAGACGTAACTCAGACACACTTCCCCCTCTAATTACAAAGGGGTGTTTACCAGCGCCCTCACAGTGATGTCTGTACTTGACAATGTTTGTTAATGCAGGTTTCGCCAATCTGAGGTTTTCGGCTTTAACCAGTCTCGGGGCAGAATGAGTAAGCAAGAAAGCCGGGGGATGCGTGATTAACCCTTTCATGTTTTCCTCCCCCTGCCTGACGTTCAGTGGCTCATCTCCATATCTGGCACAGAAAGCGTCAGACTCCAGGGCCCACCTGCCAAACGAGTGATCGCGTCGAGAAGCGACGATTAAACAGCAGACAGCCGCATGGCCCGAGCTCACGGCGAGAGAGTATCCCAAACGGGAGAAGAGCTCTTGGCTGTGCCGAAGGCAAAAGCAAATGCGGCAGTTTGCGAGCGGATTAAGTGTCCTTCGATTAGAGATCCTGGCAGGCAGAGCACCAGCAAACTGCCATGAGTCCCAGTGAGGCAGCAGCGGTGTCCAGCAGCACAATCCCATCCCAGCTCGGGCTGCGTGTGTCTGAGCAATCAGCCAAACTCGGTTCGCGTGTTTTTAAAGCAAAACTGGCACATAACGGGTAGATTTAATTGTCACTCACCCGGTCCAAAATGGCTGCCAGACTGACCTGACTGACCCCGTCATTACATGCATCAAATATGTATTTTTATAAACTGTATATAAAATGTGGACAGTGTTTCATAACCACGTGCACATCAGAAGGTTAATATTTTGTGTCTCACTCTCATGACTGCTGGACCATTAACCAGACTCGGCACGACTCATACGCACTTAGCTAACTATTTATGAGGCAGGAATTTTGAAATTTGTTTATGAACTGTATATGTTCATTTAGAGTGTTTCATGCAAGTCAGTTTTACCAAACAGCTCACGTGACCAATCACAAGAGATGAAGATGAGATGAGATGAAGATAAAGTAAATTGCAATTGGAACCGGTTAATCATACATTATTTTGTTTAAAGTTTTTAGATTGTTTCAGGTAACACATTTTGAGTTAGCATTACAGATGGACATTTGTACAGAGATCAGAAACGTGGTCTTCTAAGCATTTAAACCAAACCCTTTATGTGTTCCATGTGGAATGCTGTAATAAGTGACTGTTAAAAGAGCGGAGAAACAAGATTCAGTCAGTGTGACTTCTATAGGAACCTTATCACAGATGTCCTACATACAGTCTTTTATTTCACAGGCAGGGGAGGCTTATTACTCTGTGGTGTTACAGGTGCAGTCTCATATTTGACTGGTACAAGTGCAGTGTAGTATTTGAACTGTCAAATAAAGAGATGGCTTTTTCCAGCTGTAGTACCGTATTTGACTGTTAAAGGTGAGGCGTTGGAGGTACAGTGTTGTATTAGACAATTACAGGAAGCTTGTTGCAGGTATAGTGCCACATCTGACTGTTACACATGTGGTGTTGCAGTTGCTGTGTTGTATTTGGCTGTTACAGGTGGCTATTTACAGGTGTGGTTTTGTATTTGACTTTTGGAGGAGCAGTTTTACAGATGGCTGTTCCTGGTGCAGAGTCACATCTTTGACTGAACCCACTGTGCCTGTGTTGTTCCAGGGCGTCCCAGAGGACCTGCTCTTCTTCTACCAGAGTCTTCGTCTGGGCGGGGGAGTGCATCGCGTGGACGAGTGTCTCCTTGTGTACCGATACCACGAGCAGGCTGCCAGCCACTCTGTACTGGAGTAAGCATGACTGCGGTACTGTCCCTGTGCGAATGGACACACACACACACACACATGCACGCGCACACACACACACACACACACACACACACACACAAATGCTCGCATAGGCACAGACGCACGCACACGTGCACATGCATGTCAGTGAGGGCATTCAGAGTGAACACACATACACTTCATTGAGGGCTCTCTGCTTACACACACTCTCTCACTCATTCAGTGGATGAGACCTGAGACCGAGACAGGAGATCTGAACGTAGTTATGAATGTGAATCTCTCACAAAGACATAAACACTCAAAGGACAAACAAAAAGCCTCCCGGCATGGATGCCATTTGTTTTTTTTAAAATTTAATCTGCCCCACTGTGCACCGAAGGCTGTGCTTGACCCTGGTGATATCAGCTCACTGTGTTGTTAAAGACTGTTCAGTCAGTGACTCATTAGTCCATTATCAGGCCTGATGCCCTCTCTCCTCTAGCCCCTAATGCCTGTCAGAGAGCACCATTAAATCGGTGACTCATTAATCCATTATCAGGCCTAAAGTCCCCCTCCTCCTCCTTCGAGCAGAGAGTGGAAGGTCAGGGAGAGAAGGCATAGGGCGATGGAGAAGGAGAGGCAGAGGGAGAGAGTGAGAGAGAGAGAGAGAGAGAGAGAGAGAGGGAGGGAGAGAGGGAGAGGGAGGGAGGGAGAGGGAGAGAGAGAGAGAGTGAGGGGGAGAGAGAGGGAGAAAGGCGGAGAGGGAGAGACAGAGGGAGAGAGAAAGGGGGAGAGAGAGAGGGAGAGAGAGAGTGAGAGAGAGAGAGAGAGAGGGAGGGAGGGGGAGAGAGAGAGGGAGGGGGAGAGAGAGAGTGAAAGGGGGAGAGAAAGGGGGAGAGGGAGAGAGAGAGAGTGAGAGAGAGAGAGAGAGAGAGGGAAAGAGAGAGAAAGAGAGGGAGAGGGAGAGGGAGAGGGCACAGCTTCGATAGTGAGCACGGGAGCAGCAGCACGTCCACCCAGAGCTCACGTCCAAGTGGAGAAAACCGGGGCTAGTGAAGCGAGAGGAAACTCAGGGTTAATTACGCGACCCGTCGGACGGAGCCACTGGGACCCCACGCCTTCCAACTGACACCGCACGCCTCCCCTTTTCCCCTTCACGTGGGCATGGTCAGTCACTCTCGAAAGGCAGGGGAGGCCATGTCCCGGTTGCACCCGTGTCCCTCGTGCGTCTCGGCTGCGTCTTTCAGCGCGTAGCTGGGAGGCGCACTGCTGGCTGAGAACAATGGGGCCATGCCAGGAGTGGCAAAATCTGGTTCTGGCAAGCCGGAGAGACACCTCTCCCGACTTGTAGATTAGCGCCTGGGGTAACCAGCATATCCAGTTCCCGTCCAACCCCTGACTGCAGGTGAGCCACCAAGACCTGCCAAGAGCAGAGGCCGCAGAACTCCCCCCCCCGGACCACGGTGCTGAGCTCAGCCACCCCCGGGCTACGGAGAGGTTTTGCGTAGGGGACCGGCATTTTTTCCGGTTGCCAGGTGTGATATGTGTGACCGGGTCCACCGCTGTGGACCGAGGTGCCGTCTCCCCCTTCCCAATCTGCCTCAGACTCACACTCCAGTGACACTGGGATTTACGGTCTTAATTTACAGTCTGAACCGGACCGTGTCGGTCTCTTTGCAGTGAACCATTATATTCAACACATGTTTCTGTGCGAGGCTTGAACGTTAGCGTCATGCGCTCCAAAAAAAAAAAAACAAAAAAACAAAAAAAACAGTGCTAAAATGAAGGCCGGGGAGTGTGTTTTGGTTGGCCAAAGCAAGCACACACCAGAGATACATTATCCATTAATTAGATATCCGACCCTCAGTGTTTTACGTTGTGAAACCTGACAAGGCCTGGTGAAAGCGAGCCAGTGCTTCTCTTAAGCTAGCAGACCAAATTATACAGGCTCTCCAAGGAATGGCGTTACACTTACTGAATCCAACAGTGAAAACTTATTTTATTTCTATCTAACATTTGGCAGCTGCGTTGCTAACATTTCAGGATCGCACATGCAGCCAGCCCAGAGAATACTCTCAGTATGCTGCTGTGAACTCTCTGTAGACCCCATTTTGCTTTCAGTATACCCCGATATACACCCAGTATATTCTCAGTATATTTCCAATATACGCCAAGTATACTTCCAGCACGCTCCATTGTAGCTCCACTATACCCCAGTATACTGTCAATATAAACCTATATACCCACACTGTCAGTATAACTCGGTGTGCCTTCATATTACCCATAATATAACCCAGTATACGCCCAACATGCTCCCTGTATACCTTCAGTGTTCTCCACTGTGACCCCAGTGCACCTCAGTATAACAGTGTACCATAGGCATATCTCCCAGGAAGTTCAAACTGCACTCGCACTTTCTTACTTTTTCATTGCTAAATTTGGACGTGTGTGCTGTCCTCTCCCACACACTCACTGCCCGGGGACCGCACAGCTGACCGTTCGATTGCACTCTGACCCCTGACCGCTCCTCTCTGTCTCTGTCCCGTGAATCTCTGTCCCGGGGAGCCATTTTCTCCGCTGAGGTTCTTGTTGGTTAGTTGGCTAATTGAATAGTTGTTAGTTAGCCTGGAGTTATGCCAGCTCATCTCCCACCTGCCCCTGGCTTGGAGACGAACGCTGCCTGACACTGACTCTGTCCCCTGATCGCTCCTCTCTGTCTCTGGGAGCCATTTTCCCCACTGTCTTTCTTGTTGGTTAGTTGGTTAGTTGAATAGTTAGCTAGTTCACCTGGAGCAGTGCCCAGCCTGAGACTGACTCTGACCTCTGACCTCTCTGCTCTGTCTCTGTCCCATGATTCTTGGGAGCCGTTTTCCCTTGCTGAGTTTCTTGTTGGTCAGCTGGTTCTCTGGCTAGTTCGCCTGGATCTGTGCCCAGCTGATCTCCCGCCTGCCCCGGGTTCGATGAGACCGTACCTGAGCCAGACTCCGCAGTGCGTCGCAGGGTTTGAACCTCGTTTGCCTCGCACTCGCGCAGTCAGGGCACAGGCCCCTGCATGCCCCGCGGTTGTTTTTTTTTTTTTTCCCCGTGGCACGGTAGGATTGAGCGTAAAGCCGTTTGGCGAGGCCCGTCGGACGCTGCCAAAAGCAAACTTTGTGTTTCTCTTCACTCACCGCCTGTCAGCGAGACGGCCCTCCTCCTCCTGTGCATGCCAGGAAGGGAGGCAATGCTGAAGCTCTCTCCCTCTCTTTCTCTCTCTCTCTTTCTCTCTCTCTCTCTTTCTTTCTCTCTCTCCCTCTCTTTCTCTCTCTCTTTCTCTCTCTTTCTGTCTCTCTCATTTTCTCTCTCTCTCTTACTTTCTCTCTCTTTTTCTCTGTCTTTCTCTCTCTCTCTCTCTCTCTCTCTCTCTCTCTTTGTCTCTCTCTTTCTTTGTCTCTCTCTTTCTTTCGCTCTCAAAACAGCTGCTGAATAGGTCTCTCAGTGCATCGCGCTTCAGGAGTTTATTTTATTAAGAATTTCCTCAAAGCCCTTCCCTGCAGTTTCAGTTCTGACGAAAAGGGGACGAGGAGGTGTTGAAATGGCTGGGGCAGGAAGCGTGGGGTTTTTTTTTATTTTTGTCGATGAGCGCAGGGAGGAAACGGAGTGACACTAGCTGGCTTGAGTCACCTTTCCAGTGGCGTTCTAGCGAGAGAATGCAGGTGACGGCAGATGAAGAGATGAAGAGGAGAAATTAAAACTGCTGATGCAACAAACACCTTGCTGTTGGTCTGTTTTTGGGAAATCACAGGCTGTTTTTCGGGCTTGTTTAATCTCGGTCGGCCTGACCAAAATATAGTTACCGCTAACGATGACAGCAAGCTGTAAAGTGATTCGTGGTCACAGCCTTGTTCAGACACAACCTGAATTTTTGATTTTAAATCCAAACGGTCTAAGTCTTGGGCATGGTCATGTCACAGTCTTGGTTTTGGCCATTGTCTCTTAAAAAGTGGTCTCAGCTCCATCACTGGTGTCCCTAGTGATCCCTGCATAGAAAATTCAGCTTACGTTACATTGCATTATTGTCATTTAGCAGACACTCTTATCCAGAGCAACTTTGTTTTATCCATTTATACAATTGGACACATACTGAGGCAGTTGTGGGAGGTACTTTTCCCAAGGGTACAACAACAGTGCTCCAACGGGGGAATTTTGCCAGCGACCAATCAGTTACAAGCCTACCACCAAAACACTTTGCATCTTACACCTGTGCACTACACTCATACACCAGACACCTGCAGAATATCTGGGTGCTGCATCCTCAGGCTACTAGGTGTGACTATAACCTGTCAGAAATGCAGATATATTTTTGCAGTGCGTGAAAGTGTATGAAGCATAGTGCACCGATGTAGTGTCTCAGTGTTACATTGCTAAACCACCTCACTAAACTGCATCTTTGCAATACACTGTCCTCTCTTTCCTCCTCGATCCATGTATTGGTTCAAGATCCCATCTACACTGAGGACACCCCAATGTATGTACAGACCCTGTTCTCCACATTCCTCCAAAGCCTGGGCTCACAGACAATCGCAGCCCTAGAATATGGGCTCACAGACAGAGATAATCACAGCCCCAGACTATGGGCTCACAGTCAGGGATAATCACAGCCCCAGAATATGGGCTCACATACAGACATAATCACAGCCCCAGAATATGGGCTCACATACAGACATAATCACAGCCCCAGAATATGGGCTCACATACGGACATAATCACAGCCCCAGAATATGGGCTCACATACAGACATAATCACAGCCCCAGAATATGGCCTCACAGACAGAGATAATCACAGCCCCAGAATATGGGCTCACAGACAGAGATAATCACAGCCCCAGAATATGGGCTCACAGACAGAGATGATCACAGCACCCAAAAATGGGCTCACAGACAGGGATAATCACAGCCCCAGAATATGGGCTCGCATACATTGGATGGCAAATGACAGCTTCAGAGGTTGGGCTGAAGGATGGAGATAGTCACCAGTCAGCCTGGGTTGACTCACAAAGATAATCACAGGCTCAGATCTCACAGACAGGGTTAATCCCAAACTCAGGGACTAAACTGACAGATAGGGCTAATGTCGCCCTCAGAGGCAGAACTCATAGACAGGGATATTCACAGCCCGGGGTTGGTAACACAGGTGTTCAGTATTGCATTGTGGAGGTTGGCATAAGACAAAATTCTGTCTCAGTTCTGTCTTCAGCCTGGAAAGCATGTGCAGTTTAGGTTGCTCCCAGTACCTCTTTGTGTAACCCAGTTGCGTCTTGGTAAAATCTTCTGGGTCATGTTCCCACGCTCAGCATGAGAAGTTTTTTTTTGTTTTTTTTCCAGGTGAGTTTTTAGACATTTTTATCAGTTGTTTGGTAATAACTGTGAACCAGAGTGATAATGTCACTGTTTCTTTGTCAGTAATGTGAGTCACAAACGATGAGGGATCTGAAAATGTCTGATTCCCGGAGAAAGGATTTAGTCACCTTCCTGTTCAGTCTGAGATAGGGCATTTCTGTCACGAAGTATGGTAACAAGGATCATTTTTCGCGTCTCTGAAGTTTTCATGACAGTTTCGGGTCATTTGAGTTGTTGAGATTGGTTGGTTCATGGCTGATGGAGTGGAAGTTGTGAAAGACAGAGGTATTACTGTTCTCTGTCTTCCCATTTCTTCTGACCTCTGCCTCTGCCTTTCTTTTTACATTTATTTCTGTGTGTGTATACGTCAAGCCCCTCATCAACTGCTTTAAAAAAAAAAAAATAACCAGCTGGTGATGGACAGTGATGATAATGATGATGATGATGATGATGATTTGGATGAAGAAGAGTACAGGAATGGGAGGGAAGTTCACTCTCTCTCAAACACACATTCAAACATGCATTCCTTATTATCGCTCTGTCTCTCTCATATGTACATTCTCACACACACACACACACGCACATACAGTAGTCACACATACATATTCACACACGGAAACCCCCATTAACACACTGGGGGTATCTTGTTGTATCTCTCACACACACACACACACACACACGGGCTTGTGCGGGGTACATCGTGTAAATGACAGCTGTCACCCAGATGTGCCTGGTGCTGCTCGACCCAAATTCCAATGGTGATGTGTTTAGTCAGCTTCTCTGGTTCTGTGGGCAGATTAAAGCTCTCCCATTTCCCAATTTCCGCTAGAGAATCCCCCCGCCCACACACACACATACACACACACACACACACACACACACACACACACTCTCTCTTTCTTTCTCTCGCATACACACACACACACACCTCTCACGGGTACTCTGACTTCATCTTCAGTTCCACTGAATGGCTGCCGTTGATTACTCAGCCTGTCGCCAGACTATTTTAGCTGATCCCAATGCAGCTGAATTCCTGATTAGAGAGGGATACTGGTGTTTTTGTTGTCTCTCACACACACACACACACACACACACACACACACACTCGTGTTTTGACTGATCCGGTAAGGATTGACTCATTGGACTTATGATTAGAGGCGTTTCAGGTTCACTGCATGACTGCATGGCATTCCTTTTTCTGGCCTGAACTCCAGCTTCGTAGCCCCGACCTGACTGTCCCTCTTTCAGTTCAATTCAGTTTGATTCGATTCACTTCCGTTCTATTCCATGCCACACGTTCAGATTCAACTTGTTTAATTTACATGACAAGGTTTAATTATGTTTCCATGTCACCTTGCACAATTTAACATAAACAGTGCATAACCAACAAAGCACAATGAACCTATTACCTTTACCTACAGGGCCTACAGAGTATCTGCTAAATGACAATAATGTAATGTGTATGTGTAGGGGGGTTAGAGTTTAGAGGAGTGGATTGGAGGGTAGGGAGGGTGTGGGGGGGTGTGTGTGTGGAGTCCCGGCGGTGGCTGGGGTACAGCCCTGGCAGCGCAGGGAGGAACCGGCCGGCTCGTGGGCTCTCTGTGTGGGCGGGTCAGTGGGTCACAGTGCTACCGCAGAGGCCGGATCTGACGGACACCCAGCGGTGCTCTGGAAACACACCAAAGCAAACACACCTTCCTTCCTCTCCCTTCCCCTCCCATCTACCCCTGCTCCCTTTCTCCTCTCCTCCTGCCTCTGTCATACTTCCTTCCTTCCTCTGTCACCCTTTGCCCTACCGTATGTGTTAAATTGTTGCTGTTGTCTCGTTATACTCTGTTATATTTAACAGAGCATTTTTGCTGTGTCGATCTATGATAGTCTTTCTCTGCTTCTTTCTGCCTCTGTCTTTCTCACTTGCTGCCTCTATGAGTTTGTGAATGTTGCTGTGGATGTGCATGTGTGTCATGTAGAGATAGACACACACATGGGAGGGTGATCTGAACCACATGTTTCCACAAACACAAACATGTGTATGCACGCACACGCACACACACACGTGCACACACAAGCACGCACACATGCATGCCCGCACGCGCACACACACACACACACACTCACAAACACACCTACCAAACACACATTCCCTATCCATTTTTACTATCACATTGACCATGAAAAACAAATGTCAACTATGCCTTTGTGTAATATTTTCCATGTCAGTGTGTGTGTGTATGTGCATATGTGTGAGCACGGGTTTTACACAAGTGGTGAGGACCACCCATGTGTGTGTGCACGCGCATATATATATATATGTGTGTGTGTGGTTTTGTAAAATGTGCCACAGCCCACCCTTCTGTGCAAGCATGGGTGTCTGCGTGCATACATGCCTGCGTGTGTGTGAGTGTGTGTGTGCGTGTGTGTGAGTGTGCGTGACTGTGTGTGTGTGTGCGTGTGTGTGCGTGTGTGTGTGTGTGCGTGTGCCTGCGTGTGTGTGAGTGTGTGTGTGTGTGTGCGTGTGTGTGTGCGTGCCTGTGTGCGTGTGTGTGTGCGTGCGCGTGCGCGCACGTTTACATTACTGCAGGAGACAGGACTTTTTATGGCCTTGGTTAGAGATTTGTTTGTTAAGTACACTAAGTCACGCGTGCAGCACAAGTCTAACATCCATTACAGACAGAAGGGAAAAAGAAAGCTGTCGAAATATAACCGGCTCTTTGTGCTTTATGGGCCAAAGACCTGCACTCTCAACAGGATGGTCCCCCGCTCAGGTGTGCCCCTTTCGCCGCCTGTAAAAGCCCAGCAGTGTGGATATGCTGTAGAGTAACTAAAACATATGAGACAACAACAACAAAACAATTAAAAATAATAACAAAATAATGATACTACTACTACTACCACTACTACTACTAATAAAATAATAATAATAATAATAATAATAATAAACTGATGGGAATGATGTTCTGCCAGAATGACATTATACCCTCTGTCACAAGCCACAAACCAAAGAGGAGGCTTTAGCAGCAAGTGTGGCTTGAAGGGTACTGTGACCACTTCCTGCATGTGACAAGACCACATCCTGTCATGCGTGCACGCTTGTGCAGATGCTTACCAGTGGGTGGGTTTGGAAGCGTACTTCACACCAAGCATGCAGGCTGCAGTTTCAAACACCTTTTACGCAATTTCAATATGACTTTAAAGAGCACTGGAGTTATGGTCGCAGTATGTTGTTCAGCTGCTGTGCTGGAGCATTACATTACATTACATTACATTACATTACATTACGTGCATTTAGCAGATGCTCTTTTCCAGAGTGACTTCCATCACAAGAGAACATAAATGTAGCCATTCGATTAGTTTCAGACCAGTGAGTGTGAGCATAACACTACTCAAGCCCTACCGCAAGTTAACTCGTGCACTACGATACAACAGCCCCTAGAATACAGGCCACTAGAGCAGGCCAAAAAAAAAAAACTGTAAAAACAGTCAACAGCAGAGGAGGAGAGAGGGAGAGATAGAGAGAAAGTCAGAGGGACAGAGATTTAGATTGAGATTGGCGAATTTGACGCAAGAGAAAGGCTCGGATGTGATGACTGTGACAAAGAATTCTTTCAAAACGTAGCAGGAAAAAAAAAAAAACGGTAAAGGAATTGATTCATGGCAGGGAGATTGTGTGGAATCGAGAGTTGGAGAAGCGTACCATCAGCGGGCTGCCACCCGCACACTCTTATCTCTCTCTTCCTGCACGGGGAGGCGTGACCCAAGAGCGTTAGCATGGCCAAGATGGTGACACACACACACACACAGACACACACACACACACACAAGGTGTGAGGAGGAGATGAACTGTCAGTCAGTGCTGCTGTAAAGAAAGAGGGAGAGAGAGAGTAAGAGAGAAACAGAGAAACGGAGAACTGGCTGGGTGTCATTAATGTCAAAAGCAGCTGTTGCTCTCCTAGGCATTCTTTTTCAGAGCAGTGCAAACAGCTGGATTCTGTGTGTGTGTGTAGTTGTGTATGTGAACGCATAAGTCTGTCTGTGACAATGCGTGTTTGTGCAGTACTTCCTCCAGTAAGAGAATTGCTAAAAAGAAGTTACGTCTGTAGGTCCTTATGGAAATAACTTAAATAAAGGGGTGAACGAAGGGAAGCACTCTCCTTTATGAAAAGATTACATAAGGACTCAAATCTGCACTCGATCATGCTGAATCTGTCGGTTCCCACATCGTCGTACTGTTGTGATCTTTCCAGGGAGACCATATGGAATCTTCGAGTTGCGTTTCTTCAGGAGAGGGTCCTCGGCCAATTGGACGCCTTCACCATATGGAATGCTGGGAAACAGGGGCGGAAACTGTACCGCAGCCTGAGTCCGGCCAATCAGAAGAAGGTAAACACACCCCTGGTAATTATGACCTGTGAGGCCATTAACAAGAGCTCCTGTCTGCTCCCTTTGCGCTGGCAAACAGAAATCTAAGCCCGAAAAACAGAGAGCTTGAGGTTAACCTCAAACGGTTAGGATTTCAATGTGATCGTGTTACAAAGATGCAGCATCAGTTTAAAGGGTCTGCTTCACCTGGGGGCTTGTTCTGGTTGTCCTCCATACCTCTACTCTGGCCAGCTGGGGTGCTTCTGGGGTGCAGTTGGATGCTAGGGCATGCAGGACTGTGACCCCTGTACAATCTGTGGCATCAAATGAGACTTGCTGTATCACATAGCATCAGTCAATGTGTGTGTGTGTGTGTGTGTGTGTGTGTGTGTGTGTGTGTGTGTGTGTGCGCATGCGTATCCACACACATACATCCTCCTTGTAATGCGACTGTCTGTTAGGCACTAGCCTGACAGGCACGAGTCAAATCACTAATTAATTACCTGCCTCTGGTGGCCTAGTAGTGCCTTCCTCAAAGGGTCGCTCATTTCGTTCACGTCCCCTCTCTTCCCTTCATCCCCAAGCGGTGGGGTGAGCTCCCCACTACTGCCAGAACAGCAAGGATCACTGCTGACTCAACCCGCTGACTCAAGCCCCACGTTAAATATTTAACTGTAATAAAAGCTACTGCTAGTATACTGGATCGCAATTTAAATAGAGGAGATAAAACCCTGGAGGCATTTCAGACATTTGTAGTGGCAAGAGCTCAGTGGTAAACCTGTTGTGGTGGTACAGGTTTGTGGCAGTACAGTAACTGGTGGCTGGAACTCCTGACTCCCATTGTGGTAATGCTTCCCATGAAGGCACTGTATTTTAAGAAAAGCGCTAATGATCTGTGCAGCTAACTGCCTCACGGTATTCAGTACGCTCTCTGTAAGTCGTCCTGGCTAAGAGAGTTTGCCAAATAAATGTGTATAAAGAGTGTGTGTGTGTGTGTGTGTGTGTGTGTGTGTGTGCATTTGTTTGTGCACACTTATGTGTGGGTGTTTGTGTGACAGAGGAAGTGTGTGTGTATGTGTGTGTCTCCATTCTTCATAGAGAAAGTGCATATGGATATGTGTGTGTCTGTGTTTGTGTATGTGTGTTCTTCACAAAATGTGTATATTTGGATATGTGTGTGGTTTATGTGTGTTCATAAGAGAGAAAGTGTGTATACATGGACATGCGCGCGTGTGTGTGTGTGCTTTCGTAATAGAGGAAGCATGTGTATACAGACGTGTGTGCATGTTTATATTTACCCCCCGAATCTCCCAGGAAACCAGAGGGAGAGGGTGAGTAGGATGCGCTGCCGTGGCGGGCAGCTGTTAAAACCATAAGAGCTGCAGATCCCGATTTTCCCGCCACATTAAATACTTGGCTCACTGAAAGTTAAAAAAAAACTCTGAGAAATGTAACTCTGGCTGAATGGAGATCCCAGCCGTCCCGGTGATAAAACACCGACGTGCCGAGCCGGCTCCACCATCCTTTCTTATCGCTGCCTTTGAAGGGACGGACTCCCATCATGCACCCCTCGGGTCACCCTTTTACTCACCGCTGTGTTTGCAGGTGGAGGCGTTCTGCGATGTGGACGAGAACAAGATCAGAAAGGGCTTTTACACTTACGAAGAGTCAAAGGTAGGTTTTCGCACTTGGTCCTTAGTGGGATACAAATACCCCCCCCCCCCCCCAACGACATCCCTCTCCCCTGGGACCCCCCACCCCACCTCTCCCTTACCTGTAGCCTGCCATACTACACCGATCACCATATCCCCAAAGTCATCTGCCTCTGATGGATTTATTATTTTGCAAGGTTTCATTTGGTTCTGTTTTGGTGTTTGTGGTCTACTCTACCTCTTCCCACAATTTCTCTGCACAATTTTCCAAATTTTCCCCCAAATTGGCTTTGGGGTTTCTGTTTTTGTAATTACTTCTCCAAAATTTTTATTTTAGTTTGGGATCTGGGTCTATGATTGATTTTTATTTGGAATGGGTCAGTGGTAATTGATTGATTTTTCACTTTTAGAATGGGTTGGTGATTTTATTTGTTTATTTATTTTCATGTGTTTTTGTTTTTGTTACTTGTACTTGAGACTTGTAGTCTCATTGAGACAAACAATCTCTTTTGCAAGGGACACCTAGCCAAAATGAAGTAGATTAAACAGCATGCACAACACTAATTCATACACATAACAAGCATAAAACTAGATTGATTAATATCATTTGGGATGAGTCAATGGTGATTGATTTGGGATAGGTCTCAGTGGTGATTGATAGATTTTGATATGGGATGGGTCTCAGTGGTGAATGATAGATTTTGATATGGGATAGGTCTCAGTGGTGATTGATAGATTTTGATATGGGATAGGTCTCAGTGGTGAATGATAGATTTTGATATGGGATAGGTCTCAGTGGTGATTGATAGATTTTGATATGGGATAGGTCTCAGTGGTGATTGATAGATTTTGATTTGGGTTAGGTCGGTGCAGAAGATTAGTCACACAGAGGCCTCCTGCGGGCCCTGGCGGTGCTGCCCTGTTCCTGGCACAAGCACTGAGGTTGGCAGGCAGTCTGACATGTTGATCCAGCTCGGGCCACGGCCCCCTGCAGTCTATTTTCCATAAAAAAATTCCCTCCATCCCTCCAAGAGAGCATAAAGAGCAAGGCTTGGCCCTGATGAAATCTCATCTGTTATTAAAAACGCGTCCAAATGTTTGCTGGGACAGGGTCAGCCTCTCGCGCGGGTCGCTGTAGGATCACACGCTTGCGGGGTAGGATTAAAGAGCAGATTGGGGGGGGGGGGTGCTGGCAAAGCGAGGAGGCGTTGCGACATAGAGAGCAGTGTTAAGTGGAGTCAGAGGGTGCTGCGTCATGACAGGCCCCCTGGGAATCGGGAGGTGGAGTGGAGTTTGTTCGCATCGGGCCAGAGTTCCTCGACTTCACATGTCCACTGCGTCCACCCCGGCCACGGTAGCATTACATCACCGGCTGGTGCGGAGCCTGTTACCACCACACAAGTCCACATCACACCCTCTGTCCTGACCAGAGTGATGACCCTAACTGCTCTTTTACAACATGCTCTCTGCCTCTCTCTCTACATCTCCCTCTCCCATGCTCCGTCTCTCCCTCCTTCTCGCTCCTTCTCTCATTCCCTCTCTCTCACACGCTTTCTCACTCACTCTCTATGTCTTTTTCCCTCCCTCCCTCCCTCCCTCCCTCTCTCTCTCTCTCTCTCTCTCTCTCTCTCTCTCTCTCTCTCTCTCTCTCTCTCTCTCTCTCTCTCTCTCTCTCCCTCTCCCTCCCTCTCTCTCTCTCTCTCTCTCTCTCTATCTTCTTTTATCTCATTTCCTCTCCCCATCTCTCCTCAGGAGAGGCCTAAGCCCAAGATTCCTGTGCAGCACTTCAGAGACGCCTCACCCCCGTACATCATTTGCGTAAAGCTGGTGAGTGCAGTATATGTGTGTGTGTGTGTGTGTGTGTGTGTGTGTGTGTTGGGGGGGGGGGGGGGCGGGGGGAGCCATATAAACAAATACAACCACCTGCACCTGGTCTCTTGTAGCCTTCCTGACGGTTTGGGAGGTGAGATCTCGGCATGCTGATGAATGGTATTTATTTATTAGCTCGGCATTCACCCTCATTGAATTACGTAACCTACCTGCAGGCTTGCCCAGCACACATTTCACCCGCATGTTGCCCATTTATACAGCTGGAAATCTGAAGTGAAGCAATCCAAGGCGAGTGCCTTGATCCAGAGAACAATAGCAATGCCCCATCTGGGAATCAGACTGGCAACTTTTGGGTTACAAGCTCCACTACAGCAGGCTACTGAAAAATGCTTAACCCTGCATATTTATTCATACCCTTGTGAACAAAAATATGATTTAAAAGTAGAAAATGGGGATTTTTTTTCCTCTGATAAACAGAAAGTGTATCAAACTTTCCTTTAATTGAAAACTCACAACTCTGAAAAGTTTTCCAAAGAATGGTGCACAGTGGACACAGTGATCGAAACTATTTATACCTTTAAGTGGTTTTCCACTCATAGACCCAGACAGACAGTCGGTGGGATGTGAGACCGTGTGTGTACGCATATGTGTATGTGTGTATGTACTTCTGTATGTGTTTGTGTGTGTGTGTGTGTGTTTCTGTATGTGTATGGAGACTGGTGCAGACTTTCTTCATCTCTTCACCCACATCATTCTCTCCTGATGGGGCTATTTTTAGCAGCGGCCCACCCAGACCCCATCGCAAGTCTGGCCTGCCAGGCTTGGCACTAATCGCTCCTAATTGCATAATTGCGTCCCAGGCTGTGTGTCTGGGCCCAGGGCAGAGATGTCACTTGTATAAGCAGTGCTGATTGGGGGGAGTGTACCAGGCAGGAAATGACCAGAGACAGCGCTCTGATCCCTGCAGGACAGAAGCATTCCCTTTACTGACAGGCTGTCACCGCTAATGTTGGTCTTCACACTAAGTGTCATGTCAGCAGTCTGGCCTGTTCTTCTCAGCGTGTGTCAATCTTTGTACTGGTCTATATTTTTTAAAACAAGATTTTGAGGATCCTCTTCTTCTTATTCTTATTATTAATACAGCAGATGCTACTATCCAGAACGACTTATGAACAATCCTGGCAGAATACATACAGCACTTGTCATAAGAGTACTATACTAGTACTAGAGCATAGGTGCAGATTGGCAGGTAACACATCACTGACACAATGAGCTTTAACACTACATCAGACATCATATCAGATATCATTGGGGATACAGGGAGATGAGGTTGCAGGAGCTATGTACAGAATAACTCCTGGTTTCGGGGAACCAAGGTGCAGTCTGAGCAGGTCTTCATTTGCAGGCTTCCTGTATGTCGAGTGCCTGGACTCACACAGACAACCATACCAGGAGGCAGAGTGTCAGCGTCTGCTTGTAGCGATGGAGTTAGCCTTCATCTCCGCTCCAGCTGCGTCAGCTTTGTAGCACGCGGTAGCGCTAACAGACGTCATTGTAATTACCCTTCTGTCATCCAAATTGTCCCGAAATGCGGCGAATTACACATTTATCAAATTATGAGATTGGGGACTTCAAAAACCAATAATGACCCCCTTAAATTGTCCAATTATGTGAATTGCGAGGCGTTGTCAGCGTTCGCTCACAGACCTGACCCCGAGCACAGAGCGCACTGTGAAGGTGGGGACGTCCACCCACGTAACACTTGCGCCCACATCTGTCAAAACAAAACTTCCAACTTATCGCAAAATAACTGTGACGAGTGTGCATGTCCATGGCAGACTGTGACGTAAATCTCTGTTCTATAGTTACACCAACCACCTGAGCAACCTACACCGCCCCCCCCAGTTTTTCCAAATGAGAGTTTAGGAAAGTCCCAAAAGGGGACAGGTGTACCACCTAAAATATGTAAGGGTGTCGGGCCCTGACTGCTCTTCTGTGATTGACACTCTGAACTCTTGTCGATGCTTTTGGAAATTCTGCATCGGCTTTTACCGTGTTGCACGTTCACATGGTTTGGTTGCAAGCTGGCTGCTGAGTGATTTCTGTCACAGGGAGGGTGTTGCAGGCATCGGTTGATGTGGGGGTTTTTGCAGAGATCACCTTGATACAGAGAGGTTTCGATGTTGCCTCCATACAGAGAGCTTTCAGTATGAATTTTTTGAGTATGTCCATTGATGGATAGAAGCTTCAGGGTTTCATTAACTGAGCCGGGGAGAGAGGCTTCAGTGTGGCTTGTTTAATGCTGGCAAAGAGGATTCAGTGCAGATGAAGGTGTGGGTGTGGCATTGTCTTTACGGAACTGGTCTTACAACTAGAAGTTTACTGGTTTTATTCCTAGGTGAGACACTACTGTGCACGCTACAGAAGCAGAATTGCTTCAGTAGATCTCCGGCTGTACACTTGGACAGTGTGGAATGTACGGTGCATGAGTAACCCTGGGTAGAACTGTCTGCTCTCATAATAACAATAAGAAGAAACCATCCAACCTGTTTGTTTTATGCTGAGAGGGACCCAGAGCAGGTCTGGCAGGGGCTGCAATGTTGATATGGGCATGGGTGTGGCCTCTGGAGCACAGGCGTCCAATCAGGTGGCGGTCTTTAGTGTGGAGACCCTGTTCATTGTGCTCTGCTGTAGCCCCGCTATCCCTGGCCCACTCCTTCCTGCCCTGTGCTCTGAATGTAGCCCAATAGCGGAATCACTTTTTACTGTCCTGATTTTATAGGCCAATGAGCAGGCCCTCCTGCTGGGGTAAGTGCCCTGTTAAAAACGCGGGGCGGTGTCTCTCTCCTCCTCTCCCCCCCTGGCTCCTCCCGCCCCTGCAGTCCTCTGAGGGCCTGACTCAAGGGGTGGAGGATTGTGGGAAGGGGATGAGTTGTTGCAATGGACAGCTTGGAGGCATTAGGCACTAATACGCCGTGGCCGTCTGAAAGCTATCAGGTCAGGCCCACACCCCACCACACTCCACCCCTGGCCTCTGTGACATCATTCCCACTGCCGAGTCCTCATTGGCGCAGACTTCCAGGGTTTTGGCATTGCAGAGAAGTGATTTTGTCCTTGTAGGAATGCACGGGGAAAATATTAGCACTTGGCACATTCTCCAAATTAGTCACTTCTGCCTGCATATTTCAGCTAACTATGTGTGAATGGGGGAGTTTTTGTGTCTGTCTGACGGTCTGTCCACTCATCTGTGTGTGTGTGTGTGTGTGTGTGTGTGAGAGTTGAACAGTGTCACCTCACTGAAGTCATTCACATTAGTCACTAAAACAACACTGGATATTTGTTTTTAGATTCTCTGTTGTTTTTTTGCCGTGAAAGGATGACTGATTACTGATTCCTGAATGTTCTCATGCTCATATTTAAGTCTGTGTGCTCAAAGCAGTAGTTACCTCTGGACTATTAGCATTGTTCTTTTGATATGTTTTAATAGTTGCTGCAGCTATCAGGAGAATAAAGCTAATATTCTGTCCCCTTCCTAATTTCCATTCTCCTGGTGACCCTACAGCGCTGGAGCATTTCCAGTATAATGCCACTGATAAAGTCTTTTTTTTTATATTATATTTTTTATATTTTATATTATATTGTTTTAATCAAATTAGGTATATAAAGCAGGGGCGATGGCCGTATTCAGATGGTTTCAACCAAAAACGTTGTGTTCATTGTACAGGGAAAGGAGAGGAAACGTACCACTTCCCTGCCACACTCCTCTCAATCCATATTTTCCCTTTTGTTATTATTCCCAACTTCCTCCTGACTTTCAGCTTTCACTGACAGGAAGAGCTTTGTAACGGTCTGCACTCTAAAGCAGAGCTGGTGTGCTTGCTGACTGACGGTAGATCCGATTGGACATGTTATAGTAAACTACTGGTATGGAACTAATAATGCTTTTACTGTTAATGTCCCCAGTAGCATTACCGTGGTTATTTGCTGTATGAGTTATGGTGTTCATGGTGTGGCTCTCCAGATTTAATAATCCAGATGTTTGTCAGTGAAGAGGGGGTGAGTCCGCAGAATCCTCCGTTCATTCCTCCATGGTTAGCTCGCAAGCTGACTCAGTCATTTTCTGCAATAATACCTTATTGGGTAATAATGGAAATATGCAATTAATTTTGCTGACTACTTCTCCCATGCCATAGAATCTGCAGAAAGCTATCGCTAGCCAGCGAAGAGGCGATGGCATAGAGCTAGCTGTGGAAACAGTGCATGGACCTGCAATAATCAGTCCCGACCTATAACACTTTCGGGACTTTTATGGAAGCAGTAGGAGTTACAGGTCTCCCTCAAACATTCACAGCCCCCCCCCCTCCCCCAAAACTCTTTTCTGCACACACGCCTTGGCTTTCATGGCTTAACCCCACCACGCCTGTCCCTCGGTGAGTTTCCTGTTCTACTCCTGTATTCCACGGTAAGTGTACAGAGCGCTCTGACTCACTCGTGCTTGCCAAGTTTCACTCTCAGAGCGCCTCCGGGGAAATCATTAACTCTGATTTATTTTCTCCGTGGTTGTTTTGTTTGATCCATTTCCTTCTTTTTTCCCTTCTTCTTTCCTGCCTCTATCCCTCCCTCCTTTTCTCTCTCTCTCCCTCTCCCTCTCTGTGCCTTTTCTCCCTCCTCCTCCTCTTTCTCAGGACATGACAGGTGGAGGGCTAGAAGAAAACCTGCTCTCCCTCAGGCTTAAAGAGGGATTAGACTACATTCATTTCAACTGAAGAAAGAGGGGGGGTTAAAAAAAAAGGCCAAAAAATAAACATCTGGAGCAAGACCTGGCAACCGGACAGGAAAAACGAGACGCGTTTCTCTACATCGCAATTGAAAGCGGGAAGCCTGGTTGCCAGGTCTGGTAAAAGGGAGAATGAGGGTTCAGTCCCTCACTGCGGCGCTCACTAGATGTTTTTAAAGAGGGCAGCCGAGGTCTTCACCCACGGCTGGAGTATCCCGATATGTGACCTCAAGTGTCTGGGTCATGACCCCCAGACTGGCCGCTGGTGTCCAGCTCAAACAAAGATATTCTATACGACGGAGAGGCTCTGTTCTCTCACTTTTTAGCAGGAAGTTCCATCAAACAGACGCATTTGCAAATCGTCGAACTCATTGTTACAGTTACATTTCTGTTTTTATTATTATTATTATTATTAGTGTTATTATTATTAAAAATATCACATTTTAAAATGTCATTTTCATTTTGTGTCATCTTGTCTCAGTTTGTGGAGCCCTTTTTTCACCGTACCTGTCGTGTACAGGAAGGAAGACTGGGCACCAAATTAGATTTTCAGTATCGCGATCCCCTTGAAAATGTGTGCCATAGGGCAATGGAGCAAGGAGCAGATCTCTGCTGTAGGAACCTTTTCGAAAATATGTGCCCACAACCAAAACCAGATACAGGTCTTTTTAACTCCTGGAAGGGACAGAGGGTGACCAGCCAACTTGAAGAGAGGCTTCACAGTGATGAGAGTATGTTGAAAATGTTGAACACAGAAGAACCACAGATATTCGATGTATTTTAACCTGATATTTAGGTCCTGCATTACTTCCATTCCTGCTGGTTGCTGTCTGAGGGTTCCGGTGTAGTCTTGTGTTCCTGTGTTAGCTAGGCATGTTTCTTTTTTTTTTTTCTTATGTTTCTTTTTACTCCTTCAACAAAGTTCATAACGAGCCACTCGGAATTCTTCGAGCTTCAACAGTGGCCGGGACAGGTTGCTGTGTGGGGACCATTGTTTTCTTTGACGCATATGAAAAAACTTAAAGCTTAACTTCACTGAGCAGGGCTGTTTTTCAGGGTGGCATTTCTGGTAAACAAAGTTAATGGTCTGATGACATCTCGGAGCTTATACAAAAAAAAAAAAAAAAGAAAAAGAAAAAAACCTGTTGAGGGAGTTGACTGAAGCATAGGGATTCCCGCTAAGCTACGTGTTGCTTTGTTTGCTGTATTTAATGGTGACACAAAGACTTGTAATTACTAACCACGTTGGTGTTCACCAAAAGATGTCACTTCCCAGCACACTGACGTACATCATTTAGAAATACATCAGCCTTGCGTTACCATGGAAGCCACAAGGTTTCTGGAGAGAGGAACAATATGTGATGAGAAAGAAAGGTTTCCAGAAGACCAGGTTCTATTAGTGACTCACTGGTTTGAACCAATCATAATGGTTTCACTGTGGAGGGCAAGGACACTTGATTGGTTCACTTGAGATTGGCAGCGCATGGCAGCTTCACCCACAATGAAGCCTCACCCTCCCATCACTAGGAGCAAGGTTCCAGCTCCAAGGTGGGGGGTAAAACAGACACAAAGGTAACACCTGAGAATGTGTGGGGAAAGTAGTGTCATTGTCTAGGACCCGCAGTCGCTCTACATCATGTGGGGGGTCATCAGCTGTTTCTGGCACACACAAACATACAGGTGTAACTGCAAACGCTATGCAAAACACTGATGTAATTCCAGATGTCACATACGTACACCTGCACACCCACACATACATCAGTATAGCATGGCGAGCAAGCGTGTCTGTGGTTCCCTGACGGCCTGCGTCGAGTGCAGGTGAACCAGTCAGATGAATGTGCTGGCGTCATCTCGTGCAGCAACTAACCTGCATGGGACGTGCACCTCGCCGCGGATAACCGCCCGCAAGCGTTCTCAGAGAAAACCCGCACAGCTTGGACCAAATGGAGAAACGTGAGCAGGAAAGAGTCCAATTCACTCTCCAGTTTCTCCAGTCCGACAAGTTACTACCCTGCCCACCCCCCCCACCCCCCACCACAACCACCACCATTCCCTGTCACAAACCAAGAGAAAAATAGTTATTGGGCCTTCAGCAGAATGTGTCTTAATAATTACCACAGTAATGGGGAGTTGGGGGGGGTGGGAGGAAGGGAGGTTTGATAGTGGTTCTTCAGGTTTTATTTTGGCCCGGGAAGCACTGGTCTCCAGCCCTCTCACTGACCACCCCATTGACATTGTTCCCATCCCAGAGCCTGAGAAAACTATCACTTGCAGTTAGCACTTGGTCTCCACTTGGAGCCCTCCGCTGCCCTGTCCATTCTCCACACTGTTTACATTCCTGTCGCCCCCTGTCACTCCTCGTTGCCACGGAAACGGCCACAGCTCTGAAGGAAGCTCTGGTGTCCTGTGATTCTGCTCCCCTCAGGGGTCATTGCAGTGGACACAAGATTGATCCATTTATACATGTACAGATGAATACTGGAGTGTGTGTGTGTGTATGCGTGTGAAAAGGATTAATATGTGCTTCTGTTTAATTACATGCGTCATCAATTCCCCATGGTTCAAAGTCCTCTTACACACACTGGCTTGGTTCTGTCAGAGAAAATATTGATTAGTATGAAGCTGCCTACAACTTGAAGTGTAAACACAAAGTATGAGAAGGTCTTTAGTCTGGTCATGGGGACACTTGGGGAATGGGTGATTTGACAAAGGGCATCAAGCTCAGACAAAGGGCAAAAGGACTGGAGGGCTCACTGTACCTGCTTCAAACTTTTTACAAGGCCCACTTATATTCATGATCGGGACAGCCCCTGCTTTCCTCATTTCACCTGAACAGTGTGTGCAGGTTTTTATTATGACAGCTCTGCATTGGGGAGAGCTGCTGGTAGCATACCGATCTGAGGTTTGACATCACTTGACAAGTGTGTGGTGTTAGCCCTCTGTGTTGTGTGGTTACTGTGTTAGTAAGGGGCGAGTATCTTACCTTAATTGTGATCACTTTGCATCTGAAACAAATTGGTAATACAGATTAGCATTCAGCTTTAACTTGTTTTAATGACAGACCGAGTCTCACTGAGACGGCTGTGCTGTCTTTATGGGTCATATATTAACATTGATTGAACGTGTATCTTTCTTTTAGTATAAACAAAGGACCAACATATTTTGCCCTCGACTTCTTCAAGCAGATAACTTAATGCTTGTATCCAACCTAGGTAAGTATTCAGTAAACATCTCAATCAAACATCATTATTTATAAGCAACGGAAACAAAAACCAGAGTACGGGGGTGTTGGGAAACTGCCACGCACATTTGGCCATAACCACTTGTGTCTGGTACACCGTGTATCAACCGTAACGAAGTTATAACGTGAAGGGGAAAAAATATAAGCATACCATTGCTGTGGTTGTCAATAAACAAGCATTCCTTCCATTTATTTGCGGTATTTCTCCTTGAAAAGACAAGTTGTTTTCGGTTGCTGTATGAATATGCTTGAATTTATCAATAGTTTGTGGGCGCTTTCGTGTGTAATTAAAGAACGAAGCGTGGAGGTCGCCATCGGGAGGAATGCGTGTTCTCTATTAAGCGATCCGTAATGGCAGCTAAAACGTTCCGTCTGTCAGGGAGCTTGAGAAGACCCAGGTGACAGCGACGGGAGAAGAGTGAAAAAATCTCCACGGGCCAGGTCAAAGGGTCGAGGTGTCTAAATATTTAAAAAGTCAGAAAAGTGGAGAGTCAAACACAGATCACAGCAGCCTCGGTATAGAAGGATTATACAGACAAAATTAAAGGGGCACCCACCGGAAGCATGTAGCCCACGCTACATAAGGAATTCTAATACCTTTCAGTTATTTTATTTTTTTTATTAACGTGACTCGTAACGTAACGTGAATTATTAGTTTCGGCGTGTCAATACGGCATTTTCATTACATTTATTCAATGTCATTTAATTGAATAAGTCAAAACAGTGTGTGTATTGGCTATTCTTTGAAAATGACTTTAGTGTTGTAATTTTACACCACACATAGGGCTACTTATCTAGAATATAGTATCTTGAATAGTATAGGTAGGCTACTATATTTTTATTTTTTTAATCAAGCTGATAATATTCCACCTATCCTCAGTTTTAAAATGCTTTCATTACCTTGTTTAAGCACATTTTATTTCAGGAGCGGGGGGTTGTTGATTTTTACGCCTTCTCCTTCCAGCATGCTACGAAATACGTTACATTGATTGAGCTGTCTGGCGGAATGTAGCGTGTTCGGTACATTGTTGCAGTTAACTCGGTTTTCTCACGGGAAAAGGTACTGTCTCACAATCACCTACGTGTGTTAACTCATTGAGTTTACTTACAAAGCTTTGGAGTGTTTTCCCCCCTCTTCTTTCCCTCGATTTATTTTCGCTCAGTAAAAACGTTTTATACCTGAAGAATAACGCCCCCTGCGTTTAAATAACGATCTTGATGGCGTAGTTGTATTAACGACAGGTCGTGACTGTATATACAGTTTTTTTTCTGGTTGGTCGCGCTTCTACACGTCTTGTTGACTTATTTCTTGATTTATTCATTAATTATTTTAAATGAGGGGCTTTTCTTCTTAGATTGATACAAGTGACGTTGGGCAGGCTCATTTAGTGAGCGAATGAGTCATCCGATCCTGCTACGTGATGAATATAATAAATACGAATATTAATATAATAACTATTTTGACTTTTCGACGGGTATGTCCTAATACAGAATATCTATCAGCACCTACCAACCTGCAGTGACCCACTTATAAAAAATAAAAATAAAAAAAATAAAACAACTATATACTGGAGACAATTTCCTGTAGGCTACCTCTGCTGTCACAAAAACTGCTGCTTGTCCACATGCAAACCAGGAGCATGTGTGTGGGTTTTGTTGTTTTTTTTTTCGTGACTATTTTGCAATAATAATTTGGAGCCGCTTGGGTATTGATTTGTCTTGGCACGTACAGGCAGGCGCTTGAGCCGGTGAATAGGCGTGGCTCGGACTAAGCAGTCCCGTGTCAGTCAGAGTCATCTGGCTGGAGAGGCGGTGACGTGGAGTGGAAGTAGTGAAGGAAAAAAAGTTAACAGGCAGCGCTTCTCCGTAGGAACGCACAGTTGCTGAAGGGGGACATCGGAATGAGAGAGTAGGTCCGCGCCGCGCGAATGCCGCAAATCACATCGGCTCTCTCTTGAGAAGAAGCGCTCCCACATGCGACTGCGATGTAGCTGGAGGTGAGGGGGGGCGGAAGCTCGTTCTGTGGAGTCGTCGTGGTGGATTTCTTTTACCCGGGGAAAGAGGAGTGGAAGTCGAACCGAAGTTCGGAGTGGAAGAGCCGGGTGGGGGGGCAATATGCTGTCACCGTTTTTAGCGTACTTGGTAGCGATGCTGCTGCTGTGCCGGATAGCCTCCTCGCAATACTCAAGCGACCAGTGCAGCTGGAGGGGAAGGTGAGAGGCTCTTGAAATCATTTACTTTGTGTCATAACATCGCTGGCCACTTAGCCGAATTTACTTCTGGTAGGCGCTATGAGCACCACTGGGTTTTAATTTACTTCATCTGTTAGGAAAATTAGTTTCATATTAGCTATCCACAGTTCGCAAAGTATATGGTTACCTTTATAGCTGGCTACCAAATTCATGTAACTGATTTGGTCGTGAGTTTCGGGAATATTTTTGATAACTTAATTTTTATTTTTTTATTTCCGTGTGCTTGTAAGAATTTCGTATGCGTGAGCTGCAGAATAAACAAGCGACATTTTCTTCATGTACATCGCGTAATGAGTTCGGAAAGTATCTTTCTCCCTGCGTCTTGTGAACGCACTGATTTGCGCAGATCGTACGCATTTATGACTCCACTCAGCCCCTTCGCTGTCGGCATGCGTGGGGTTATGGACGAGGTTAAAATAAAATGCAGCGAAGCCGAAAGCTGCTAAAAGCTCGCCGCTCTCGCGTTCCCTCTGCCCGGCGTGTCGCGGTGGTAAGGAGACGCACAGTGCGCATAAAGCTCCGCTGTGTCGGCGGAATAACTGCACGCGCCGCAGGAGCACCTGTAACAGCGGTCGCTTTTAACCCTGCTAAACACACCCTCTCCCGTATAAATTCACTCACCCTTTTGACCTTCTGTGTAAGTGCGAAATCTACATTGTACCATTGCATGAATGTAAATATTTTATAGCTTTCATGCGTGCTTAGTTGATTTCTATCGCACTTTGTTCATTGGGTTTAATAAGTGCAGTTTTTAGCGACTGGCGTTAAAATAAATTTTCAGTAGTTCTAAACGACCCTGGTTTACATGGTTTTAAAACTTTTCTGAGCATATGGCTATAAGGAGTTAAGATGACGGATTTGTTCGGACTGTTAAAAAGGTGCTCCCGAGTAAAACGTAGAAGCAATGTTATTTTGATTATAAAAAAAAAAAACATATCTTAAATTACAATGTGTGTCAAGGTCGCTGTGAAGCGTTAAATCTCCGAGTGTTTTGTTTTCCCTACCGGCACTGATGTGTAGATAAAGTAAATGACAGTCTAGTTTCGCTGCATTGTGTTTTTCCATTTCAAAAAGACTGCCAGGGTTGGCATAAGCAACAAACGCAAATTCAGCGTTACTGACAGAAACTGGATCCAAATGACTTTTCTACTGGTATTGCGGATTACGCAAAGAACGTTTGAGTCGTACCAGTGGGAAACAGTTGACTGGTCTAATCATTTATTTTACCTTCGTTCTATCGTGTGCCTTTTCATCACTGTTGGTTTTTCACATGGATTCGATACGAGCCGAGATCCGAAATGAGATACCCCCGAAAATAAAGCTCGTGATCAATCCGAACGGTAAACATCACTGACTTCCCGAGGGCAGGTGCCGCGAATAATCGCTTCATTGCATGTTTCCTGGCATTCGAATGTAGCGTAATGGTTGGAAAGTTTACAGTTTACGAGAAACCGTTTTTATGTCGTCGCGTTATGTGATCCTACCATAACATGTCGCACATATGAAGGTTGTAATAAAACAGCTTTCTTGTGCTGGAAAAGAAGGACCCCGCTCTTTTTTGCGTCATCAATCCCTCGCGGACAGAGACACAAACTCGAAGCCTTTGGAAAGGTTTTGGATTGATATATTTCCCATCCACTATACTGTGGGAATCAAATAAGGGCTTAATAGTTTAATTAAAATCAACTGGATTTGTTTTGTATGCAGTTAACCGCCTCTCATGGTTGACATGATGCTCAACGTCCCAGGCAAGGCAAAAAGACAACGAAAGGCAGAGCTTTTGAATCTAAACCAATAATCTGTTGCCCATTAGGCCCGGGTTTCTGCAAAACTTTGGTAATTGGTTACAGAAATGATTTCAAGGCTAAATCAAAAACAACTTTGCAAAAGAGAACCATTGCGGGTCACGAGGTTACTCGTCGTTGGTGCACTAACTCCGCTGCCCATGGCTCAGCTTGTGCCAGTGGGCTCAGATGATTTGATCTCATTTTAAAACCTCCAAGATTCATCGCTTTTCTCGCCAACGCTGAATTAGGACTGTTACGCACAAGTGTTTTTGATATCGGGCGCGAGGAACCTCCCGTTAATTAAGAGATTAAGAGCGCCTCTCCCAGAAAATATGGCAGACAGATGTGTTGTTGGAAATAAAAAACATGGGACTTGTTTCTCTGTTCAGGCAGTGGCTTAAAACCTAACCTCACGGGTGCTAGTTAGAATTAATCTGTGCCTTTACGTTGCAGCTGGTCGCGGGGTGCAGGGAAGCCACACTTCAGCAAAGGAGAGGGATCTTCATATCTCTTAAAAGCGCTCCAGCAGATGACGGTTGCAGCCTGTATTTAAAAATAAACTTTATTTATTTATGTATTTATTTATTTATTTATTTAACACATCAATTTGTTTATCAGCTCCCGGTACTGGGCCCCGAGGTCGTGCGCCTCACTCAATAAGCACTCCAACATCTGCTTCAGAAGTGTCCCAAGGAGGCGGCATTCCAATTGCAACACATCGGGCGAGCGTTGGGAAACAACAGTTTTCGGAAAACATAATAACAGCGTGTCTGCAGAGATTAGTAGATGAACCGTGCGCGCATGTGACTGGTCATGCTGCCAGGCGCGCGGAGGGGGAGGGGGGTGGAGGGGTTGTACCTTGTGTAAGATATTAACCACACATTCTTTTTCACAGTAATAACTACCTCTCGCTGGGCATTGGCTGCCGCTGGGCCGCGATCCAGCAGGCCAAACAGAACCACAACAATTACTTCAGTTAAATAGGCAACAGCTTATTTTTAATGCAGCGTTTAGGAATCTTTCGGCAATAAAAAAAGCGAACTCCGCTCTCAGTTCGTGCAGTTTTACGACTGCGACTTCTAACATGTTTTAATCAGTTGCCGGCTGATTAACCGCGAAGTAAACAAGTACTCAAATCTCTATGCAAGTCGTCACAGATAAACAGGCCCCTATCTCCCTGCACTATCGGCAACATCAGTTCAAGCCTTATCTAAATAGATGATGCCTTCTACATCAAACGAGTCGCACCTCAGAACGGTCACTAAAGACATGCAAATCGGCAAGAGATTGTTTTCTGTACTACGTAATTTGGCAGCACTTCAGTGTCAGCTTTCGTTTGTAACCAATGCGCGTGTTCTCCTTTTGTCCACCAGACGGCGCTCGGTAGACTACGACGTTTGTTTTAAAACTTGAATTCCTTTATAGTCCTCAAGCTTGAAGTTTTTGGTAAAGCTCTTGTCGATAGTTTGATGTTGACATGTAGTCGAAACTTGTATATAATTATACATAATATGTGTTTATATACGTGTGTGTGTGTGTTTAATATCAACAATGAAGTAATTATGTATGCCCATCCCAATTTATTTTGCAGTTATATATAAGAGACATATGGTTCTTGTGCTAATGCTGGCTTGACAGGAATTTCTGAGATATTTTCCCCATGCAGCGTCATCCAGGTCTTTTCCTGAGTTTAATCGCAGTCTTATGTTCGGCCTCGAAAGTTCATTCACTTCTCAGTGTCCTGTGTGAGGATGTCAGGATGGCAGCTGTGGGCTAACTCTGCCCCCCTCTCTCTCTGTCTCCCAGCGGACTCACACACGAGTCGCACGCGAGGGACGTCGAGCAGGTCTACCTGCGCTGCTCCCAGGGCTCCCTGGAGTGGCTGTACCCCACGGGAGCCATCATCGTCAACCTGCGCCCCAACACCGCCTCCCAGGCCGCCGGCCGCCTGACGGTGTGCATCAAGCCGTCGGAGGACTCGCGCGGCGCCAACATCTACCTGGAGAAGGCCGGGGAGCTGCGGCTGCTGCTGAGGGAGCAGGACCAGGCCCTGGGGCAGGTGCACTGCTTCGGCATCCAGGAGGGGGCGCTCTTCGTGGAGGCCATCGCGCACCGGGACATCAGCCGCAAGATCATGGCCTTCCAGTACGAGCTGGTCAGCGACAGGCAGGGCGCCGACTTCCGCTCGCTGACCGGTAAGAGGGCTTTCTGGAAGAGGGAGCGTGCGTACATCGTCCTCCGCCGTTTGGTTTTCTTTGTGCCGGACACCCGTCGAGGTTCTATGTTTGTTCTATGGCAGAGCAAGAAAACCTTCACATCAATCCGTGAGGTTGCTTATGTCTGTGCGGTTGTGCACTTCAGAAATCCCTGTGTCTGTCTAACTGGTCACCCCAACATTCATTTGTGCCTGTAAGGATCAGGAGTCGGCAGAGTCGCGGTAGCTATCAAACACACCCTCACGGAAAGTGCTGGGGCTGGCCCTTGTGTTCTCCACCCCATTTTGGTGTCCAGGCTCCGCTTGAGCGGAAGGGTGAGAGGGGGGCGAGGGAACGATGTTTGTTTTTTCTTTGTGGGTGGGTTCTGGGGGAGTAGGCCGGATTATCCCCGAGTCCTTTGAAGTGCTGCTGCTGTCGTCATCGCCCCTTTGCGTTGTTTGACCGTCTGTCGAGCGGCGTTACGAGACCTTAAATGGGCGGGGAGGGAAGGTTGAGGGGGGCTGGGGGGGGTGGGGGGGGGGTTGTGTTGTGAATCAGCCCATTCATGCGGCCAGGATGAGGTGGGATTTGCTGGGTAAACGAACATGATGAAGGGAGACCAGGGAATTAACAACAGGTACAAATTCGCCCCCACCCCACCCCCCCCCAACATGAAAGGGCCCTTTGTCTGCCCGAGGCTGTCCGTCGGCAGACCGGTCCGGTCGATCCCCAGCCCCGGACCGACCCGCCCAAAGTCCAGGCGCAGCTTAGGAGTCACACCAAGGGTCAGTTAACCAATCACAGCTGCCCTCTGCAGTGGGCCCCCTGCTTACCTTTCTGGAAATGAGCAGAACCGGTGCCAAGTGGTAGTGTGGTACCCACCATGAATGTGAACATTGTGCGTAGAATCTGAAGGTAAATGGCAGCGTTGGTGACTGTACTCTGTGTTATTGCCAGTGTGTTCCGTGAACGCAATCACAGGCTGCATTTCTGAAACGGAGACGTCTGCCTTTTCTAAGTAGGCCTGTACGTCTAAAAGTTAATATTTACGTCTGAATTTGTAACAAAAAATCCTGTTGCTGTTTAACTTACCAGTCACTAATCTGGGACGAGCAGGCAATGGACACGTACTCATTTGGTTGTTGAACAGCCACCCATGTACGTCAGTGAGAATATACTTACAGTTAGGTAGTTTTGGGGTAAAATCTGTTTGTCCTTAGTGTGAACCTGCAAGGAGGTGATTCAAGACCGACCAAGGAGTGCAAAGATCAAAATGAATAGAACATTGGCACCTTCTGGAGTTGATTATGAGGGTTGCCTTGACGCCTTGCCTCAGTGTCTGTCTTTGCTGTATTCATCAGAGATGGTCATTGGTGTGTCCTCTGACATGTTAGGGGTAAGGCATTCCAGTGCTTATCTGTAGCCTGTCAGACAAACCGGGATGTGCAGATATGAACCTGACCAGGATTGGCTGGCTCAACAGACAGTTCTTACACTCGCTGTATCCATTTTGCCTTTAAACCACACAGTTCCTGTTCGGAGTGCTGTTGGTTGTTTCATCCCAGTGCTGGCAGTGAGCATGAATATTGGATGTAAATTTAATTTCCAGTCCACATCACAATTTTTAACAGCCAAGATGCTCCTCGATGAGTTAATCAGAGGACCTGGACAATAAATGTTCTGGCTAATCATTTAAAATGGCAGTTGATGTCCTGATGGTGGGGCTGGACAGGTCAAGCCATATTAATCAAGAGACTCAAATCAGTTAATAGGCCAGAATACAATTCTTAAAACGGATTAATTGTTAAACGTGTAACTAAAATTGTGGGCCAATTACAGCTGTGACAGGACATGAAGAGTGTGATGCGGTTCCTGTTGCATCATCTCCGATTTATTCCGTTTTTGTTTTGTAACATACTGCTGCGTTGTGATTGGGGTTGAGATGGTATGTCCCCACCCCCTCCATATGTTGTGTGTAACTGAAAGTAAGTGTAACTGCAGTAAATATCCCCTCTCAGTGTATCATTTTCCTGTCAGATGAAGAGGTCCTCGGAACTCTGGGGACCTAATCAGGCTGTAATTAATCAGGCAAATCCTGCGCTGATTAAAGGCTCTGGTAACTGAAGCCATGTTTGCCTGTGGCGTGTGGCGCTGAAGCTAGTGCTCATGGCAGTGGGACCCGGGACAAGATTACCAGCTCAGAGCAAGCACGCATCCGTCCCCGGGGTCCTCCTGGGGACCAGTCTGCCTGTCTCCATGGGGGGGGGGCTGCAACAGCAGAATGTAGGCCCTGAACACTGCCAGACTTTTCCCCTCAACATTTTCCATTGTTTAACATCTCCAGTGCTCTTGTGTTCATTGAAAATCATGTGACCTTTTGAAGCGGATCCGGTCACCGTAGGTTCGTCCAGTTCCGTGCAGATCTGATGGTAGTGGTAATGATCTTGGTAACTGATGTGCACCGCCGTGGTCAGTGCCTTCTCCTCTGGGCCCCTGCTGTCACCTGGCAACTGTCTTCCTGCTACATGATCGCCCAGCTTGATTGGCTTTTTTTTTGCCTTAGTAATATCTACCCTGGGTAGAAATCGATTCATCCATGCCACTCCCAAGTCTGCTCAGCAGCCTTATTCAGATATGGCCACACCACGCAACAGCCATGGCCGTTGTAGGTGAATTTGGCAAATTTTGCGTTGGGAGCTGTTTGAAGCTTTCAGAAGGGCAGTGGCATTGGGAGAGCCCAGTCAGAGAGGAGGCGGTAGATAATATCCCATTTTTAAAAGTATTTGAATGTGACACACATCGAAACACCGTGGGTTTTGTCTCCCATGTGCCGTTGCACTGTTGAAACTGAATGCATCTGATATGGAACCCCTCTCACGCCTCTTGCTTTTTTTTTCCCCCTGAATGAGTGATGGAATGTTTGCATGTTGTCTGTGGCCTCTGTCAGAGAGGCGGAGCCGAGGAGACGATACCAAGAAAGGGGTGTCGTGTTTAACGTGAGCTGAGATTTCACAGAGGAGCTTCTCTTTCTCTGAATCTGCCGGGGTGGGTTACTGTTTTGAAGCGGCCGGTGATCTCTGGTCCTGAGAGGGTAAGGGGCACGTCATATTGGGGAGCAGGGTTTGGCGTCTGATCCGCCCGGCTGCTCCATCTGGGAAATGGGATATTATTTTTCCACCGAGGGCTGTCTCAAACCACTGTGCTGGTTGCTGTACCCTCCATCCAGATGGAATGTTTCTCTGCTAAAGCCAGATGTTCCAGGAAACCCTCTCTCTCTTTCTCTCTGTCTCTCTGTGCCTGTCTGTTGGAATCTCCTTATTCCCAGTGTCTGTCTCCTCGCAGCTCGATTTCTGTGTCTGGCTTGTTGTGGTTCTGATATGAGCCGGCCTGTATTGATACGGTTTGAGAGAGAGCGCGTTCCTGTGGTTCTGATCTAAGCCGGGCTGTACTGATGTGGATTGAGACACGGCGCGTTCCTGTGGTTCTGATCCAAGCGAGTCTCTATTGATGTGGACTGGAAGACAGTGCGGTGCTGTGGCTCTGATCTCGGCCTGCCCGTGTTGATGTGGACCAAGAGACAGTGCGTTCCTGTGGTTCTGATCCGTGCTGGCGTCTACTGATGTGGATCGAGAGATGGTACATGCCTGTGGTTCTGATCTAAGCCTGTCCGTACTGATGTGGGCCAAGAGACAGCGTGTCCCTGCGGTTCGTATCCATGTCTGACGTGAGGTCCAGGCAGCTCTGGAGAGGCACATGGAGAGACACATGGCCCGACATGTAGCCGTAGATCAGAGAGCTGCCCCCAGCTTTCAGCAGGGTCCGGAGTATCAGATCTCTAGAGAACGAACTGGGAGTCTCCCCCCCGTGGCCGCTCGACCTTTGACCCCCCCGGGCGATGCACAGCTGCACCAGCTGACCCCCCAGTCCCCCCCTGCGCCCCACCCCCACCTGACAGGGGTTAAAAATAATATGCCCCCTCCTGACCCCCCGGCAGCCAGGCTCCTGGCCGTCCCGATAAGGAGCTATTTTTGACTAGCTTCCACCCTGTTTCATGTGCTGGTACACTGCGTATTGCTTGTCCTGCAAGCGTAAAACTGGGGCGTGCATGGATCTTTAAACTGAGCCCCATCGGCAGTGCAGCAGAAGGTTCGGGAAATTACCAAATTAAAAGAGGGTTGCATGTTCAAATCCCTGATGGGCGACAGCTGATGTACACTCGAGGTACGTAACCTTACTTCGGTGGACTTCCGGCCGCATGAATGAATAAGCGTCAAAAATGCGAGCTATGCAAGTCGCTCCAGACAGGGCCTTTTGTTAAGGGAACGCTCTGTGGTTTTCCTATAGCATCCAAGGGAATCGCTGAGCCTCGGCAGGAATGAGGGAGCCCCAGTTTATGGCCTAATCCCGCAGCGGATGGATGGATACTGCTGGCAGGGGCTTGAGAGGTGTCCACATACCCCCCCCCCCCCTCCCCAAACATTCAGGCCTCAGAAATCAGGAATGGACAGATCCAGTGCTGGGGCACTAGCGTTTTGTAAGTTTTTAGCCACCTTTCTGTTAGCTGACAGAGTGACACCTGGAGCGCAAGGTTCAGTTGGAAACTGAGGCAGACTCGGCATTGAGAGGATCACAGCTGTGTGAGTCTTATTGCACTCATCCTCTCTGTGCTTTCTCTCTCTCCCTCCCGTTTCTCCTCCCCCTCTCTCCTCTCTCCTTTGTACACCTCTTTTCTTCCTGCTGTTTCTGTTTCCGTTTCTCTCTTCCTGAATCTGTAGGTGATTGACGTGGGCCTGCAAAGGAGGGAGTTTGGACTTATGTAAAATGCATACATTTTTTTTGTCTGTAACGTATGCTTGAGTGCTGTGCTGTTGACTACAGATGACCCACTCTGGGACCATAGCTAGAACTCCTCTACTCCTGTTTGAATCTGCCTCCAGTTCTGTCCCTTAATACGCCTTAATCTCAAAACCTGAATCCCCCCCCCCCCCCCCCACACACACACACACACACACACATAGGTGTGTATGTCTGTCTCTTACTCTCTCTCCCAGGCGTTTGCATTGGATTAGGGAGGGCGGTTGTTGAACAGGGAGGGGTAAAACAGGATGTATTTTCAAGCGCAGTGCCCGTGACAACTGCGGATTGAACCGCGGGCTGGATCCACAGTCCTCTTTTCTGTGTTGAAGGTCACCTGAAGGTGAAAAGCTGCTGTGCAGTACATACGCCTCGGGAGTGAAAAGGTCGCCCTCTCTGCACGGCTCTGTGATGTCGGCGGACTTTTATTCGGACCGGGCGTGTGACAAAAGCCTCTCTGCAGTTTGTTTGCTCTGCTCCGAAGCGGCGCCGCGGTTTGAGGTCACATGTGAGGCGGCGTTTGAAAGCCAGCCGGTCGGCTGCCCTTTGAGGCCTTCCCTTCGGTGTCCGTCCATCCTTGCTTTATTCATCGGGGCTGCTGGTGTTTGCAGTGGTGTTTTGTTTGAGATGAGTCACTTTGAAACCCCCACCCACCAACCTTATATTCCAGCCCCCCCCAATTGAGAGGCCACGTCAGTGTGGAAAGAGCACGGCACCTCTTTGCTGGTTTTGAAGCCCCCCCCCAGACGGAGGGTCCTCATAGGTTCCGCTCCGACGGCCCTGTCACAGAAGGGGGGGGGGGTGTAGTTGCACGGTCATTGCCGTTTTAAAGACTCCAACCTCCCCTTCCCACCCCCGACCTGTTTGTTTTAAATTGGCAGCCGTGACGGCTGACTCCTGTTCTACTGTGTAAATAAATGACCAGCTCAGGGAAGGGGAACAAATTAATTAGACCAGAACAACTTCCTGTCTGTGTCTGTGATGAAGCGTGGCCTCTGCCAGACACCTGCATTTACAGGGGGCCTGTGTGTGTGTGTGTGTGTGTGTGTGTGTGTGTGTGTGTGTGTGTGTGAGAGAGAGAGAAAGAGAGTGTGCATACATGCATATTTGTGTATGTGTGTGTCTGTGAAGAAGCGTGGCCTCTGCCAGACACCTGCGTGCGCGTATGAGCGTGTGTGTGTGTGGGTGAGTGGGTGTGTGTGTGTGTGTGTGCGCGTATGAGCGTGCGTGTGTGTGGGTGAGTGGGTGTGTGTGCTGGCCTTGCTGTGTGAGTCTGTGTTTGTGTGCTTCCGTGTGTGTGCCTGTGTGTTTTTTATTTATGTTTGTTTTGGTGTGAGTGCGGGGTTCAGAGCCGCAGTGTATCTGCTTGCGGTTTTATGGGAGTGTGAGTGAGAAACAGGCCCCAGAAGGGATGTCTGGGAGGGTTATTCTCTGGGAAACTCTGGGGGCAGACCTCAGCATTGCACCCAGGAAACTGCTTCAACAACTGGGATGTTAATATTCCTGTGGAGGCTTGGGAAATGTCCACTCTGAATATGTCCTCACCCCCTCCTCTCTCTCTCTCTCTCTCTCTCTCTCTCTCCCCAGCACCTTGTCAGCCCTGTAATGACGCTGAGATCCTCCTTGCAATGTGCACCAGCGATTTCGGTAAGTGACACACCTGGCCCCAAACCTCTTCCTCTCTTTGATAAAGGAGATAATATGAAAACTCACAATGCGCCTTCATCAAAAGTGCTGTTATCTAAGTAATCTGAATGAGAGTGTGTGAGTAGCATTTCGGTAAGCCACAGACAGCATAGTGCTTATGGCTTTGGGGTTATGGTCTTTTCCCTGCAGCTGAAATGTTGAAAGTTGAAAAGAAATGAGAAAATCTGTGGGCAAGTAGAGCTGATGAATGAATAGACAATACAGATGTGAAACAATCAAAGCTGGTCTTGTTTGAGTGTGGACTCACCTGCAGCCAGGTGGCAGAGGCAGCTTGATTTAATGCAGCTTCTGTCTGCTCCAGTAAGGGTGATGGTGAGCTGAAAGAGTCAGGTAGCCTTAAACGGTGTACCTTGGGTATTTCAAGCAGCTCATTTTATTATATGGAAGATTTTATTGTGCTCAGAGTGCAGCAAATACACAAGGCCCCTGAGGGGCTAAAGGTTTTTCTTAGTCACTATGAAAATAGCATGAACGTGTTGTTCTCAATAATACTTAAAAAAGTAAAGATACTAAGGGCCCACTGGGATGTCATGAAGAGAGCTAATCCTAAGCTAAGTGTGTGGTAGGACAGCCTTATTAGGCCCATCTTCTCGGTGTGGGTTTGGTGCACCTAACCATATACTGTTCCCTTGTGCATTTGAATGATATTTTTAAAAAAGAGAGAAATCTGTCAGGTCAGGCTTGATCTTCTTCTCAGTGGGCAGCTGTGCTGTGCGTGTTTAGTGAGGCGGTGCTGAGTCAGCCGCTGGAGCCGCCGGAATATTTTCTGTTTTGGAGAATGCTCCCAATTTTACCTTTCCTTCTGCTCCCCTCCAAGTGGTTGACGAGGCTCCTCTCTTCCTCACCCACTGCACCCATCCCTCCTGGAATCTTGTCCTCTGCTCTTTTCATATCTTCCTGCTATCTGCTTCTCTCCTTCTCTCAATTCCAGTGTCTCTTCTGTGACATACTCTCCCCCACACACACACACATACACACGCTCACATATGCATACACACACACACTTACACACAGACAGACAGACACACACACACCACACACAGTCACACACACACACACAGTCTCACACACACGCTCACATGCATACACACACGCACACACAGTGACACACACACTCATACACACACACACACATGCACTTACACACACACACACACACACACACCACACACAGTCTCACACACACACACACACGCGCTTTCTCCACCCCCCCCTCTCTCACTCTGTGTCCTCCCTCTCCTCCCTGTCACTGCTGGCGTGTATAATTAGGTGAGCGCTGAGTGTTAATGCCGGGGTAAAGCTGCCTGTGTTCCTCAGGCTTCAGTGAGTCTCTGACTTTAACTCCACGGGGCTCCGGGGGAGGGGGGGGGGCAGGAGACAGTGGACACAGCCAATCAGAGGTCCTGAATCCAGCCTCACAGGAAGCCGTCGTAGCCATCCAATCAGAAACGTGGCCTCTCTGCGGCCCTCGCATTGAGCGATGACCCCAGTAGGACTCAGCTGTCATGGCCTTTGGTTTCCTCTCTGCTTGAGTGGATGCAGTGGGGGGGGCGGGGAGGGGGGGGCAGTTTAGACCCTCTACCCCACAGGGGTTTTGATCAGGGCTTCCCAGGAGGGTGCTGCAGAGGTGAAGCTGCTTCCCTCTGCTGATTGGTTGGTTGTTTAAGGGTGGGGGGGTGGGTGGGGGAGTGGTGGAGGTGGGGTAGTGGGACTCAGGAACGTGTGACTTACCTTTGTCCCTGTCTCTCCTCTCTCTCCCTCTCTGCAGTGGCACGGGGCAGCATCCGAGGTGTGGAGGAGGAGGCGGGGCAGTCAGCCGTCACCGTGACGCTAAGCCGGCTCTACAGGCAGAAGAGCCGGGTGTTCGCCTCGGGTGGCGGGCGCACGCGGCACTGGGTGGGGCGGGTGAAGATGCCCCGCCAGTGCGGGGTGAAGCCCGGGGAGGGCGAGTTCCTCTTCACAGGGATGGTTCGCTTCGGGGAGGCGTGGCTGGGGTGCGCCCCGCGGTACAAGGACTTCCTGAAGCTGTATAGGGAGGCAGTGGAACAGGGCACCAACCCTTGCCAAATGGACACTGAGTGAAGTGACCCAGGCCGAAAACGGGGTCACAAACCGGGCCTCCCCGCGAACTCTGGGCGCTGACCAAGTGCTGATCCACTAGAGGCGGGAGCGGGGACAGGGTGCACTGGCGACAGACGGACAGACAGACTCCCATATTGACACAGACGTTCGCCTGCACCCATTCCCCAGACATCCACCCCCCCCCCACCTCACCCCAACCCCGCCATCCCTAACCGCTCTGTGTGACAGAGGCCGAAGCTCTTAAATGTTGCCAAGCAGCACGATCAAGTTGGACCCTTTTATTATTTTTTTTGTTTCTCTCTCTAAAGCCAACGTCCATCCGCTCTGGAACGTCTTAAGACCGCCGCTCTCAGAAGAGGACCGCCAACGCCGCTGCCGCTGGCCAATCGAATGGGTCCTGCAGCAGGCACTGGCGTGGGTAGTGTGAAAATGTGAAAGAACATTGTGAATGGGAGGTTGCCTGTGCTTTGTAAAAAGCTTGATGTACAGTGTGAAGTTGTTTCTTATGAAAGAAATGTGTGCAGCTAAAACTGCCTTTTTGTTTGTTTTTTTTTGTTTTTTTGTTTTTGTTTTGTTTTTTAAGGAAAGTGCAATTTCAGTCTGTGATTTTTCTTCAGGCTGATAAATTGTAAAATTGATAAAATTCTTTTTTTTTTTCCAGAGAATTAAACATCTTCCTGGAATTGGTCTTGTCTGGTCTGATCTGGTGTGCGTGTGTGTGTGTGTGTGTGTGTCTTTGACTGGGTCTGTATGCATTCTGTATTCTTTTGCTATGACACATTTTCAGTTATTAGCAATGCTGAAACTTTAAACTGCTAGAAAATGTGTGTGTGTGTGTGTGTGTGTGTGTGTGTGTGTGTGTGTGTGCGCGCGTGCGCATGTGCACTTCCAAGAGGTTAAGCTTAGCCAGAGCTGAAGCATATAAGTGAATCTGTACAGAAGTCCTCCCTTCAGGCACAGAATGAGTGAGCAAAAGCTACTCCTGAGGTTAAAGGTCAAGCGGTAGGGACCCCACAAACAGCCCTGGTCTGAGTGTGGGGGCAGAACATGGTGTCCTGAAAGCATAAGGAAGCACTTTCAGCAGGGGAGGAGCTGGGTTCTTCTTAAGCTCACCCTTAGGCCTGCCCCAGGTGGGAAGATGGGAGTGGCGTGACGACATCCTGACAGCTTTATTTCCCCGGGATTATAATCCTGGTTTAAACTTTGAACATTGCCCACCCCTGTCCTGTGGTTTAAAGATGACTCTTGTTATTTATTGATCTTTATAGCATGTGGATCGGCCAATGTAGGTGACGAGCAGCAGTGTAGCAGTATAGCGTGGTCATTAAAAGCAGGGCTCGTCACTGAAAGTTTGCCGGTTCAGTTTCCCGCCAGGGCACATCTGCTGTGCCCTTGGGCAAGGTACTTAACCCAGAATTGTCTCAGTAAATATCCATCTGTGTAAGTGCATAACGTAAAAACTGTAACGTATGCAAGTCACTCTGGATAAGAGCGTTTGCTGAATGACAATAATGTGATGTCGTGAAGGGTCATTGTGAGTAATAGGCGATCTACAGATCAGTGAATCTGCACAGAATCTATATAAAACCAGTTTTAAAAAAGCCCAAGCCCCTTGTTGGCTGTGCCAGCCTGTTTGGCCTCAGACACTGCTGACTAAAAGGTAAAGATGTTGGCTGGGTGGAAGGGGCCTGTGTGGTTTTCGGGGGAAGGGAGCTGATTTAGCTTCGTTCCCCTGCCCTGGTTTCCGTGGTGCTCGCGGGTGGACGTGCGTGGTCCAGCATGTTGGGCATGCTCAAAGGGCTCTTTGTTCGCTGAGGGACTGGTGTGAGCCATGCGCGCGTGTGTGTGTGTGTGTGTGTGTATGTGTGTGTGTGTGTGTGTGTGTGTGTGTGTGTGTGTGTGTGTGTGTGTGTGCGTGTGTGCGTGTGTGTGTGTGTAGGCAGGATTTGGGCATGGAGACATGAGTAGCAAGGAAGAGGTTCTGAATGCGGCACAGTACTGTCAAGCCAAATTGGAGTCTCCCCCCATCCTCCGTCAAGCCTTATACCACAGTGGGACAGCTTTGACTAATGTCCGCTGCTTCCTTATGCTGCTGTGTGTTGACTTTTGTAATGAAGCCCATTTAATATAAAGCATTAAAGGATTTTTCTCACCAATTTTATTTTTTTTTTTTCGCCCGTTTGAGAGAACGTGTCCCTGTAAGTCGTCCGGCGAGGTGGAGGCGGAGGTTGCTTTGAGTGAGCCCGTGAGCCCGTGAGCTCCGAATGAATGAGCTGAATTCCGAATCCGGCCACCCCAAACACCACCACCCCCCCCCCCCCCCACCCCTCACTCCTCACCCCGGAGAAATCACTCTGGGAAATGCAAACAGAGTTGCCGTGGCAACGGAAGTGACAGCCGCAGCCCCGCTCTCGGCTGGCGGCTGGCGTTCCGTGCCGTGGAGGCTGGGATGGAGGGAGCGGGGGGGTGTAGGGGTGGAGGGGTCGGAGGGGTATGGGTGGCCCTGGGAGGTCTTCATTCTGCTGCCTAACCTGTCAGTACCCCTCGCGAGGGTAGAACATCCCAGTGAGAACATGGCGTCTTGTTCTGGCAGAGGCATGTGAACTGAGTCTTTTTTTTTTCTCTTTGCGTGCAGTTCTTCATCTGCGCTTGTGCCTTTGTGCGCCTGCGCTCTGAAAGTCACTCTGGGTAAGATTGCTGGCCAAGTGGCCAAGTGTAAACGAAAGTGGAGGTTTAAGGGCAGGCCACTGTTCATGTCCTACCTGACTGGTAGATCTTCCCAGATCTACTGGAAAGGCTCCACCTCTGCACCCACCCCCCTCACTACAGGAGTCCCACAGGGTTCAGTACTGGGACCCCTACTCTTCTCAATTTATATTAACTCTCTTGGCTCAGTTATCAAATCGCATGGTTTCTCCTATCACTGCTATGCTGACGACATCCAACTCTTTTTCTCTTTCCCTCCCTCTACCCCCCAGGTCAACGAAAGAATCTCTGCATGCCTGGCTGACATCTCCAAATGGATGACATCCCACCACCTGAAGCTGAACCTCAGTAAAACGGATCTCCTCTTCATCCCAGCCGGCCCTTCCCCCCTGCATGACCTTTCCATCACCTTCGATGGCACCACAATACCATCCTCTCGGACAGCAAAGAGCTTGGGCATCACCCTCGACAGCAACCTGGACTTCAAGGAGTACATTGCTCGCACGTCACGGACCTGCCGATTCCTCCTCCACAACATCAGGAGGATTCGCCCGTTCCTAACCACATACGCGACGCAGCTCCTTATCCAGGCCACAGTTCTCCCTCGACTGGACTACTGCAACGCTCTCCTTGCAGGCCTCCCAGCATGCACCACCCACCCTCTCCAGCTCATCCAGAATGCAGCTGCCCGACTGATCTTCAACCTCCCCAAATTCTCCCATGTTACTCCCCTGCTGAAATCCCTCCACTGGCTTCCTGTCGCTGCCAGGATCAGATTCAAGACCCTGACCCTCGCCTTCTCTGCAGTCAACAGGACAGCCCCTGCCTACCTCCAAGAACTCATCCAGCCCTACACGCCAGCCCGACCCCTGCGCTCAGCAGCAACTGGACGCCTCGCTCCTTGCATGGTCAAGGCAGGAGGTGCTCGTTCTGCCAGACATCGGCGTTTCACCTACATCGCTCCCCAGTGGTGGAACGAACTCCCGGTCTCGCTACGGACAGCTCCTTCACCCCAGTCCTTCAGACGGGGCCTGAAGACGCACCTCTTCAGACTCTACCTGGACTGACCCAGCACACAATTGCTGCCCCCCCCCCCCCCCCCGCCCATCAGTGCTGTAAATTGCTGTGCTTTTTAAAAATTGCTGTGCTTTTTAAATTGTGCTTTTAAATTTTGTCTCTTGTTACCGCCTTAACCCTGACGCTCATTGTGCCGTTTTGAAGTTGTTGAAGTTTGCCGTTCGAAAGTATATCGTACTAGTTGCCCTTTAGGCTGTAATTGTAAAAATCTGATAGTACTGCGTCCTCAAACAGACCTTGCTCTCAGCTGAGAACTGCCTCATTGTGGAACTGTACACATCCTGTCCCCGTACTGTCGCTGTACCTACTGTATGCACTTTTGTAAGTCGCTTTGGATAAAAGCGTCTGCTAAATAAATAAATGTAAATGTAAATGTAAATGTTTTGAATATTATTATTTTCATACACCCATGTGCTTATGGGGCTGCAAAGTGAAGCAGGAGTTTTACCTGTGATTGGATTCCGTTTAGTACAGTCCCTGTTCAACAAACAGTCGTTCACAAATTGAAGTTCAGAACGAAGACTGGGGTGAAGAATTTTCAGACAATCCCAATAAAATTCATCAAACCAAGAAAATCTGGTCCTGTCCACTACTAAAATTTCTCTACCACCTCTTGTCTGTGTCAACTGTTCACAACATCTCTCCTCAACCCCATCTCTGGCCTTTTTGCCCTTTTTATGATGTTCACAAGGGGGGTCAACAACTTTGGCCTACACAGATGCAATCCCTTTTTCAGACTCCATACCAAAAAAATGTACCACATCACACTCTACCTTCATTCTTTGATATGGAAATGTGTATCAACTGACTTTGCAATTACAGCACAGTAAGAATGAGCTGACCTGCTTTGGAATTGCCACATTCTTGTTATTCTTGCTATTTTCAGTTAGCAGAGCATGTCAATGTTGAGATAACATGCTGTTTTCACTCCATAAGTCACACAGTGTTCGAAACAGTACTATGTTTGAATAGGAATTCATCTGCTTGGGAGTAAGTAGGACATCAGTCAATCAATCAATACATCAATCAATCAAATTTTATTTGTTATAGCGCATCTTTAATATCAAGACTGCCACAAAGTGCTGTACAAATAACACAGTGGCAGTGTTGTGTAATGTTGTGAAGTGGTGGGACTTCTAATTTGACTTTGGACTTTTGACAGTGGATTTGAGTTACAGGGTAGTGTGCCCTCGAGAATTAGATCTGGAGCTGAGATGCCACTACTGGTCGGTGTGCAATTGAAAGCACACCCTGAGCACAGGATATAGATAAAAGGATAAACAGACTTAGTGCTTGACAATTACTTATCCTGTGATTTGTCACAATACCCTCTCAGTGCAGCCTGGTTTTAATAGGTTACAAATCTCTGGAATTACCGTAAGACACGGACAGCTGTGACACTCGGGCATACTCCAAATCAGTTCCGCCTCCTAAATTGCGCTCAGTGACCGAGGCGTGGGAGGAAGGACCACACCTCTCTGTCTCCCTGTTCCTAATCAGCGCTAATATAAAAGTGGAATCGGTGACCTCTTTCCTTTTCCTGCATGTTGCAGTTTACATCCTCCCTAGACCCCCCCCCCCCTTCCTTTCCGATGCTCTCAGGTTCCTAACACTGGAGATTCAAGGTCCTGCAATCACGTATAACATCCACCCAAGGACCTCAAGCCAAATATTCTGAATCTTCTTTCCAAACTACTGTTCCTAAATGCCAGCACGGCTCTGACGTTGCGTTCGTCCTTCCTGTTAAGCATGCTGCTCAAAATTCAGCGGTCATGAATTTCTGTGTTTGATGTAAGTGTAGTGGTACGTGTATTTGGCTTGGGTTGCATCTAGCCGTGGCAGGAGATTGCTGACCCCTTCTTCCCCTCCCCCCCACCGTGGTTATCATTAACAGGGAAAAGAAACGGGAAGATGGGGGGTGGAGGAGGGATGCCACGAACAGCTGACGCTGAAAGGAAGTGGTTAAGGGGATTTTTATAGTCACGGACGGGACCTGTTTGTCCAGGTTTGGTTAGTTGCGTAGGGATTGTCTGAAACTTCTCTTCCCAAATTTTTGTTCGGAACCTCAATAAACGCTCTCAAAGGGCACGTTGTGTTGGTGTGGCCTGTACCTTGTTAAGTGCAGCTTAACCATCATGTGTTCTTGGTGACTCAGGCTTGACAATGTCTCCGCTGTTCTGTCTAGAAGAGGGTGAATCTAATAGGACAGAGAGAGGACGTGATATCTTATAGATCAGTTTTTATTATCAGATGCTTGGAATAGCAATTTTGGGTTTAGAGAAAGAAAACCACAGTCTATCCAGTTTTGTAACAGTATGATTGAATTATATTCAGATTGTTGGAACACTAAAGATTCTACTAAGACTGAAGCCTCTTCAGAGCAGTTTTGTAATACAACTCGCTAAGGAATAACCGAGAGCCAGACTGTAAATATCTCACCTCTGATTTCTCTCAACTCAATATTTGTGTATTATGAAGACACACTGGAAATCTCAAATGGAATATCATCTTTGTGTGTGAGCATTTGCATTTATCTTCTTTGGGTGTATGCTCATGTCTGTGTGTGTGTGTGTGTGTGTGTATCTGTGTATGTGTGTGTAAGCATGTGCGTCTCCTTTACTTTTGCGTGTGTGCACGTGTGTGTGTGTGTGTGTGTGCGTGTGTGTGTGTGTGTGCGTGCGCGCACGTGTGGTTGTGTATGTGTGTGTGCGTGTGTGTGTGTGTGTGTGTGTGTGTGTGTGTGTGTGTGTGTGCGTGCGTGTGTGTGTGTGCTTGTGTGTGTGCGTGCGTGTGTGTGTGCTTGTGTGTGTGTGCTTTTGTGTGTGTGTGTGTGTGTGCGTGTGCGTGTGTGTGTGTGTGTGTGTGTGTGTGTGTGTGTGTGTGTGTGTGTGTGCGTGTGCGTGTGTGTGCGTGTGCGTGTGTGATTGTATGATTATGTGCTCATGTCACAGAGAATCAGAATGACTCCTTTCCCCTGCCCCCCTCCGCCTTGTTCATTGCTCTTCTGTGACTGGCTTTTGCTGACTCAGCTGTCAGATATTATGAAGATGAAGATGCAGCAGAAAGCTCTGATCAGGCAGCAGGATTTGCAGAGGTTTTGTGCGCAGGTTTTGTGTGAACGTGCACGCTGGTGTCTGCGCCGTGTGTGCGTGAAAGCAGCACAGCGGTGGAGGAGCGGCGAAGCCGGCTTTCTCCGAGAAAAGGAGGAATGCGGGGAATCTGTCGATTTTACGCACCA
>NC_050583.1:7627544-7825044 GCF_013368585.1 Megalops cyprinoides | reverse complement strand
ATCGTTGTGTCGAAGACCCGCGTAGGGGGCGAAAACGTTGACAGCCAGCCCTGGTGTACGGTTAAATAAATCAGATTAGCACGGAGCCGTGTCTTAGCAATAAGAACATGAGTTTCACTCTTTACACTACGGATACACAATCCTTAACTCGGCGCCCCGCGGCGAGCCGGGTCCGCAGCACGTATGAATCTTGACTGTTTGAAAACACAAGAGGGACACACGAGTAAAAACAGACAATAAAATAAAAAGCCAGCAGACTGTGTTCCCTCTCGCTCCTGCACTCCCCTCGGCTCCTGGGGCGCTAATCTGTGAGCCAGGAGCAAAGAGTCATTACAGCGGGGGCCGGGGGGGGGGGGGGGGAGAGCTGCTCTGGTGTGTAAACATTATCGCCGAGCCCCCCACCCCCCATGTCTATATACAGTCCCTTGGCTGCCAAGTGATCGATCTGCCCAGATGCCTGGCATGTTTCAGAGGAATGCGGCCCTTTCTCTGTCTCCCCGCTCTCTCACTCTCACTGTCTCTATTTGTCTCTCTCCCTCTGTCACTGTTCTCTCACTGTCTCTCGCTCTGTCTCTCTGTCCCCCTCTATCTTTATCTCCATTTCCTCTCACTATCTGTCTCCCTTTCTCTCTCTTTCATCCTCTATCTCCTCCTCTGCTTATTCTCACCCGGTCTGTCTCTCAGTCTTTTTATGTCTCGTAGAATTCAAATGAGCTTTATTGGCATAGCAATTAATCAATAGAAGTAATCTGCTTTTAATCACCGACTCCCTTTTTATTTGTGTTTGTGTGTGTGTGTGAGTGTGTGTGTGTGTGTGTGCATGTGCATGTGTATGTTTTTTGCTTGTGTTGTACTCTGCCTTACTTGTAAGTCGCTTTGGATAAAAGCCCCTGCCAAATGAATAAATGTAAATGTGCGTGTGTGTGTGTGTGTGTGTGTGCGTGTGTGTGTGTGTGTGTGTGTGTGTGTGCGTGTGTGTGTGTGTGTGTGCGCATGCATGTATACACACACATTGGCATACGCAGTCCCCCCTGGCTCTCTGACCCCTTGTCACCCTGGCAGATAACACTTTCCCCCGGTTCCCCCAGCAGCTGTCCACAGTATGCCTGGTATCCGCTCCTGGGTCACGGGCTCTCATTATCTCTGCCTAATGCGTGCCGGTCGGGTCCCGGGGCCAGCGGGGGGACCAGGCGGCTCGCCCTGTGTGCCGCCAGAATCTTCCACCCCACCCCCTTGCCCATCCACGTTCTCCCAGAAGAAAACTGGGTTCACTAGGAGAGACCGGCTCATGTTCCTTTGGCATTTTAAGCCAGTAACTTTGGCATCATTTTTTGGAGAAAACGTTGCCTAGACTGGACACAAGTCCACCTTCTGTGCAACCTCCCTCACCCATTACATTACATTATTGTCATTTTGCAGATGCTTTTATCCAGAGCAACTTACATAGGTTACAATTTTTACATATTATCCATTTATACAGCTGGATACGGAGGCAATTCTGGACTGAGTACCTTGCCCAAGGGTGCAGCAGCAGTGCCCACATCAAAAACGTCACAGACACAAATCAGTCTGAGTGAGAATGCAGTACACAACCCCTCACTCACTAAAGCTCCTTGTGCCATTTGAGGAACTTCCCTGAGCTGAGTTTCAACAGGGGCAGGCGCTGGTGTATCTTTCAGTTAGCACCTATGTGTCTTGGTCCATTTCCAGTGTAGTGTCCTGTTTTTTCAATATCTAAACAATATTGCCAGGGATCCGAAACCTTCGGCACAGGGAAGGTGATGATGAAGAATATGCAGAATCTGCCGGTGTCTCAGACCTCACCACATTTGCCCTCATCTCACAGGATCTTAACATACGGAGTCTCTGGGAGCATGCTATTGGTCGAGACCTGTGTCGCCGAGGCAAGCTCAGGCACATAAACACCTGTGCATGCTTGTCGGAGAGCTGGGCCGGGTGTTTTAGATTGGTGGTGTGAACTGAGCGGAAGCCCTGACTTGATTTGTTGCAGACCTGACATGTATGCCTGGTCAGCGTCTTCTCCTGACATCACCTGTTTGCTTTTGGAAGATTTTGGTTTTCCAGTCATTTGTCTCATCGAGACAAATAATCAGGTCACGTCAGGTTTCTCCAAGGGTTCATTTGTGGCTTTACAAAACAAACTCAGAGTTACATGTGAGCGACTGTCTGTGCACTGCTGTATGTAAGTGTGTATGTTGTGTGTGTCTGAGAGTTTCATGGAAGTGTGTGTTCCACGTATGAGTTTTGTGTGTGAGAGTTCTGTGTGTGTGTGTATGTATTCTGCGAGTGTGTTCTGCATGTATATTTTGAGAGTGTAAGCAGTGTGTATTCTCTGTGTTTGTGCTACTGTGTGTATATACACTGTGTGTGGTCTGCGTGTGTTCCGTGTGTGGTCTATGTGTGTTCCATGTGTGGTCTATGTGTGTTCCGTGTGTGGTCTCTGTGCTGTGCGTGCATGTATTCTGTGTGTTTGTGCAGTGGTACATCCATCCCAAAAACTTTATTCTCACCTTCCAATATTTTTTTTACCCAATTTTGCATTACATTACATTACTGCATACATTGCATTTGCTTACAAGATGATCTGGAGTGATTTAATTTGTTTCCAAATTATCCACATCTTAGAGCTTGATATCTACTGAGACAATTCAGGTGAAGAACTGGTAACTACTGCATTACAAGCCCTTTCTCCTTACTGCTGCACCATACTGCTGTATATGAATATTACCTGTGCAATCCTTTGGTTCCTCTTCATCTTTGTGTGTGAGCATTTGCATTTATCTTCTTTGTGTGCTTGTGTATGCTTGTGTGTGTGTGTGTGTGTGTGCATAAGCATGTGCGTCTTTACTTTTGCGTGTGTGCACGTGTGTGTGTGTGTGTGTGTGAGTATATGTGTGCATGGGTGTGTGAGCCTGTGTGTGTGTGTGTGTGTGTGTGTGTGTGTGTGTGTATACATATGCACCTGTCTTCTATGTTTGTATGTGTGTGTGTGTATATGCACACATACATGCCTGTCTCTCTCTATGTTTGTGTGTGTGTATTTGGCTCTGTGTGTGTGTGTGTGTGTGTGTGTGTGTGTGTGTGTGTGTGTGTGTGTGTGTGTGTGTGTGTGTGTGTACGTTGCACTGTTGATACCCTATTCTGAGCACACCTTCACAGACACTGATTGAATGAAGGTACCACACACTCACCCTCACACACACTGAATTAGTGAAGGTACCCCACGCACACTGAGTCAGTGAAGGTACCCCAAACACACTGAATCAGTGAAGGTACCCCACACACACTGAATTAGTGAAGGTACCCCACACACACTGAATCAGTGACGGTACCCCACACACACTGAATCAGTGAAGGTACCCCACACACACTGAATCAATGAAGGTACCCCACACACACTGAATCAGTGAAGGTACCCCACACACACTGAATCAATGAAGGTACCCCACACACACTGAATCAGTGAAGGTACCCCAAACACACTGAATCAGTGAAGGTACCCCACACACACTGAATCAATGAAGGTACCCCACACACACTGAATCAGTGAAGGTACCCCACACACACTGAATCAGTGAAGGTACCCCAAACACACTGAATTAGTGAAGGTACCCCAAACACACTGAATCAGTGAAGGTACCCCACACACACTGAATTAGTGAAGGTACCCCAAACACACTGAATCAGTGAAGGTACCCCAAACACACTGAATCAGTGAAGGTACCCCACACACACTGAATCAATGAAGGTACCCCACATACACTGAATCAGTGAAGGTACCCCAAACACACTGAATTAGTGAAGGTTCCCCACACACACTGAATCAGTCAAGGTACCCCACACACACTGAATTAGTGAAGGTACCCCACACACACTGAGTCAGTGAAGGTACCCCACACACACTGAATCAGTCAAGGTACCCCAAACACACTGAATTAGTGAAGGTACCCCACACACACTGAATCAGTCAAGGTACCCCACACACACTGAATTAGTGAAGGTACCCCAAACACACTGAATTAGTGAAGGTACCCCACACACACTGAATCAGTGACGGTACCCCACACACACTGAATCAGTGAAGGTACCCCAAACACACTGAATCAGTGACGGTACCCCACACACACTGAATTAGTGAAGGTACCCCACACACACTGAATCAGTCAAGGTACCCCAAACACACTGAGTCAGTGAAGGTACCCCACACACTGAATTAGTGAAGGTACCCCACACACACTGAATCAGTCAAGGTACCCCAAACACACTGAATTAGTAAAGGTACCCCACACACACTGAATCAGTGAAGGTACCCCACACACACTGAGTCAGTGAAGGTACCCCACACACACTGAATCAGTGAAGGTACCCCAAACACACTGAATTAGTGAAGGTACCCCACACACACTGAATCAGTCAAGGTACCCCACACACACTGAATTAGTGAAGGTACCCCACACACACTGAATTAGTGAAGGTACCCCAAACACACTGAATTAGTGAAGGTACCCCACACACACTGAATCAGTGACGGTACCCCAAACACACTGAATCAGTGAAGGTACCCCAAACACACTGAATCAGTGACGGTACCCCACACACACTGAATTAGTGAAGGTACCCCAAACACACTGAATCAGTGACGGTACCCCACACACACTGAATCAGTCAAGGTACCCCAAACACACTGAATTAGTGAAGGTACCCCACACACACTGAATCAGTGACGGTACCCCACACACACTGAATCAGTGAAGGTACCCCAAACACACTGAATTAGTGAAGGTACCCCAAACACACTGAATCAGTGAAGGTACCCCACACACACTGAATTAGTGAAGGTACCCCACACACACTGAATCAGTCAAGGTACCCCAAACACACTGAGTCAGTGAAGGTACCCCACACACTGAATTAGTGAAGGTACCCCACACACACTGAATCAGTCAAGGTACCCCAAACACACTGAATTAGTAAAGGTACCCCACACACACTGAATCAGTGAAGGTACCCCACACACACTGAGTCAGTGAAGGTACCCCACACACACTGAATCAGTGAAGGTACCCCAAACACACTGAATTAGTGAAGGTACCCCACACACACTGAATCAGTCAAGGTACCCCACACACACTGAATTAGTGAAGGTACCCCACACACACTGAATTAGTGAAGGTACCCCAAACACACTGAATTAGTGAAGGTACCCCACACACACTGAATCAGTGACGGTACCCCAAACACACTGAATCAGTGAAGGTACCCCAAACACACTGAATCAGTGACGGTACCCCACACACACTGAATTAGTGAAGGTACCCCAAACACACTGAATCAGTGACGGTACCCCACACACACTGAATCAGTGAAGGTACCCTGAACACACTGAATCAGTGACGGTACCCCAAACACACTGAATCAGTGACGGTACCCCACACACACTGAATCAGTGAAGGTACCCCAAACACACTGAATCAGTGACGGTACCCCACACACACTGAATCAGTGAAGGTACCCTGAACACACTGAATCAGTGACGGTACCCCAAACACACTGAATCAGTGACGGTACCCCACACACACTGAATCAGTGAAGGTACCCCACACACACTGAATCAGTGACGGTACCCCACACTTGGCCTGTTTCATCGATGGGTTAAGATCTTCCTGCGGGACGCTCTCATGAGGCATATTAATCTTCTTATGTGAGATTTGGCAGCATATTGAGGATTAAGACTGATAAAAAGAAGTGACCAGTACCCTACTCATCTCCTCTCAGATGTGCGGAACACACACGCACAAGCACACACGCACGTGCAAAAGCACGCACACAATCCACCACTGCGCTTGTGTAGTTCTGATCAACTCCTTTGCAAAAATGCATTTGAAATCTTTAAGACATAATCATTCCCCACATATAGGGCTGAGTATGTCTTTGTGTGTGTGTGTGTGTGTGTGTGTGTGTGTGTGTGTGTGTGTGTGTGTGTGTGTGTGTGCACGTGTGTGTGTGTGTGTGTGTGCTTGTGAGTATGTGAACATGCATGCCTGGCTGGCTATCTGTGTACTTGTATGTGCATGCGACTGAGTGTGTGTATGTGTGTTTGCACGTGTGTGTATGCCTTTGCTCGTGTGTGTGCGTGTGTGTGTGTGTGTGTGTGTGTGTGTGTGTGTGTGTGTGTGTGTGTGTGTGTGTGTGCACGTGTGTGTGTGTGTGTGTGTGTGTGCACGTGTGTGTGTGTGTGCATTGTGTGCTTGTGAGTATGTGAACATGCATGCCTGGCTGGCTATCTGTGTACTTGTATGTGCATGCGACTGAGTGTGTGTATGTGTGTTTGCACGTGTGTCTATGTGTGTGTATGCCTTTGCTCGTGTGTGTGCGTGTGTGTGTGTGTGTGTGTGTGTGTGTGTGATTGTGAGTATGTGAACATGCATGCCTGGCTGGCTATCTGTGTACTTGTATGTGCATGCGACTGAGTGTGTGTATGTGTGTTTGCACGTGTGTCTACGTGTGTGTATGCCTTTGCTTGTGTGTGTGTGTGTGTGTATGCCTTTGCTTGTGTGTGTGCGTGTGTGTGTGTGTGTGTGTGTGTGTGTCTATGTGTGTGTATGCCTTTGCTCGTGTGTGTGCGTGTGTGTGTGTGTGTGTGTGTGTGTGTGTGCTTGTGAGTATGTGAACATGCATGCCTGGCTGGCTATCTGTGTACTTGTATGTGCATGCGACTGAGTGTGTGTATGTGTGTTTGCACGTGTGTCTACGTGTGTGTATGCCTTTGCTTGTGTGTGTGTGTGTGTGTATGCCTTTGCTTGTGTGTGTGCGTGTGTGTGTGTGTGTGTGTGTCTGAGTATAAGTGAGTATTTGTGTGTCTGTGTGTGTGTCTGTGTGTGTGTCTGTGTGTGCGTCTGTGTGTGTGTCTGTGTGTGTTCTCTGATTCTTCCCGTCCTAAAAGCTCCATCTCCTCAGAAAGGACCTGTCTGCTGTTTCCCAGCTTTGTTCTGCCCCTTTTACATAAGTGTCAGTGTCGGGGTGGCAGCTCTGCTGTTTGCTTAGTCTAATGAGCACTGGTGGCTTTGCAGTGCTGAGGAAAGCCCCCATGGCAACCGGCTGACCTCTGAGCTTGGGGAGGAGTACTGGGGGGGGGGGGGGGGGGGCTTAGATGGGATTTTTTGGAGGGGTGGCTTGGATCAATGGGTCACCTTGCCCCTCATGGTTTTGGAGTTGGGACAGTTGGGCAGGGTGAGCAGAAACCAGATGTGGATGCTTTCTCCCCTCTGTCCCCCAACTCGAAAATAGGGGACCCCGGCAGGCATTGTGCAGGGGTCATGGCTGAGGGGAAGTGGTGGTGTTTGGCGCAGTGATGGATCACAGGAAGGGAAGGGACAGGTAGGAAGCAGCTGAAAAGAGCACTCAGTTCACACACTTGGGACAGGGCAAGACAGGGCGGGGTCGGGCGAGGCGGGGCGATGGCCGGACGGGCGAGATCCGTTTGCTTTTTCAGGATGTGCCCTGAATGTGATGGATGGGGATCGACCAGGGCGACAGGGAGAAGAAGCCCCTTGCAGCCCCGTCCTCTCTCCCGCTGGGAAACCGCTTCGCTTCGTTCCCATTATCACCCTGCGGAAGCAGGCTCTGAATGGGGCTGACAATCAAACGAGGGGTGCTTCATTTTGTCCCGTCAGCCCAGCCAGATTCGGAGGCCGCAATTGGATTACCGTCGCCTCTCCTGTCAGACAAGCTGACAGACGCTCAGGGACGCACGCATCACCCAATGATTTATCGCCTTAAATGCAAATGCGGTCTGTGACTCATCTGACGCTTCGTTGAAAAACGAACTTCACTGAAACACGAACACAAAACACGAACGTTAGATTTCGAAAAACCATTGGCTGAAACCTACCTTCCGAGAGTTTTGCTCACAGAAGGAACAGCAGGTTGACGCACCTACCCAACTTCAGTAGTTGCTGTTGCAGCCTTTATTAATACCCAATTGTTTCGTCCTTGTCACAAATAACTATTAGAGATAAAAACGTAAATGAAGTCTGTACACTTCTGAGGCGCTGGCCTCAAACAGCATCACCGCTATGGAAGGTAAGTTCTCTGGTCTTGAACACACTTCTACAGAAGCATAATGCCTTTCTGGCAATGCCTAATGCAGGAGAAATGTTTGTTTCCTTTGTGAGGTATAAATAGTTCCATGAAACCATTTCACAGGGATGTAGTCACTAAATCCAAATCAAGATTCAAGAGAATTTTTTATACAGTCCTAACGTAATTAAAAAAAACAACCTCGGGGCCCACCTCCAAGCCAAAGACCTATAATCCTACACCCTTATCAATACGAAGCTTCTTGTTGTATTAAAACTTTGTATCTACAGAACCTTCTTCTTTACGACATCCTAATAAAATGACATGGACAATACAGTCTTTGTTGTTCTTTTTTATAAAGCCAACCATTTCTCCTCAACATGTGACTTTTACCTGCATCTTATTAACAGACTGACAGAAACACATGGGGTAGTCACAGGCCTCACCTGCCTCAGCAAAAAAAACATGAGAGCTTGTGCTATGCTGTAATACATTTGGATGGGGTAATTTATCTGCAATGTTTCAGTAAAAATCCAGTTTCCCTTGATGTATGTGTGAAAATGAGGGGGGTCAGTGCTCAATTATGGAAGCATTGCTGTCACAGTGGTAAAAATACAGGAGCCAAGTGTTCAGTTTTGGTGCTTTAATGACACACACACACTCACACTCACACACACACTCACACACACACACACGTGCATACACACACACACACACACACACCCACAAAACCCAACACTGTGTGTGTGCGCGTGTGTGTTTATGCACACGTGTGCCTGTCTCCTATGTTTGTGTGTGTGTGTCTGGCTCTGTGTGGGTGTGTGTGGTGCAGAGGGGACCGGAGCAGTTTGTGTTGGACGGCAGCCTGGGAAGGCCGCAGAGCACACGTCCTGCACCACGCGGACATGTAAACTGGCCACCCGGCAGAAACCCGACACTCCAACCAACTGCATCTCTGCGCTCTAATTCCGGAGTGGGGTCCAGTTTCAGGGGTCATCAGTGGCGTTACCCCCCCCCCTTCTCTGTTCCGCAATTGCTATCAACACACACCCCACCCCTCACGCAACACACATGCATAAACTCTCATATGTACATACCATTTCCTCTGTCAAGCAAGGCACAAACACACACTTACACACACACAGGCATTCTTTGTAAAATGTAATTTAAATGTAAATAGCAAGAAAAGTCAATCGCTGATCGCTACATTGAAAAGTGTACATGCTAGCGCACCACTTAGAACCCATCACCACATCCCTTCACCACACCACACACACACACACACACACACACAAACACGCACAGTTGGGTCTAACCACTGTGTTAGTTCTAATGGGCTGTTGATTCCTTCCTCTGTGCTTGGTCATTTACGAGTCACAAGCGTGAAATGTCAAACAGGGATTCTGCGAAGGAGCTCACTGCCAGGAAAGTGAAATCATTTGCGCTCCTGGTGTAGAGTTTGTTAGCTGTGGAAACAGTTTGGGCAACAAGCACCCAGGACAGCTGAGCGGTCAGCTGGGGAAAGGAACGGCTGAGCCCAAGGAAACTGGAGCTTCGGGCACCCACACGCACACCCTGCATATTCCTCACACACACACACACACACACACACACACCCTCACAAACAGGTTATGTCCAAAACACATACGTAGTCTATTTCACACACATACAAAGGGAGAGCAGAGATAAACAGAGATCATTGGCAGGCAAATTATCCTCTTTGTGGTTTAGCCTAAGGAATGCCTCTAGGGACCTATCTTGGTCTGCTCAACAAGGTTAGATAAGGAAATCTTTAACCAGACCTGATCTGCTATGTGTCCTTGGGGAGCCATGAGTAGGTATGGTAATGACAGAAGGTCATAAAATTTTAGTTTGATTTCTGTACATCCAGCTAATTTATGGCTCCTCTTTTTCAACTAGTCCAGTTTTAGATGGCTATTTGAATACAAGTGAAAACACTTTCGGACACCTTGCATATCGGGTCATGGTTTTCATGATCCACAGATTATGCATATGTATAATCTATGGTGAAAAAAATGTAAAATTTAAAAAATACATGTTTTAAATAAAACTAATTAACAGAACAGATATCACCTATCAACACAGTGATCTGGAGGACTTCTTTGTAATATCCGGCTCCCGGATTTCGCTGTGCTCGCGCCGCGCAGCAGTATCCCCGCGTGACTGAGAGCTCTGATGTCCGCGCGCTTGCTACTCGCGGCTCCGGTTTCACCCGCGCGGCCCCTGGCAACACCCAGAGGTCACGAGGGTGTCAGCACCTCCACACCTCGCGGTGCTGAAGGGTGTGGGTGTGGGGGGGTAGGGGGTGTGGGTGTGGGGGTGGGGGGGACCTAATCAACTCGGCAAACAGAGCCCAACGCAAACAAACCGGAGTGTCAAGAGAGACGGATTACAACCCTGTTTGTTGTCCTCCGAGGGTAAATAAACGGCCAATTGATTAGCAGTAAAGCCGAGCGAAACGCAAGATTAATGAAGAGGCACACAGGAAATTGAAATCGCTGTTTTATTTGGCATTAGTTCGCTACCTCCTCAACCGACAATTGACGATTTATAATGGCGTTTTGAAATTTTCCGTGATGAAACATGATTAAAATGAGCAGAATTTCCCTTCAAAATGTTTATATATACTTTAGCCTATGTGTGACATAATAAATCTTAGGAATACACTGATATGCCCTAATACTAACACTGATATGTGCAACATTTGTGAACCTTAATTGTCCCTGCTATACTGCACGTGTCATGAAGTCTTTTGAATTTGGAAACACTATGATTCCACCATATGCGCAAAATTACGTGTGTGTAACTGGCGATAGTATGAATTAGTATATTTAGACAAATTAAATAGTATTTCTTGTGTTTAATGTTTTGCATTTTACAATATACGGATATTTAACTTTTTCGCTCCATCAGAAAGTACACGCAAATTCATCCAATGGGAGAGCACATTGCTAACATGAATGTATATTTACTTGTAATGCTTTTTTTTTATATTTATCAAGTATGTAATACTAATGGTTTTGATTTTAATAACGAATTGTTTATTCCTTAATTTGTTCACATTCTGCAGATGTAAACAGGCCTTACGTGTCCTATCAATAAATAAATGTAGAGATTTTGGCATATTTAAAATCCGTGAGGAGAACAAGATGTCAAGCAATCCCTCCACCTTCCAGTAGCAGAAGTTTGTGCGTGTGTGTGTGTGTGTGTGCACGCGTGTGTGTGCGTGCATGTGTGTGTGCGTGTGCGTGTGCGCGTGTGTGTGTGTGCGTGCGTGCGTGTGTGTGTGTGTGTGTGTGCATGTGTGCGCGCGCGCAGGCGTGCGTGCTCTAACACAGTCTTCTCTGAGGGAAAGGAGAACAGGACAGAAGACAGGGAGGGGACTGGGTGCAGGCTATGTTGAGGCTGAATCCCTGAAAGCCACAGCCAAGCAGAGCCTGCAACAGGGGAGCAGACAGAATTTAGCAAGGGTATCTATCTCCAACAGCATGAAAGATAGGTCAGACTGAGATTAGACTGCGTTATGTTCCACTGGGTACAGGTGAACAATTTTGAATCAATGTCCGTGATTAAAACTGCTGTTGACATGCCCTGAGCACAGCTCTGTTCTTGAACAAGCAGTCAAATTTCAAGGGTGCAGCAGAGGTCATAGTAAATACCCCCCCAACAAAGTGAGGAGATGGAGAACACTGCTGTCCAGGTGCACTCAGCTCACCGGTGACTGTAGGCGTCAGAAGGCTGTGGAGGAATTCACCTGTGATCTGGCAGTGCAGGCTGATGACCTCATCATGCATCTATGCAAGACCAGGTCATGCCAAGGACACCGGCTGGGACCTCTGCACCCGTAAGACCCTGTTAAGTGGCTGTCTCAGGAAAATGCATGCTGCCCTAACTACCAATATCACCTCTCCGAAGTGATAGATGTTTCAACCAGAAAATATATCAATATCTATATTTTACGTTCTAAATAATAATGTTGTTTATGTGGATTGTTTAATGCTGTTTGTTAACAAGTGCAGAGTCCATTTCTGCCCTCCTCAACTGCCTCACATTTAGTCATAGAAACTGTAAAGCTTTAAACTTATAAACATTCAGAAGACATCAAGCAAATGGTTATTGAATTACTTTATCTATTCTTTGAAAGTAATATGAAGGAAAGGACTGGTAAAAAATTAAAATAATTTAATGGCATTACTGTAACATTGAAAATGTTTTGTACAGATAGAGGGTGGGTTCTCATGAATCACATGCACGGTTATCAGTTTTACACACTTCAGCTGACAGAAATAGTTACTCTTTGCCTAGATCTTGTCATCGCCAGGTCTGCTGCTTGGCTGCAGAGAATCCAGGTGTGCCTCACATCTCTCTACCCATGTGAGGTAGCATGCACTCCCAACTCGTCAGGCTCTGCTCAGGGGTAGTCAGCGAGAGACGCTAACCCTAACCCATGCACTTAAACATCGAAGGCAGAGCTAAGCCTGGGTCCATGTTTGAGGTGACTGTCAACTGAGTTTCAGAACGAATGTAGATGTGGCCTCCTCATATGTGAGCCCTATAACTGAGAGGATGCCATCCTTATCCCTCTTCCCCTTGCTCTCCATGTCCTTGTGCTGGCAACCCCCCCCCCCCCGCCCCGGCCCCTCTCAAAGCACCCGCCCGCTAATTCTCCCGCCCGACCAACTGTTAGAGCAGCGAACACGCTCGAGCCCAGCTGGCCGAGGCTGAAAATTTGGGGGGATTTGACAGGATTAAGGGGAGGTGGGGTGGGCAGTCCAAGCATCTGGATGGGTGAAACACGATACAGGCGACGTCTGACGCAGTGAGCCGGGGCCAGGGGCCTTTTTGGGCATCCAGAGGGCGCTGTGTCTGGTTCAGATTAAGAGAGCGGGTCACGGTAACTCAGAAGCGCAGAAAGCTGACCCAGCCCTTCGCAGGGTGACAGAAATTTTCAGCCAAAGTTATCGCAGTTGTGGGTCAGACCTGGGCAGAGATGCAAAATCACTAGTTCAGGCTGTTTCATCTAGAATAGCCCTACTGCATTGCCCCCATTCAGTGGTGATTCACACTTGATGAGAGCAGTGTGGCATAGTAGTAAGGAGCCAAAAGATTTCTGGTTTGATTCCCCACTGGGGCACTGCTGTTATACCCTTGGGGATGATTATCTCTCAGTAAATATCGAGCTGTATGAATGGATAAAATTGTAACCTATGTAAATTGCTCTAGATAACAGCATCTGCTAAATGACAATAATGCAATGTAATGAATGTGTCTGACCGGAGTTCTAAGTGTATTTCTGTATCTACTGTAGTGTGATGTGTGATGGTAGGATCTGTGATCATAAAGCAGTATTTAGCTATACAGGAAGATAAGCTAGACAGAGCAATCAGTTAGTAGGGGCTCTCATCCAGAGTAGTTTATGAGGCAGGCCTGGGGAAAAAAGCACCTAATGAAATCAGGGGATCAACAGTACACACAGAGTACAACAAACCACATCTGAACATGCGTTCACACACACTGCCATGACAACTAGCGCCATCGTGAATACTTAAGTTCCACGAAAAACTTAGACGACTGCAATTCACAGTACTCTACAGTAACGCAAATACTACACAAGTGCAGGAAAGATATGGGTTATGATGGGGGTAGGGGAGCCAAGATGCGTTCTGAAGAGGGGGTGGGTCAGCCTGCGACGGATTTCAAGCTAGCACATCAGGGTGGAAGATTGAACTGCAGTCCAATCTGCTGTTGTCTGAGCACGGTAAACTGCCATGGCTGAGCTGCAAACACTGACTTACAGCACTGAGCCATTCCTCTGCGACATATCGAACAAAGATCTGACTAGACTTTGTGTTATTTTTTTCTTGGAGTTCTGGAGCAGGGCCTCATTGTTTTTTGGAATGGGGGGGGGGGGGGGGGGGGGGCTGGGATGCAGTGCCTCCTTCGCTATGCTGCTATGACAGGAATGTCCAAGTGAATTGGGGAGAGAGGAGGAGGAGGCGGGGCTGCAGCATTTGTACTATCAAATGTGCTGACAGCAAGATTCCCTCTCACCCTGCAACCGCTGCGGTGCAATCTCAAAAATGTACTTTACAGCCGGAGAAGGAATATTTACCAACCCCCCATACTCCCTCCCCCACCCCCCAATTCCTCCACACCCTTCCAGCCCCACATTTTTCACCCTTCAACCTCCAACCCCAACCCTTCCCCAACCCACCCCCCACCCCCGCCGAGCCCGCTCCACTGCAGGCGCCCACCTAAGCGGTGTGGGTAGTTTGGGAACAGGGTTGTCGAAGAGGGAGGGGACCAACTGGGAGAAGTTCAGTGATCGGCCTCACTCTCTTCCACCGCAGTAATAATATTCACAGTACCTCTCCCTTTGCCAAACTAAACCTACGGGAGACTGTGCCCTTGTGCTCGGGGATTTTGGGGAGGTGGGTGGTGGCGTTGGGGGTATTTTTACTGTGAGGGGGCGCTGAGGTTGTCCAGCGTTTTTCGCTGTGTGTCTCTCTCCTGTCTTCTTCCTGCTCCGCTCCTGGGATTCCTTTCGGAATGCCTGAGCTGGGGAGACATTGGGGGAGCTCCTCTATTTACTTTTGGAAGACGATCCTCTGACTCTTACTGACTGTCTGGGCCTCCCCCACCCCCCTCTCTCCTCTCTGTCTTTCTATCTCTTTCTGTTCTTGCTCTCTCCTTCCATCTCTCTCTCTCTCTCTCTCTCTCTCTCCCCCTCTCTCTCTTTCTCCTGTGCAGGTTTCCTACACTTTAGTGGGACCCTGCTCTCAAAACATGGACCTAATCGATGCTGTAAGGTAGCTTGTAAAAAAAAAGAAGGAGGAAAATAAAGTGTGTGTTTGTAGTGGATGATACAGGGAGGTGAGGGTGGCATTCACATGAATGGATATTATGTGAAATGTAAGCAGCCCTGTGTCGCCCTGCACAGCAGTGTTTTTAGTGCAAAGGCATCTGTGATACCATCAACCACATCTGGGGTTTTGAGGCAAATGAGAGGTTGCGTCAGATAAGAGACAAAGTGAGACAGGTAACAGATTCGGATTCAGCAAATCTTAGGCTGTTACTCCATCATCATTATCCATCATTGTTTTATTCACTACTATTTTTAGTAGTTTAGTAGTTGTGCACTATTATTTTTTTATCTACAGTCTATGAATTAATCTTCTGATATTTTAAATGTGGTTTTACATTTACTTTTGGATTGCAATTTTCCATACTGTACCATGGTTTATCACATGGGCTACTTGACATAGCTGTTCCCATTAAGTTATGGTAATTAAGCTTATATATGTGGCTGCTTATAAATGATTCCAGACACAACATCCAGTAGGACATCCCTTAAATTAATTGTTATACAATTAGTGTTTTATTCTCCAGTTTATGTGGAAATGGAGTTTTCACAGCCTTGATTTGATGTTTATAAGCTCATGGAGGATGGAAATATTGATTAGACTGAAGGGACTGATATTAATGGTGTAACTATGCGTAGATATAATTTTTCTCTTCAGTTAATATAAGTTACTGATATTGGTATGAGTGAGTAAATAATTGGTAAGCCATTAATAAAGGAAATGTGTTATTTTCCAAACTCCATAGCTCATAAATGCATGTAAAATGCAAGGGTATTAGGATGAGTTCTGATTCCAAATGATTTCCTGTGTGCTGTTCAGCGCCCAGGATGGTTATTTTTGTCACTCCAGAAATCCCCACACAGACACACTTCCAAACCCTGCGGCCTTGAGATTATTTGGAGAAAGTCAGAGCCCCCCAAGATGTAATGAAACACTGGTGAAACACTGATGAAGCTGAGGTAGGGATCTGCATCTGGAGAAACACTGATTTTTTGAATATTCAAATCTCGCTTTTTTTCACCCTCCCGAAGCCCAGGATGAAACTCCTGTTCTTTCTGTGCAAATAATGAATGATTCACTGCAATGAGCTGTGTGCTAATCCTCACTTTCAAATGAAAACATTTAATTATTTAAATTAATTATCTTTTCATACACAGAGGCCTTAGGTTGCTAGTCTCCTTTGCAAATACTGATGAATTTAATGAATTTTTTGACAAAAAACTTCTTCAATTTTTGTTGACTAACAACCATTCAAATGTCGATCATAATAATCAGATAGTGACCCCACAGGCTGCATATTTGGATAAGTGAATATTCACTGTGAACCTTGTCGTGAGCAGGGAAATCTTTGGAGAGAGGCTGTCAAGTGGGGCCAGTCTGTTTCAACACAGGCACACAGCACAGTGAGGTAGAGACACCTCCAGACACTGTGTGTTCATAAGAAAAACCATAATAAACATGAAGAGACAGGAAGACAATGAGAGAGAGGCAAATTTCCTGCTCTGACCAAAATCTGCTTTTTGTAGCCTTGTGGTGCTGGTCAGTCGACAGTCTGGTTTGACAGCTTTGGTCGTAGAAGCATGTGTCAGCTCTAGGGGGTTTGCTGGTACATGAGGTGCACACGCTTACACAATCTCGCACACATCCTGACAGAGGGGCTGCCAGATAGACACACAGACATGCACACATGCAAGCATACATATGTAAAGCGACCTTGGGTATTGAGAAAGGTGCTATATAAATGTAACATTATTATTATTATTATACAGATAGAAACACATGCATACGCTTGCATACATCTACATGCTCATGCACAAATATATGTACATATATGCATGCACACAAAGGCAAATGCTCTCACAGCTCCACACACTGACACACACACGCACACACACACACTACATTTAAACTGTATTTAAATCTTTCCTATGCCTTTATATCTTTCTATTCAGAATTAACAGAGCACTACTTCTGCATTGCTGAAATAGTCACGCATAGCCTTCATTTTCCATATGCAAGGCCTAATGCTGGCAACCGCACCGGCTGTGGTAGTTTCTGTGGGTAGAGTCTAATACGGGCTGGTCCACAGCTGTAGTTGGAGACCTTTGTCCCCTCGCCTGCCCGTTTGAAATGTAGTTAAATGTATGCACTGATTCTGACAGTTGCAGCATGTCCGCAGTGCATTTTGACACATTTTAACAAGCTCGTGCTTGTTCGATTGACCTTCTCATGGACAGTGCTGTTTCACTCTTCCTGCATGCACACAGTTTAGAGCGAATTCCAGCTGAACAGAACTGTGTGTGAACCATGTTTTTACCTCTCTGCTGAATTAAACCATCAGAATATAACTGTGCTGTGTGTCTGCTCAATGCTCCGTTCACCCGGAGCCGTGTGTGATGGTTGATTTTCAACTCACTGGAGTTTTATGGAGGCCTTTAAGCTAAATCTAGAGCACTACTGCCACCTGCTGTATTTGAATGTAATGCATATTCTGAGTATTTGACCAGGTTAAAATAATGTCATGTAGTGCAATTGCAACTAAATAAGGTGGCAAAACAACACCACATCAAAAAAAGAGAAAACAAGAACACAGCAACCCTACCGTAATACAAAGCTGAGTTGCCTTCAGCGAGGCCTGGAGGTCCTGGTTTTAGAGGCTGAAGAGTTAAACGAAGCTGTGGAAGGGGCGGGGGGGGGGGGGGGGTTGTGAAATTGTTTTAGCATTTCAATAAAAGTTTCTTATTCACAAATTCAGAGTATCATAGCTCAGAGTATCATAGCTCTTTCGTGTGCCTAGAGAAACACTGTGGCTGAAACCATTGCTAAACTCCTCCCAGGTAGTCCTCCCAGGTAGTCCTCCAACTATTCAAATGCAAACGAACACCCACAATGAACAATGGCACGTCAGCAGCCATTAGTCCTCCACCCTTTCATAGCCAATTGCATACTGGGATAGCTTGTCTGTCACAGCTGGGTAGGTGAGAATGACGGCGAAAGAGAAAAGGGCTGATTTCTCAGAAGTGTGGTTTGCAAAGTCATGATGTTCTATTGAGCATTACGGCCAACATATTTGGTCAATCTTGGCAAGTGACGCTTCATTTTGTAGCTCTGAATCTGTACTTTATTATCTTGTGATAAAACAAAAATGGCAATTTTGCGAATGTGCCCCTAAATCATGCGTGCGGTCACAAATGCCAAGTTGTTGTGTGAGTGTGTGTGTGTGTGTATGTGCGCTTGTATATTTTTACATTACAGGAACAAAGAACAATGGCTAACTGGCAAGCAAGTAGAGATCACACCAGAACAAGGCCGTAAACGTTGGTGTATGATGGTAACAACGAAGGGGAAGACAGAAAATGCACGTCACATGAAAATGATATCTCTATCAGAGAATGCTATCTCTCATCTGCAAGCTGTGACCATCTGGACCAGATGTTTTGTTGTTGTTTTTTTTCCCTCCCAGTGGTTTTGGTTCATCAGCCATGAAGTCAGGGCATTTCTGTTATCTTGGCCACGGCCCCTACTGACCTCCCTCTACCTCCGTAAATCCAGAGCACTTGTGCCCTTTCACCTTATGCAAGGATTGCAGCCTTACGACCAGAACTTTGTGCTCTTTCCAGGGAGCTAGCATCCTCATAATTGCGGATTCCCTTTGATCCTAAATCAAATGCTCCCTCCTCCCCTGCTTGACTGGTGCCTGGTCTCTGTCAGGAATTCCACATGTTATGGCTTGTGTTCTGTATGCAGCCTCTATATATTACATTACATTATTGTCAGTTAGCACACACTCTTATTCACAGCAACTTACGTAGGTAACAATTTTATCCATTTAATACAGTTGGATATTTTCTGAGGCTATTTGAGGTTAAGCACTTTGCCCAAGGTTACAACAGCAGTAGCCCAGGGAGGATCGAACCAGCAACCTTTCGCTTACAAGTCCTGCTCCTTACCACTACACTACACTGCTATCCAACATATATTCCACAATAAACCCCATCCTATATATGTGTCTGTCTGCTGCTGCAATAACTCTGATGTAGGCTGTTTTAGCTGCAACTTCTCGGTTGCCGGTAGATTTTTTTTTTACTGTTATAGCCCAAAGAGAAGTAAATGAAGACTTTTTAATCCATGTGAGCACCTTGTAACTTTTTTCTCTCTTTCACCACTGTCTGCAAAGAGCACCAGTGGTTATCAATTTCTACACCCTTGAAGGGCACAAAGTACTTTTTCACTTATTGTTATAACCCCATCCTTTTCCTGTTTATTTTTTTATCTCCTCTGCCTGAGGCAAACATTTTCATGCATACGTGTGGTTGCGAAAAATGAGTGCCTATTCGGATCAGAATTATCATATTTAAAAACGTCAGCTACTTTTCACCCCCGGTTTTACCTTTTACCCAGAGCATAGATTCCACAATAGTTGAACGATGACCTATATATTTACAACATGTTTACACCACCTTGTGGACTAATGACCCCATACTCAAGTCTGAGGGAGGCACTGCCTATGAGACAAAGCAGTCTGTATTGCTCTCAAATATTTCATACAATAAGCACATGTCTAGCACCATCCATCCCTTCCCCATACTCTACAGGCGTTGAGCATAATGTTGCTCAATTCTGTGTGTTCTAAGAGAAGCCGGTGTTGGTGTCTTGCTCCTTGTCTTTTTGCATTTCAACTCTCTGACCCATTCACTGGCATTAGCATCTCAGAGAACTCCATATTATCAGTGGCACTTTCCGATTAATGAATAATACACTGAAAAACTACACAACTACACAGACAGTCAACCACCAGACACTATTATCAAAGCTGTCTGAGATGGGCATCTCTGGAACTGCCCTCTCCTGGTTCACGTCCTACCTGACTGGTAGATCTTCCCAGATCTACTGGAAAGGCTCCACCTCTGCACCCACCCCCCTCACTACAGGAGTTCCACAGGGTTCAGTACTGGGACCCCTACTCTTCTCAATTTATATTAACTCTCTTGGCTCAGTTATCAAATCGCATGGTTTCTCCTATCACTGCTATGCTGACGACATCCAACTCTTTTTCTCTTTCCCTCCCTCTACCCCCCAGGTCAACGAAAGAATCTCTGCATGCCTGGCTGACATCTCCAAATGGATGACATCCCACCACCTGAAGCTGAACCTCAGTAAAACGGATCTCCTCTTCATCCCAGCCGGCCCTTCCCCCCTGCGTGACCTTTCCATCACCTTCGATGGCACCACAATACCATCCTCTCGGACAGCAAAGAGCTTGGGCATCACCCTCGACAGTAACCTGGACTTCAAGGAGTACATTGCTCGCACGTCACGGACCTGCCGATTCCTCCTCCACAACATCAGGAGGATTCGCCCGTTCCTAACCACATACGCGACGCAGCTCCTTATCCAGGCCACAGTTCTCCCTCGACTGGACTACTGCAACGCTCTCCTTGCAGGCCTCCCAGCATGCACCTCCCACCCTCTCCAGCTCATCCAGAATGCAGCTGCCCGACTGATCTTCAACCTCCCCAAATTCTCCCATGTTACTCCCCTGCTGAAATCCCTCCACTGGCTTCCTGTCGCTGCCAGGATCAGATTCAAGACCCTGACCCTCGCCTTCTCTGCAGTCAACAGGACAGCCCCTGCCTACCTCCAAGAACTCATCCAGCCCTACACACCAGCCCGACCCCTACGCTCAGCAGCAACTGGACGCCTTGCTCCCTGCATGGTCAAGGCAGGAGGTGCTCGTTCTGCCAGACATCGGCGTTTCGCCTACATCGCTCCCCAGTGGTGGAACGAACTCCCGGTCTCGCTACGGACAGCTTCTTCACCCCAGTCCTTCAGACGGGGCCTGAAGACGCACCTCTTCAGACTCTACCTGGACTGACCCAGCACACAATTGCTGCCCCCCCGCCCATCAGTGCTGTCGTAAATTGCTGTGCTTTTTAAATTGCGCTTTTAAATTTTGTCTCTTGTTGCCGCCTTTACCCTGGCGCTCATTGTGCCGTTTGAAGTTGTTGAAGTTTGCTGTTCGAAAGTGTATCGTACTAGTTGCCCTTTAGGCTGTAATTGTACAAATCTGATAGTACTGCGTCCTCAAACAGACCTTGCTCTCAGCTGAGAACTGTCTCATTGTGGAACTGTACACATCCTGTCCCCGTACTGTCGCTGTACCTACTGTATGCACTTTTGTAAGTCGCTTTGGATAAAAGCGTCTGCTAAATAAATAAATGTAAATGTAAATGTAAAAACTACTTCACAGATTTAAAAAGATGAATGGATGGAAAATGTTTATTGATTGCATGTGCTTGTGTGTGCATATGTTTGTTTGTATATGTGAGTGTGCATGCTTGCATGTGTGTGTGTGTGTGTGTGTGTGTGTGTGCATTCGTGTACATGTGTACGTTTTATTGGCATCCCAAAGACTGAAGAGATGAATTGTGTTTTTTCATTCTCAGGTCCATGAATCTTTTCCAGCAAAAGGTTTATTAATCCTCTTCTCTTGGTAGTCTCCCTTATCAATATTGCATAATTTTACAGAGCAATGCTTGACAGCCAATATCATCAACAACTGAGTGGAAGGTGTTCAAAAGACTACTTTTTTCCAGGAGTCTCAATCACCTTTTCCTTGTGTTAGGCAATAATTTTCAAGTTTTTTCCCCAATTGGTCTGGGTTTTTTTTACTCCCTCTGAGAATATGCCATATGTATGCCGTATGTACAGAAATCTGAGTAGTAAAAATATACGATAACAAATAAATTTTATTGGGAATTGCAAGCGTAGGTGGCGTTTCAATTTACACAGGGGAACAAGGAATCAATGAGTACATAAAATGCAATAAATATCTGCATTGTTTTATACCATATATATATATATATATATACATAGAGAGAGAGAGATTGTCTGATAGTTTTATACCATAATTTGTGTACAGTAAAGGTACAGCGTGGTTAAAGGAAGCACTTTGAAAATACTGTATCTGTAGGTAGGTGTAGAAAAGGGCCACGTCTTTGTCTTTGTGCACACCACCCCCACCTCTCACAGGCACTTTTCTTACTTTTTTGATAGGAAATAGTGTTTATGACATGAGATGTCAGACAAATTTGGTCATCATCGATCACTGTTTTGGGACATTAAGCCACGTTAAGCTTTTTTTCTTATAATGGGCGTCAATGGAGAAGAAAACGCTTAACGTGAGATAACGACCATACTCCTAGGATTTCAGTTTTGATTTTTTTGACAGGAGGAAGTGTTTCTGACAAGAGATGTCCGAGAGAAATTTGGTTATAATTGATCGCAGTTTTGTAACATTAAGCCACGTTAAGCGTTTTAGAATGTCCCGGCTTTTGTATGCATTCAGGCTTTGCTTTGTGTAATGCCCCGGCGTCGAAATCAGGTACAAATAAATGTCAGGAAACCCAATTCCTGGCCACATGTCAACGTCCATGGACCACTGGTTCTTTGGTAAATTCGAAGGATCACTGTCAAGTCCAGCTTTCTTTAATTTAAGCAGGTAATCATTTTGTTTTACTCCCGGTTTCGCAGTTTCCCCTACTACAGGCAGCCATGTTGCAGGATGTTTTGCCGCTCAGTCCGACTGAGGGGACGTATTCTGGTGGGAAAGTGACGTCAATGCATACCCTCTATACCAGTGGGGTGAATAACTGGGGAGACCAAGTATTGTATTGTTGTGTGTGTCTGTGCCAAAGAAAGCATACACAATTCCACACATACCCCACGAAATCTTCAATAAAATTCTGAACCCGGAACCTGACTCCCGTGTCCTGACCAACACCCCACCGTGACAGCAACATTAGCCTGGACCTACTTCACGGGTGAAACTGCCCCCTCGGTTTCAGTGGTCATTCGAGCCGGATCAGCGCTGTTGCAGTGGAAATGTTAGGTGAACTGGGTTCAGGTCCCTCATCCGCAAGCCGCTCTCGCCGTGAGACCCGTCGTTTGGCCCACCACGAGAGCTACGAGATCAAGCATGACGTCCATTCCAGTGAGCAGGTCTGTGCCTGTGCCGCAGGTTACCTGTGGAGGTGTTGCTGATAAAGGGAGCAGCAATACCAGTTTGAGCAGCTTACAACCGAGTCGTAAAAAGAGTGTCTGTGAGAGGTGCGGCTTGTGCGGAAAAGCAGGAACTAAGGAATATGGCCTTTTCTACAGTAGGTGTCTTCTGAAATCATAAATACATTTCCTGAATCTGTACTATAAAAAGGGTTGGATTAAAGTAACTAAATGGCTAAATGATTATTACAAATGCACCCGTAATGAACTGAAATGTGATGGACATTATGTCTGTTCTACACTAACCCTTGAAGCTGGACCTTAGAACCACCAGCGGAGATTGCTTTTTTTTTTTTTTTTTTAGAGCAATTTAGGCCACTCCCCCCAGGTTTATATACCGCAGGAAGGGTGAGTCACAATCGCTTCTTCGGTCCTTTCCTGCACGCAAGAATGGAGCAACTGCAGAAATGTCTGGATGACTTGGGGAAGAAGGATTTAGAGCGTTTCAGATCTTTTCTGAGACATGAAGCCGTAGATGGCTGTGATCCCATTAGGAAAAGTGAGGTGGAGGATGCATCTGTCACTAAGCTTGTTGACACTATGACTGACCACTATGGGGAGGAATGTGCAGTGAGTGTGACCTTAAACATCTTGAAGAAAATGAACCAGAATACTCTGGTATTGGAACTGGAAAGGGAAACAGACGGTAAGATCTTCCTGATCTCTGTTAAATATATTTTACATGTTTTTCTCCTTTAGATAGAATATTAAAAATTGCTCTTATTTGAATTATTTGCGAATTAGTGTCTTACTAGGGTGGTAATACATATGGTAAGTTGTGTTACGGATTGCAGCGATTCATGAATGGCTTGTTTTGAAAGGTTTTATGAATAGTTCGCTCGAAAGTGAAAGTAAATTAAACTGAGGAGACACGCTCCCTTGAATCCGCCTTCACGACTGCTCTGCCACAAATAACCACTAGAGGTCAGACTAACTGCAGTTTAATGACCTATATTCCAGTCTTTGTGCTCTGCCTCTGTTGAGGCCATTCACCTTGTGTTTTTTCCATTCTAGCCCTCTCCTCTCTAAACACCAGCGGACCCAGGTCTCTTGTCAGCACGTCTGGTTCCGGTGAACGCAGACTTGCATACCCACACCCAGGTAATGGAGCATCTTAACCACAGACCCAAAACCACCATCACCAGGAAATGGCTAGACACTGGCAATAGATAATTTATCCCATTTTTTTTTCATAATATTAAACTGTAAACTCTGCAAAATGTGTATAAACACAACAGAAATGTGTAATCATTTTTTTCAGGGCAAACAAACATCATTGGTATGACTTGCAAACTGGAAAAACTGAAAAAACACAAAACATTATTTCAACACTGATATGTTTTGTCTTTGCTCTTTAGCCTATGAAGGTTACTGGCTTCGACATATGGTGGACGTGCAGCCTCAGTTAATTTTTCCGCCAGTGTTGTAGTTGCAAACAATGCGTCTCCTTGCTAATGCTTGGGGTTTCAACAAGTCTCTCACTCCTGTCTTGTCTCTAGAGGATTTCCTGGCGGTGGTGCAGCAGGAACTGAGAGAGAGCCTGATGAAGTACGGGTGCATCTATGAGGGCAAGGCAGAACATGGGAGTCAGTCACACCTCAATAACATCTACACTGAGCTTTTCATCACGGAGGGCGAGAGCGGACCCATCAGCAACGAGCACGAGGTGCGGAAGACCGAGGGGTCCGCCGCCAAGAGGCAAGACTCGCAGGAGACCTCCATCGAGTGCAACAAAATCTTCCAGTCCGATGCTGGGAGAAGGGTCAGGACCGTCCTAATGACAGGGATCGGAGGCGCTGGGAAAACGGTCTGCGTGCAGAAGTTCGTCGTCGACTGGGCGGAGGGAAGCAACGGGGACGTAGACCTCATCTTCGTCCTCCCTTTCCGCGACCTCCGTGAGCTGGAGGACGGGAGGGAGTACAGCCTGCTGGAGCTGGTGCACGAATTCCACCAGGAGGTCACCGACGCAGACAAGCTGAGACGCGCGCTGCACAAGAAGGTCCTGTTCGTCTTCGACGGGCTGGATGAGAGCAGCCACCCCCTGGACTTTAAGCGCAACAAGAGGCTGACGGACGTGATGAAGCCGGCGTCCGTGGACGTGCTGCTGACGAACCTCATCAAGGGGAACCTGCTGCCCTCCGCCCTGATTTGGATCACCTCCCGCCCGGCAACAGCCAGCAGGATCCCCCCAGCCTCCGTCCACAAGGTGGTGGAGGTGCGAGGGTTTAACGACCAACAGAAGGAGGAGTACTTCAAGAACAAATTCAGAGACAGAGAACACATCAGCGACAGGATGATCTCGCGTGTGAAGTCATCGAGGAGCCTCTACATTATGTGCCACATCCCCGTCTTCTGCTGGGTCACGGCGACCGTCCTAGACGATGTGACAGATGAGACAGAGATCCCCACCACTCTGACGGGAATGTACACTGACTTCCTGAAGATTCAGACTAAGTTCTCAAGCGAGGACCAGAATGAACCGGCAGATCATCAGGATCAAACTGGCTTTCACAAAGACATGTTCGTCAGCCTGGGGAGGCTGGCTTTTCACCAGCTGGAAAAAGGCAAGTTCCTCTTTAACGAAACAGACCTCAAGCAGTGTGGTATTGACATTAGCCAGATGTCAGCGTACTCAGGTGTGCTCACGGAAATGCTGCAGGGGAAAGCACTGCGTAAGAAGAAGGTTTACTGCTTCATCCACCTGAGCATTCAGGAGTACTTCGCCGCACTGTATGTGTTCCTCTCTTACAAAAACGAGGCCACCAACCCGCTGGACCCCACCAAGGAAGTGCAGACCTTGTCCGACCTGCACAAGAGCGCGGTGAAGCGGTCTCTGAAGAGCCGGAACGGGCACCTGGACCTGTTCCTCCGCTTCCTCCTCGGCCTCTCGGCCATGGATCCCTCGCAGACCTTCCTGGAGAGCCTCCTGACGCAGGAGGAGGTGGACTGGGACAGCATCGACGAGACGCGGGACTTCATCAAGGGCCAGATTAGGATTGTTTCATCTCCGGAGCGCTGCATCACCCTCTTCCACTGCCTCACCGAGCTCAACGACAACTCCCTGGTGGAGGAGATCAGGTGCTGCATGAGCTCAGGCGGCCTGGCGGGCGCCAGGCTCTCCCCCGAGCAGCTGTCCGCGCTGGCGTACGCCTGGCTCATGTCGGGCGAGCTGATCGACCTCTTCGACCTGAAGCAGTACTACACACCGCAAGGGGGCCACAAGAGGCTGCTCCCGGTCATCAGGAACACCAGGACGGCACTGTGAGTGTGTGTGTGAAAGGGGGAACAGAGAGAGAAACAAGCAAACAGTGCATATGTGTGTGTGTGTGTGTGTGTGTGTGTGTGTGTGTCAAGGGAAAAAGAGAGAGAATCAAGAAAAAAATGTGTTTGTGTGTGTGTGTGTGTGTGTGTGTGAGAGAGAGAGAGAGAGACTGTGAGTGTATGTGTCAAGGGAAAAAGAAAAACAAGCAAACGGTGTGAACGTGTGTGTGTGTGTGTGAAGGGAAAAAGAAAGAAACACGCAAACAGTGTATGTGTGTTTGTGTGTGTGTGTGTGTGTGTGTATTATATATGAGGGAACACAGGACATCCTAACTGAAACCACTCCATTTTCACGCTTCATTTACCCCTCCCTGCAGTCTGGATCAGTGCCTGCTGACGGAGAAGTCCTGTGCGGTCGTGGCCTCGGCCATGCTGAGCTCCCCACTGACAGAGCTGGACCTGAGCTACAACGACCTGGGGGACGCCGGGGTGTCCCTTCTCTGTGCCTCACTGAGGGAGGGCAGCAGAGTGCACTCGCTACGGTGGGTGACCCGGCCACGCCCGCTCTTCGGCTGCAGAGTCGGCACGCGCAGACTGTGTCCGCCTTCACGCGCCACGATCCATTTAAACTCGCAGTCAGGCTGCCTTCTTGTAACTTGTACAAATCTACCCTGCATTCTTTTTGTCTTCAGCTCTTCTAACGCAGAGCAGGACTTGCTGGACTTTACATTGCATTGCATTTAGCAGAGGCTCTTTTCCAGAGCGGCTTACGTAGGTTATAGAATTTTATTTTTATACAGCATGCGTATATTCTGAAACAATGGTGGGTTAATTACCTTGCAGAAGGGTACAACAGCAGTGTACCAACAGGGAACCAGCAACCTTTCAGTTAGGAGCTCTCTTCTTTCCCCCTGCGCCCCACTGCTGCCATGCTTGACTTTATTTCACCTCCCTCATATTTTTAAATTTACTTCCAGTGGGGAAGAGTTTAAACACCCAGTAAGATAAGGGTTTTACAGAGTTCACTTGTAGTGTTATTTTCAATGAAAAGAACTGTAAGAGTCCAGCTCTAAAGGATGAATAAGCAAATGGCTTTTTGCTTATTTAAGGTTTCTCTTGTTTAAGAGTCACTCATTGTGTCACTCATAACCAAATCAGATCCACCGAAAAGTTTTCAAAAGGGTCAATCGTGACTCAGATAATAAGAGCATTTAAATGTATTCTACTCCCCCAAATGATCTTGCGAATCCTCACGATAACAGTGACGCAAAACAAAACAGGGTGCTGATAACCATGTAAATACCAATGAATAATTGATCATTTTCACCTTCAGTTTTATTTTAAACTTCTGGACCCGTACAGCATACTAATAAAGTGTTTTTTTTTTCACAGAATTAAAATCACCTAAAATAAGTCAAAATGTATGCCTTCCTCCTTTTTTTTTACCAAAAGGCCGGTTAAACACACAAAAGAGTTTGTGTACTATATTAAAGTAAATAAATAAATAATGTAAAAGACCAAATCGTTCTAATCACATACTTTACTGCCATCTTCTCTTCCGCAGCCTGGACCAGTGTAAGCTCACAGAGAAGTGCTGTGAAGATCTCACCTCTATTCTCTGTCCCAGACTGAAAACTCTAAGCCTGTGCAGGAATGCCTTGGGGAACTCGGGCATGAAAACGATTTGCAAGGGAATGAAACCGTGTCATCTGGAAGAAATCAGGTGAGGCCCAGTGTGATGACGGCAGCGCCCCGGCCCTGTAATCATCAGATACAAATTTGGATTTTTTTTTTTGTGGAGCGGGTTGTGTACTGTATTGTAATCCGCTTCTTTATTTGTTAATGGCCAAAGAAATAATAAATGCTTTGGGATTTTTTTGTGAAATAAAAGTTTAATTCACAGGTTATTTATTAACAGTGATGTTACAGCATTAAACTATGTACAGGTATGAAAACGGCTCTATTCTTTACAGATTGAGAGAGTGTGAGCTCACAGAGGCATGCTGTGAGGACCTGGCCAGCGTTCTCTGCTCACCCCAGTCCAAGCTTAGAGAACTGGACTTGACTGATAATGATTTAGAGGACAAAGGAGTGACGCTGCTCTCTGCTGGACTGGAGGACCCCAGCTGTGTGTTGCAGCGGTTGGTGTAAGTAATGCCAATAAGTGAGTGGCATGGGGCGTTCCTGCCATTCAAAATGGCTGAATGAATGTGCCAGCCAGAGGTGGATAGACATCCCCTCTGAACCCCTCTGAACCAAAATCAGCATTTCTTCCTTTTCCTTGCCACTGTCACGGGGGGGTTCAGGTCCTGGGTCACTGTACAGCTGATTTGTGATAATGTCCTTTGTAGAAAAGGCCATACAAATAAATTAGAACTGAATTATTATCAACATTGGAGATGGGTTTTTAAACATAAAATTATTTGTTTGTTTCTTAAACAAACAATAAAATAATCTCATCTGAAGTGCACGGGCAGCGCTTTGCTAGAAACTATCACATACCAAGGAATCATCTGCTAATGGATGATCTTGCTAATGGCATCCCCGTCAATCAAAGTGTTCAAAAACAAGTTCATAATGATTAACAAATAAAGGTAAGCTCTGTGCCTGCAATAGTTACAACTACTGACAGCTCGTATGGCTGATTAAACACAAGAAGAAAGCAATAAATTACTTAATGGATGGATGAATGAATAGGGGCCTAAACAAGAAAATATGATGAACAGATGAACAAAATGAATGAATGTCTTAATCACTAAATTCTTAAATGAATATATGATTTAATTCACAAATTAACTAATTCAAGAAAATGTGACATTGGCTATGAAAAGCTTCAGGTTTTTGAAACGCCTATGCAGCTAATCCAAAGCAGACACTACACCGATAAAATATATATCACCGCGATGGGCTGATGGCAGACACAGATGATTGTATTGCCAGATCCATATGATATAGCGATATGTGTATCTGCACAGTATCTGCTATAAAGTGATGGAACAATTCACCACAAAAAATAAGAGCAGCTTCATCCATGAGCAGTTTTAAGTCTCAAGTGAAAACTCACAGACTAAAAAAGATGGCTTTAGTGTCATTGCTGTTGATTTTACCACTTTTTCTCTTATTATTTTATCCTCTTCATTAGTTTTGTATAGTATGTATTTTTACTCTCTTTTTTAAGTGTTTTTCCTCTCCATGAAGCACTTTTGACTGTTTGTTTCTTTGTATGAAAGGTGTTCTACAAATATTTATTTGTTAATAAAGACATTATTATTAATTGTAAAGATGTATAATAAAGTTTGTAAATATAATAATAATTATTGTTATTATTACAATTAGTAGTAGTAGTAGTAGTAGTAGTAGCATTATTAAAGTGATGCCTGTGAAAAAGCACAGAGGCTTTTCTTCTCTTTTTTTTTTTTTAAAGCTTACAGCACCTGGTATTCCCAGGCGGTCTCCCATCCAAGTACTAACCAGGCCCGACCCTGCTTAGCTTCCGAGATCGGACGAGATCGGGCGTGTTCAGGGTGGTATGGCCGTAAGCAGTACAGAGGCTTTTGATAGATAATAACTGGTAATAACTGCTATCTGTGTCTGCAGGCTATCAGGGTGTCGAGTCACAGAGACAGGCTGTGCTTCTCTGGCTTCGGCTCTGCGTTCAAACCCCTCACACCTGAGAGAGCTGGATCTGAGCTACAACCACCCAGGGGACTCAGGAGTGAAACTGCTCTCTGCTGGAGTGGAGGACCCCAGCTGTAAACTGGAGAAACTCATGTGAGTACATGTTTGGGACCAGCATTTAAAAATAAAGCGTTTTGGTTTTGTTGAAGGTAATGTGTAATTCTCAAAATAGTAAGATCAGCGTCAGATCATGGATGATCAGAATGGTTTGTTTTTTTCCTTAATGAAATCAACTGTTCCAAGTTGAGGATTGACCGCTACACTCACGGCAGAAGGGCACAGTTTTGACTTTCAGTCTGATAGTACCAGTTGGGTTTGTGTGGATTTTACTGATCATTTCATGTTTTCCAACAGCACTGACCACATTGGAGAGCACAGGAACAAACCGAAGCTCCTGAAATGTAAGAGGCTGTCTTTGAGAATACCAGGACCACAAAACATTTCCCCACTCTCAGCTCACTCTGTAGTTATTCGCACAAGAGACTCACCAGCACCACCATGAGATCTCTATGAACAGGGAAATCTATAAATACTACTTATATTCAATCGATAACAGACTTATGCACAAAGGGGGATTGTTTTCCCAACATGAAAAATACATCTAATGTAGTAATAGTAATGCAAAAGTGATGAGTATGTGTGTTTGCATAACAATCCAGTATTCGTGTAATATGTAAAAGAAAGGTGAGATCACAGGTGTTGCCATGATCCAGGACCAGACAGTGAAGCAGGGAACTTAGCATGATGCCTGGTGTATATATTTGAAACTGCGAATAGCAAATACAAAAATGCCGGTGGTCTCCAGTACTTCTGGTGCTCTTCTTTAGCATCACGGTTGTGTGTCTAGTATTTTCGCCTTCCGAAACCAATTATCTTGATGTACTTTCTCACCTCTGTCCCCTTCTCCTGACTGCAGATGCCTGCCAGCTGACACTGGACCCCAACACAGCGCATTGTCAGCTGTGTCTCTCAGACCGGGACAGGAAGGTGACGCACAAGGTGAGGGATCAGGGATATCCCAACAGCCCGGAGAGGTTCGACCTACCCTCCCCCCAGGTGCTGTGCAGGCAGGGTCTCTCTGCCCGCTCCTACTGGGAGGTGGAGTGGAGCAAGGGGTGGGAGCCCGACGTGGGCGTCACGTACAGGCGTATTCGGAGGAAAGGGTGGAGTGACAGCTGCCTGCTGGGGCGAAACGACCACTCCTGGAGCCTGCTGTGCGCCTTTTCCAACTACTCCGCCTGGCACAACGGAAGCTCCGCCTCCTTTCCCGCCCCCGACACGCGCAAGCTGGGCGTGTACCTGGACTGGGCAGCCGGCACACTGTCATTCTACAGCATCGCCCGGGGAGTGTCGAATCTGCTGTACACTTTCCACACCGAGTTCACAGAGCCACTGTACCCGGCTTTTAAGGTGGGGATTGAGGGGTCCCTCTCCCTTTGCCAGCTGGGAAAGCCCATCTGGGGAAGCCAAAAGCAGGCACGATAGGGCTTACGGTTCTCAGCCCTCATGTAACCAGCAGGTTGTGGTTTTCGGCATAGCTGAAAGGTTTCAGAAGGCACATAGAATTATGGATTGATTCCTCATTGATTAATAACCTTGTCATAGCATGCTACATAAATTGATGTATCCTTGTGTTAACTTTTTCATTTTTACTAATATTTCTTGTGGAGATGCTTTGTATTTTTTGGGTCACATGGACTTGGTGACATGGTGACTGATGCATGAACCTGATTCTGAACAACTGTAATCTACCTCTTTCTCTACATACTGTGTTTGTACTGTAGGCATTTGATGCTGGTGATAGAAATCTCAACTTATTAAATGGGTTTTCCAAAATGGGCATGGAGGCGTGTGGAAGTCTTTAATTCCTTTCTATGAGATGGCCGTACTTTCTGAGTACAATTCCAATGTGTTCACTGTCCTATAAGTGTCATTGTTTTGCAGAGCAAGACTATTGAAATATGACAAGATCTTTCTTTACTAGAAAAACAAACTACTTCTACAATTTGGTATAAAACAACAAATTTGTCCTACACCTGTCAAGCTACATATGTTGAACTTCACAGATGTAAGTTATTCTATGTAGAATATTTAGCCATTTAAACATCTAATATGAAGGTTTTAAAAACTATTAAAACTACATTGCTAGGAAAAAGTAGGTAGTGTGTGAATTAGAAAAATAAAAAGCAGCTAAAGCTACTTGCCTCTCAAACTTTTTTAATCTAATCCAATAAAGTCTGAAACAACAGACAGCTGCTAGAAGATCAAGGTAATCATGGTTTTAAGGATCATTTTTCGGCCCTATGAGCATATTAGTATGATACAGGAATGTATCACTGTTAGAGACAATTGATGTGTTTGCTAAAATGAAATCACTGTCTTCATGTAAGGTTGTTCAACTCCTCTGCTTTCTTCTCCCTCACAGTGTTCCTGGCTGTTCTGTGTCCGTATCCATTTTGTTATTGATAGGAGTACCTGCCAAATTTAATAAAAAAAAAAAGTCATCTGAATCTGGTTTGCAGCTGTGAAGTGGAGATAAGAAATGCTGGATAACGTTACATTCCAACCATAAATCTTATAACTGACTGGTACATGAACCCTGTCTGGGGTACGTGGCCTAAATTGATTCTACAATGCTGGCCTTACATTATTATATCATAGTATTCTATGTACACGAATAATACTGTATACTACCTTACTGTATGTACACATATAACGTATGTACAAAAAGTACTGACTAGGAGAAGAAACAGGAAATCATAAAGATGGTACCCACAACCTCAGGGTAAAGCATGTTTTACAGAAGCAATTTGTGATTGTTGATTAAGCAGAGTATACTAAATATTTGGAGAAGTAATGTAAATCCCATAAATGTCCATTAAAGTTTTGGTTTTCCTGTTGTCTGAATACAGTAGGATATAGTAGGTCCATGTAAAATAAACCTAAAGTCCTCGGGGGCATACAAATCTCTGGTAACAGCCTACACGAGCTATGTCATGTTACTTTCAATCCATTATGAAACTATACACTCCAGCCACATACTCCTGCCAGATCTCTTTGCTCTGTAACCAGTGGTCACTTTGTCATCACTTTCCAAAAGTGTCAATCTTCTCATTCACATCTATATTATACTATGGCCCCCAGCAATGGAACGAAGTCCCAACAGTCAGAACTGACGATCCACTGACCACATTTCACTGCAGATTGAAAAATCTTGAAACGACATCTTGGTACAACTAACCCCAAAGTCTGAATATACATGCTATGTCCTCAAGCACATTTGCTGTATCACGAGACTTCCTACTGCACCTAATATGGAACTAAACAGAATTACATTTACATTTACATTTATTTATTTAGCAGACGCTTTTATCCAAAGCGACTTACAAAAGTGCATACAGTAAGTACAGCGACAGTACGGGGACAGGATGTGTACAGTTCCACAATGAGACAATTCTCAGCTGAGAGCAAGGTCTGTTTGAGGACACAGTACTATCAGATTTGTACAATTACAGCCTATAGGGCAACTAATATGATACACTTTCAAACGGCAAACTTCAACAACTTCAAACGGCACAATGAGCGTCAGGGTAAAGGCGGCAACAAGAGACAAATTTAAAAGCAATTTAAAAAGCACAGCGATTTACGACAGCACTGATGGGCGGGGGGGGGCAGCAATTGTGTGCTGGGTCAGTCCAGGTAGAGTCTGAAGAGGTGTGTCTTCAGGCCCCGTCTGAAGGAATGGGGTGAAGAAGTTGTCCGTAGCGAGACCGGGAGTTCGTTCCACCACTGGGGAGCGATGTAGGTGAAACGCCGATGTCTGGCAGAACGAGCACCTCCTGCCTTGACCATGCAGGGAGCAAGGCGTCCAGTTGCTGCTGAGCGCAGGGGTCGGGCTGGTGTGTAGGGCTGGATGAGTTCTTGGAGGTAGGCAGGGGCTGTCCTGTTGACTGCAGAGAAGGCGAGGGTCAGGGTCTTGAATCTGATCCTGGCAGCGACAGGAAGCCAGTGGAGGGATTTCAGCAGGGGAGTAACATGGGAGAATTTGGGGAGGTTGAAGATCAGTCGGGCAGCTGCATTCTGGATGAGCTGGAGAGGCTGGGTGGTGCATGCTGGGAGGCCTGCAAGGAGAGCGTTGCAGTAGTCCAGTCGAGGGAGAACTGTGGCCTGGATAAGGAGCTGCGTCGCGTATGTGGTTAGGAACGGACGAATCCTCCTGATGTTGTGGAGGAGGAATCGGCAGGCCCGTGACGTGCGAGCAATGTACTCCTTGAAGTCCAGGTTGCTGTCGAGGGTGATGCCCAAGCTCTTTGCTGTCTGAGAGGATGGTATTGTGGTGCCATCGACGGTGATGGAAAGGTCATGCAGGGGGGAAGGGCCGGCTGGGATGAAGAGGAGTTCCGTTTTACTGATGTTCAGCTTCAGGTGGTGGGATGTCATCCATTTGGAGATGTCAGCCAGGCATGCAGAGATTCTTTCGTTGACCTGGGGGGTAGAGGGAGGGAAAGAGAAAAAGAGTTGGATGTCGTCAGCACAACAATGATAGGAGAAGCCATGCGATTTGATAACTGAGCCAAGAGAGTTAATATAAATTGAGAAGAGTAGGGGTCCCAGTACTGAACCCTGTGGAACTCCTGTAGTGAGGGGGATGGGTGCAGAGGTGGAGCCTTTCTAGTAGATCTGGGAGGATCTACCAGTCAGGTAGGACGTGAACTAAACAGAATATGACATTTTATGTAATGACTCCTACAATCAGACTTTGACACTTTCTTTTATGCACATGCATAAGTCTCTCCGGATAAGAGACTGGTAAATGATTAAAACTAAATGTAAATACACCCTGACCCCTGGGACCACATCTGTCTCTAATACCTGTTAGTCAGACAGATATACAGAGGCCTGTGTCAACATCTAAAGAGTCACACATATGCTGAGCCCAGGAGCGCAGTCCAGTAGAAATAGATATTCTAAAGCCTAAATGGCCGGTATGCCATCCTCCAGGTTACAAACTGGCGGGGCATACCCCATACCTATACAGCACAGAAACATTTTCTGTTATTATCTGCTACATGCTCGGGCACTAATAACACTTCTAGGCATTGGATGATATAACTGAATGTTCATGCTGGGGGGGCTTCCAGTGAAGGGTACAAGGCAAACAGGGAAGCTGGAACCCCGCATTAGCCAACAGCCGTGTCTGTTCACTGTGGGTAAGAGCTGCCAGCCAGTGAGTTGACTGGTACAGCCAGTCATGAGAAATTATAAGATACGACACTTCTTCACCTACCGTGACTGTATTAGACTAGACAGACTACATAGTCGCTCAATGTAAACGTTGTACAATACTCATGTGGCCCAATGATGGTTACACAACAGTTTTTTCTGGTATTTTTCCTGTTTCGTACATGTCATGTTTATGTAAACTTGAAAATAATTGGAAGTAAGGTGGTAATATTGTTTGTGCAATTGGCTACAGGTAACAGAGGTTGTTATCAGATGAGTACAGTATGGACTGATGATGAGAAATGTAACAAAGGGTATGGGAACATTTGTGATGATGTAATAGGGCAGGGAAATAAGATGGAGAAAACGATATGCTGGATGGTCCAAGTGTGTGCGTTTAATGTCTGGCTGCATGAAATTATATCTGAAATATGTGTGTCTAAATGAAGTTAGATGGTAGAGAAGTCACTGTTTTAAGGACCCAGACCTTAGGGTCACTATGTGTGCTTCTGTAGGGAACACTAAAAAGGGAATACCTGTGAGTGATGAACAGGTATGCACTGCAGTGTGACCCCCTAACGAGACAGGTCATCTAGGTGCCATCGTAACTCCTGATAATATGTTTATAATGCATGTAAACACCTACTGCCAGCATCACATATTTGAAATACAGAGAGTACGGAGAGCTGCTAGTTCAAAATACTCAAAAGTGTAAATAATCCGCAGTCAGGTGCCAGCCAGTTCATTAGTAGCAAGTTAAAATGCCATTTGTTTGGTCTACAGAGTAGACTGAAAAGGAAACATGACCTAACACAATAACTTTCATTTATACATTACCAAGTTTTTTGTTCAGGGGCTCTACTACTATTTTCAGTCTTTCGAAAGCTTGTAGTACAACTGTTTTGGTAGGTAAGTCAAATTGTATAAGTAAATGACACTTTTTGAGTGCAGCAATTCTACAGACAGCAACAGCTGAAATAATGTATGTCTGGCATTCTTCTTGTACATATTTTTGCATACAAAGATATAGATGATAAAGGTACTGACATTATGCAGCATAGATATGTATTGCGGAACCGGTCTGGTCAGATTAATAGCAATAATTACTGTGAGAGTGAAACATTGCAATACTTTCTGTAAAGGCTCTAAAAACCCACAGAAGACCATAAATTGCAAACAGCATTTGCCAAATAGTAATGTTTTGTTACACAAACCTATGGACTCCAGCCCAGTGCAGGACATAGTTGGTGTAAAATCTTCCAATAACATAGCACATGATGAAGACTGCTGGTGTGTTAGTTAGATGCTAGACGTATGCTAAAGCTAGAAATGAAGTTTGTTCACACTTTACAATGCCATATCCTTGCATCTCAAGTTTATCCGCTACAGCCAGAATAAGGTGAATGCTTGTTTGTATAAGTAATTTGTTTGGGGGACTCAAATTAATGAAATTAATATTACACAAATTACTATAATATTAATATTACATAAAGATACATAATATTCCAGCAACCCATATCTGTAACAGAAGACTGACTGCAGTAAAACCAGTACTCATTTAGCAGCACAATAAAACCCACTGGCGTAACTATCAATAGTGCAGATGGTGCAGTGCACCGTGGGCCCAGAGGCTGTCAGTGGCCCATGTAGGAAGGTGATTTTTTTCCTGCTTTATTATTTGTTGGTGGGCCCTCTCGAGCATCGTAAATTTCGCGTCGCGTTCGGTTAAAATACCCCTTTTGGCATATTTCCGGACAACGCTGGTCAGCAAAGCCGTTGGAACAAATTTGAGCGCAACACCATCAAGGGTCTCTACATCTAGACAGGCTCCATTCTTTTGGCAGTATGCGCTCAAATGGGCTGGTTGTTCCAAGATGGCTACCGAGTAGACGTACTATGTACAGCTCGCATCAAAATTAGTAAAATTACAAGATAAGGTCACATTTAACGTTAAATACCTGTCTCCATATAACGCTACATATAACTATCTAGGCACAAGAAAAGTCGTGTTTGCTGAAATGGGGCGGAAGCGTGGACTTCCTTCAAACTTAAGTCCTTCTGACGCCGAACTAATACAAATCTCCCATTAGCCAGCGGTGGGCACGACTATTTCAGTGATATGGGGGTTGATGATAACTTCTGCATAGTCGAGGAGGAGTTTCCACAATTGCCTGCTACTCCGAGTAAATTACCAGCTCCCCAGAAAAAGGTGGATAACTTTAACCATCCTTCTCCCGAGCGCACCCAGGTTACTACAGCAACACAACTAGCCGGCTTAACGCAATTGATCAATACACGTGCTGACGCGATTGAGGGAAAAATCCTTGCCACCAACGAGAGAATTGAAGCAATGGTTGTTGACATGAAGGCGACCTCTGCTAAACGGACCAGCCTGGAACGTCGAGTGGATCAAGTACAGCAACCTCTTAACTTAAAGCTACGAGGTGTTCAGGAATCTGCCCAGGAGAACATACGGCTTGAGGTTATAAAGATCTGGCAGCATGTCCTTCCAGATGAGAAAGATGAGGATCCTGCTGCCGTAGATGTTGTGCATCGCCTAGGTAAAACTTCGAGCAGTGAGAGTAATGTTCAGAGTGATCATCATTCAATTTGCTTCACGCTTTTACCTAAATGCTATATGGAAAGCAGCTAAGAATTCACTCTACTTAAAGGCTAATGGGCTAAAGTTTAGCGAAGATCTCTCGAAGGGTGAACGTGAGCGGAGACAGACGTAGTGGCCTGAGGTACAGAAAGCCCGTGCAGAGGGAAACTTTATCTTATTTCGTGGGAGCCAGAGCATTCATCCAGGGCGAAGGTGAATTAACACCTAGAGCAGTGTTTCTCAACCTTCTCCTGGAGGGCCCCCTGCCCTGCATGTTTTAGATCTCTCCCTGCTCCAGCACAGCTGATTCAAATGATCAACTCGTTATGAACTCCTGAAGCTGCTTAATAACAAACTGATCAAAAAATCAATAATGAAAATTTGTATTCCTTTTCCCTTCAGTCTGAGGTTTTTGTTCAGAAATAACTATATCATAAAACAATTTTTCCCTTTATTTACACTTCTCTGACTTTTTTTTTTTTAAGAACAAAACTATTACTAGGGAACAAATGTTTTAAAAAGTCAAATTCTTCCTTCCCAGTTAGAGGTTTTGTTCAAAAACAAAAATATAATAACATTGCACTTCTTCTCTGGCTTTTTTGAAAAAATAAACAAAGTTATTAAAGTTACAAAGTTACAAAATTATTACTGGAGAACATGATGTAAACCTTAAATTCCTCTTTTTCAATTAGACTTTATTCAGTTTTTGTTCAGAAACAATACCATAACAAAATAAAAAAAATCTCTAGTTTTTATAAACAAAGTGCACACAAATGTTTGAGAAAAATAAAGTAAATAAGGTGCAAATATATCTATATGTATATATAACTATATATATATATATAAATATATCTAAGTGTAGCCTAAATACATCCCAGTGTTGACTCTGACAGTTAACACTAAAGGATTATTATATTCTGCCATTTTCATATTTCAGGTTTAAAATATTTTTTACTTCCAATGAAATAATTCATTTAGATAACATATTGTAATGAGCTGACTGTGTTATTTGAATGTCTTAATGTGATCTATATTTAATCAGTCTGCTAAAATAACAACTATGATGACTAGTATCACTTTGAAAATGAACATTAACTAAAACTGAAGATCCGATATGACTAAAATATTAGTTTCACTGCTGTGTAGGAGCTACCTGGATATTCTTTGACTCGCAGAAAAGATTCTGTCAGCGACTTTTGTCTCTGTGCCGGCAGCGGTCTGCCTGGGGGATTTCTCTCCTCTCATCTTTTTTGCTGCAACTCAGCATTCTCTTTTTCGTGATTTTTTATATGTTTGTATAAAATGGTGTTGCCACAGTAAAGAACAGCTCTCTTACACACATTGCATTTTGCAATATTTTCATTTTCCCTTCTAAAATAACTCCAAACAGCGCTCCTCTTTCTCTCTGCCATGCTCTCGCTCAGTGCAACTAACAGTGTTTGCTAGGCGCTGCTGAGTCACGTTACAGCAAAACAGTAGAGCAGGGAGGGAAGGGGGAGCAGAGTGAGCAGGCAAGACGTAACGGGAACTGTGCTTTACACACACGTGTCTACCTTTTGATGAAATGGGAGTAACGTACTGAATGTAGAAGAGAAACTGGAACAAAAGAATCGATCTCATAAATCTAGTATCGATCCGATAGTGATACCAATGTTGGTATTGATACTATCGATATTTGGATCGATCCGCCCACCCCCACTAGACTGCTTCTCCAGCCTCTGTGCTTGGCTACCTACCACTTCATAGTATTTTAAAGCAAAATGTTGTAGTCTGGTCAAGGGGTGCTTGGTTTAAAAAATCATGAAAAGGGGATACGAAAGCCAAAAAAGGTTGAGAATCACTGCTCTAAGCGACCTGAGTCTTCCATGTCTGCGACCAGAGAGCCAGTAAAGATTCCTCAATAAAAGTACTAACTGGCGTCTTCTATTTCACAAATGTGTTAAGATACCTATATTCTTTTCAATGTCCAGTATATCAAGGTAATGTCCAGATAAGTCAACAGAAATTTAAATCCAAATGTTGTAAGTGTGCATATTATATATATATATATATGTGTGTGTGTGTGTAAAATCAGAATCAGAATTGCTTTATTCCCCAAATGTACAATGTACACGTTTTTGTAACGTCTATTTGAACACGCTAGCTAGTTATGCTAGCTATCGCGATTCGCATTTTCATCATTCTGTGTTAGATGTATTTTAGTTGTGTACAAATGCTTAGGCATAAGCAACATCAAAATTAAAAAAGAAGAACCAGACAAATGGTGCCCACAACAGTCTACCACCCCCTCACATGAGCCAAAAGAAGCCCAAGACCTTGCTAGATACCTCATGCGCAGAGAGCTTGTGAGTGCTGGCCTCTTAGAATTTGATAACCGCCCTGAATATTATTGGTCATGGAAAGCATCTTTTATAAGTGCCACCCAGGACTTAAATCTGTCAGCCAGAGAAGAACTGGACTTGCTAGTGAAATGGCTTGGAGCTGACTCTAAAGAACAAGCTAGGCGCATTCGTTCTGTGTACGCCCTCAATCCCTCAGCAGGCCTCAACATGGTGTGGCAACGTCTGGAGGAATGTTATGGGACACCAGAGGTCATAGAGCATGCCCTGCTTAAGAAGATTGAGGATTTCCCAAAGCTAACTAACAAAGATAACACCAAGCTCTGAGAACTGAGTGACATCCTGCTTGAACTGGAATGTGCGAAGGCAGAAGGATACCTACCAGGCCTTGTGTACTTAGATACAGCCCGCAGAGTAAATCCAATTGTGGAGAAGTTGCCCCATAGCCTTTAAGAGAAGTGGATAACTCAAGAATCCAAGTACAAAGAGGATCTTGGGGTAACATTCCCTCCTGTCTGTCTTTTCTCACAGTTCATCCGACAACAAGCCAGGGTGACGAATGATCCTAGCTTTGCCTTTGCCACCTCCATCAGCCACACGGCTTCAAGAACAGAAAAGGCCACAAAACACAGTCACAAAGCCTCAGTGAGTGTACACAAAATGGATGTTCCATTTAAGCCTGCGGATCAAGACACAGTCTCCACTGGAAAGAAAATAGATCGTGAGTGCCTAATACACAAGAAACCCCACCCTCCTAAAAAGTGCAGAAGTTTTAGAAGCAAGCCTATAGAAGAGCGCAAGGTGTATTTAAAAGAGAACCACATCTGCTTCAAGTGTTGCGGGTCCACTCAGCACGTAGCCAGAGACTGCAAAGCAGCAATCCAGTGCATTGAGTGCAACAGTGAAAAACACATTGCAGCCCTGCACCCAGGCCCTCCTCCCACAACCACAGAGCGAACCGTGGAGGACAAGGAGGAAAGCGGGGAACGGGGTGAGTGTACATCTCCAGTCACATCCAAGTGTACAGGAATTTGTGGAAACGCAAACAGCCCACGCTCATGTGCCAAGATCTGTTTGATCAAAGCATATCCTGCAGGGAAGAAGGAGAGAGCAGTAAAAATGTATGCAGTGCTGGATGAACAAAGCAACAAGTCCCTCGCAAAGACAGAGTTCTTCAATCTCTTTGGAATTAAAGCCAGCCCAGCCCCTTATACACTAAAAACCTGCTCAGGAACAACAGAAGCCTCAGGTAGGAGAGCTAGCAACTTCATGCTCGAGTCAATGGATGGGAAACTACAGCTCCCTCTCCCCACCTTAATTGAGTGTGACATGGTGCCGTCTGATAGATCAGAAATTCCATCCCCTGTGATTGCTCAGCATCATCCCCACTTACGATCGGTGGCCAGCAAGATTCCAGCTGTGGACCCTGATGCACCAATCCTCTTGCTCTTAGGAAGAGACATCCTGAGGGTACATAAGGTACGACAGCAAATAAACGGGCCACACAACGCTCCGTATGCACAGCGGCTCGACCTGGGATGGGTCATTGTGGGTGAAGCTTGTCTGGGAGCAGTTCATAAACCGACAGAAGTCAATGTCTATAAAGCGAATTTACTGCATAATGGTCGCACATCTTTCCTCAGTCCTTGTCAGAATAACATCCAGATAAAGGAAGTCTATAGTGGCACGTTGCAGTATTGCAACCCCTCCTCCTCCCATGCCTGTAAAGAAGAGGTAAGCTGTTCTGCGAGCTCAGACAGCCTTGGGCAGTCAGTGTTTGACAGTTCTAAGGAAGACAATAAGCTATCACTTTCCATGGAAGATAAAGAGTTCCTGACCATCATGGATAAAGAAGTCTACCAAAACAAGGAGTGCAGCTGGGTAGCACCCCTGCCATTCCGCTCACCAAGATCACATCTTCCGAGCAACAAGGAACAAGCACTGAAACGCCTCTGCTCACTCCGAAAAACACTGGAGAGAAAACCAGAATTAAAAACCCATTACATTGAGTTCATGCAGAAGATGATAAACAATGATCAGGGTGAGCTTGCACCACCTCCTGAGGGAGACAAAGAACACTGGTATCTGCCGACATTTGGTGTTTACCACCCAAGGAAACAAGGGCAAATCAGAGTCGTCTTTGACTCAAGCGCTGAATGCGAAGGAGTATGCCTCAATGATGTACTCCTCAGCGACCCAGATTTGAATAACACCTTGCTAGGAGTGCTTCTGAGGTTTTGAAAAGAGCCTGTAGCAGTAACAGCAGATGTGCAGCAAATGTTTTATTGTTTTGTAGTCAGAGAAGACCACAGAGACTACCTCTGCTACCTCTGGTACGAAGATAAAGACCTTGACAAGAGCATAGTGGAGTACAGGATGAAAGTGCACGTGTTTGGGAACACACCATCACCTGCCGTTGCCATATACTGTATGAGAAGAGCCGCTGAAAAGGGTGAAGCAGAATATGGCTCTGACGCAAGACAATTTGTGGAAAGACAGTTTTATGTTGATGATGGGCTCACCTCAGTTGCCACGCCTGAGGAAGCAATAGACCTCCTATCAAGAACCAGACAGATGCTGGCAGACTCCAACCTGAGGCTACATAAGGTAGCATCTAATAGTGAACAGGTGATGGAAGCCTTACCTGAGGAAGATCGTTCAAAGGACCTGAAGGACGTGGAGCTCGGTGTAGATCCTCTACCTCTTCAAAGAGGTCTGGGGCTCTCCTGGAGCCTGGAGATAGAGATGGTCTCTGCTCCTTCTGGGAACTTCAAAATGGCTGAGTTGCATGGGAAACAATGGAAGCAAGTCCAATGTCTAGCTGACACCTTTTGGAAGACATGGAGGAGAGAGTACTTGTCTACGCTACAGAGCCGCAGGAAATGGACTAAGGAAAGGCCGAACATCAAGGTTGGGGACATTGTTCTGTTCAAAGACAGCCAAACCCATAGAAATGAATGGCGAGTGGGAATTGTTGTCAGAACTCTGCCAAACTTAGACAAAAAGGTTTGCAAAGTAGAGGTTAAGATAGTAAAGGAAGGGACTGCTAAAGTGTTTTTGAGACCAGTCTCAGAAATTGTTGTTCTGCTTTCTGAGTAAACTTAGAATAAAGATGTTTGTTATTAGATTTTTCCTTAAATTTTGGTTTGAGTAGTGGTATAATGATATTATACCAAGTGGGGAGTGTGCTGCCTTTCATAGAAATGCATTCATTTTGGGTTATTTACATTGATAATTGAGTTGCGTTTGTATGTACTGCCACCTTGTGCATGTTTCGTAACCCCGCAGTAATATAAGTCGAAAGTTTAGATTTTGCTTCAGTCAACCTCAGTTCATATTGCTGAATACGAGCCATCGGAATCTTTAGTGCTGTCTTTCTGTTTGAGCTTTGGACATTATTTGTCTGTAAGTACCGGATTTGTGCTTCAATGTTATGCTGTCATGGGACTGTGCTGTTTCTTAGTTTGCTAGCTAGTTAGCTAGTTTCCTAGTTATGCTAGCTATCGCGATTAGCATTTTCATCATTCTGTGTTAGATGTATTTTAGTTGCGTGTAATATATCATGTATGCTTCATGCATGATTCACGTACATATTTCTGTTTGTGTGTTTTGTTGCAGTTTTACAGTATTACAACTGGGATACTCAATAAACGTCAAGAAAAGTCAAGCCTTGTTGGATTTATTGGGATTCGAGTTATTGTTAGCTAGCTGTCTAGTGCTGCCTAGTCACAACGCAGTACGAGGGAAGCATTATATATATATATATATATATATATATATATATATATATATATATATATATATATATATATATATATATATATATATATAGGGAAACGTGAAATGTTGCATAACGCCTTGCAATTATGAATGTCTAAACAATGGGCTTCAGTTCATTTTACTTTACAATAGATCGCACTTTTATGTTGAAATTTGCACACCTGATGGCCACCGGGAATTTGGGCTTGCCTCATAGATTTCGTTTTGCCTAGTGTGGATAGTGTGGTAGTGTGCATAGTGTAACATTGAAGTGGTCAATTACTCTAACTAACCGTAATTCATAGCTGTATTTAGTTGTACTGAGACCTACTACACCTGCTGGAAGGTGTTTTATGGCGACAACTTTATTACCAGGTAGATGTACCTGGTTAATTTTTAGCAGATTGTAGTTAACTATCAGCTCATGGAAATACGCCTATAATCTAAATCACTGTTCAGCGAGGTCCATTTGTGGCGGGCTCTTTTTGGCGCTTTTTTACCGCTTCTGTTGAGTTGGAACGAATGACTCGGCAAAAACGCGCCTTGAATCCAGCGAGCGAATCAGGTGGGTATCCAGAGAATCTGTACGTGTGTTGATATTCTAATACGAAAAAGAAGTTTGTATAATATGTAATGTTATTATGTTCTGTATTCTGTGTACATAATGTATATCTACATGTGCAAGGTGTACATAGTCTGTGTAGGTCTGTAGTATCCTTCTATGTTGGTTTTGTGATGGTGTTCTCTTCATGTTAAGGCAGAGACAGTCGGAGCACAAGTATTTCTTTGTATTGTTAATACACATGACAATAAAGGTGAACTTGAACTTGAAGTTTACAAGGAATAGTTTTGAAACCTTTTACAATCATTTGACACACGCTAGGCAGGCCAGCTATGTTGACATTTGAGAAACTATCGTAGTAGATGGGGTTCAGCTAGCTAACGTTATGCTAGCTAGCCTGGCCCTTCTAGAAGTTCCAGGCGTGGATGTAGCTAATAGTTAGCTTTCCTGCTAATTGGTGGTTCCAGGTTTGTCGTTGTTGTTGGATTGGGTCCCAGTGACATAATCACTTTCCGCTAGGGTTTAGGTTAGGGTTACCATGAGGATTAGGGGTTGTGTTAGATAACCCCTTTTTGGACAGTAGATAAAATGACATAGAGCACATTGGAGCAGGTCTTAACGCATCCCATTGTAAAACCAAATCGCATAACTTAGCTAAAATAATATATTGTACAATGTTAGTGTTACCTCCACTAATTGAATGTCATTGATACAGGTATCTACATTGTCTCTTGTAGTTTGTTAGCTAGACTGTGGTAACGCACGAGACGAGTTTTGAAATAAGAGGCTCCCATCCTGCTCGCAGCGTCTTAGCAGGTTTCGATTTCTCAGTTTCTCGTACGGTCGGTTTCGTATTCACAGATTTATCTGCAAATGAATTCCCCTTCTCGCAGTGTTTTTTTTTTTTGCCCAGGAAATCTATGCAGCAGCGCCAATATTTATTTTGGGTTTCTGTATAGATTTTGTTTGACCTATTATCACGCGTAGGATCCCCCATAAAATGTGTGTCGTCGTGTCCTCTCGGGCATGGATTTTTCCCGGTATTTACAACAACTCTTTAGAAATTGAGGGATAGTACCTCTGCTGGAAGTGACGTTAGGTGGGGGCAAATATCTCTATTAAGGGTATAGTACGCAAGAAAATTACTTTAATGCAAAGGACCCGCTCCCGTTGTTTTCCCACTTTTGTCACTGTGTTAAACAAAACTCCTTCAACTCATACATACTGCTGCTGCCCATCTCATCTGTAACTACATGAAACACTGATGTCATTCTGATCTCCCTCTGCTGGCTACTGGTGACCTTTTTGGACAAGTATGATTTTACACATGCAAGGAATTTGACTCTGTTCACAGTGTTTCTCATAGTGCTAAACGTCGTAAAACGTCAAAGTGACAACAACAAACACACACTATACATAGAATAAGGACCGGGTGAATGAGGTGTATGTGAACAGCCAGTGCACAATGGCATGAGTTAAAGTACCCATGACTGCAGGCTGTGGATCTGTACAACTATTAGTTATATACAACTATTGTGCTGTGTTAGATACAGCTATTGCACAATGAGCATGAGATAAAGTGTACCTGAGCGCAGGCTATGGATATGTACAACCATAGTTATACAACTATTAATAAAATACTGATATTAATAAAGTACTCACTTGTAGGGGCAAATTGAGGACAGAAGAAAGTTCCTTTTTCAGTTTGCAATACTGTCATCCATGTCACTGCACTATTATGAGGAAAAATGCTTAGAGCAGGTTTTCAAAAATGGGGATTTGGATTTACCCATAAAGGAATAAGCTTAGTAAGCCATTGTCCTAACAGCTGTACAAGTTTCATAACTCATTTTGATCCATTATTTTATCGGTCTTTACAGACTATCATTAGCCCATCACATTTAGGTATCTCAACCAAACAGTCTCTTCTTGAGAATATGCAGTGACACGCCGCAGTTTTCATTAACATTAAGGAGTTGTTAAATTGAAATACAGTCTGATTTTGTGTTTGTTATGCATACAACTAGGCAGTGTTCTATTGTATTTTGTAGAAGGTTAATCTGTTACATCCTTTATATTACTGACAACTTGTGTGCATGTCTCCATATCGCTTTCTGCAACTCCAGCAAGAGGAACCTGCTTCCAGTTCCATTCCAGTTCTGTGCAGTTTGGTGTGTTAGCCACTGTTCTGTGGTGGTAACATGGAACGACAAAATGACAACATAAATGCAGAGTGATTGAGTGCTTCAAGATAGCATCCCTCGCTTTTCCTGATGGGAAGTTGGTAGTACATAACATAATCTGAAATAATGCATTTGAATAAGTTACATGCACTGTTAACCCCCCATTAGAATAATAACAAATGTTCAGTTTCTTATAATTGACAGCAGGTGTCTCTGCTCAGCTACTGCATTTAAAATTAGGAAGACTTCACTTTAATAATGTAGCCTGTTGACTAGTGGTCTCCACTCCTTGTTCTGGAGTTTTACCACCTTGATTACATATCATCCGGAAGCATCTGTTTCTGGAGTTGAAGGACCACCTGGTAACCACAGAAAATTAAACCTCTGGTGATGCAAAAGTACAGGCAGACTGTGCACTGCTTTTGCAGAGCCAATTTTGCATGTACTTGTGATGTTTTCAACATATTGAAAGTGACAAGCCTCCTGTACACAGCAAAACAAATAGAATGTCTATGTGTAAAAATGACCATTATTCAGCGGAGAATGAGGTAAGCCCATATGGCTGCAGTTTGCAGCTTTTGGGTTCTAGGGTTTTGTGTGGCCCTCCAGTTCAGCACATAACAGGATCTTTTCCTCTTAACTTTTAACAAGCAGCTGCATATAAGGAGAAAGCAGTGTTCACTTTCAATGCAGTTGAAACCGAAAAATTGAGTGTACTTTGCTCCACAGTTTGTTACACTCGCAAACCGTTAGCACTATGACTGACATTAGTTCGTTTTTCTGTCTTCCATCAGTATTCCTGAGCTTCTCGTGAGTCTACATCAGAAGGGCTAAGTGTGACACAGATTTCAGCCTACAAAGCAGGACATCTGGAGGAAGAAACCCTGGTGAGCTGATGGTCAAAACCATGAGAAACGATTAGTGGGTCACACACTTGACACACACTAAACCATGAGGACCGAGCACTTCCGTGCTAGGGTGAAAAATAACGAGCGATTTCTCACACCAATATAAACCCAGATTGAAAATCGCTGATGTACAGTATTCTGGGTAACATTGGACGCCTCCACACATGCACTTCTTGGAGTCATTCGAAGCCTGATATTTGTTGCTGTGTTTGTAAATCAATGTTTTGGATGTAGTGCTAGAAAATGTTCCATAAAGTTCACATTATAGCAGGAGGTACCTGTATGAATGTGGCCGTTGTATTATACTAAGAATGAGAATGGGAGTGAAACGAGGAATGGTTATATATGGATTTTGTTCCTCTGTTATTGTTGGGTGCACTACAGAAACAAGCTCTCAGCAATTTAAATTGGTGTTTAAACACGATCAAATGAACAGGAAGAAATCTGACTTAAACTACATCTGGTCTCTTGGGATGTGCGCAAACACACTAGAGCATTGTCAAGTGCAGGACTGTTAAAGGCTGTTAAAATATAACTTAAAAGATAAACAAAAAACGGTGCATACCTTTTTTCCATTGTTTCATGTTTTTTTTTTAAATTTCTTATTAGGGGTATGGATAAATACTAAGAGGGTTGTATGTGAAACAAATCGCCAAGACACCACAGTCCAGGTCATGACTGACAATCACTCTTTTGGTGTATTTTCTTTCTAAGGATGGCGCATGCTCAGGACCCACCTCATGAACACAGCGCTCCACCTTCTTACTCCGTCACAGCAGAGAATGGAAGCAGTGCTGTGGTACCCCACATTGCAAACAACACTTTTATTGGTCCTGTTTTCTTCAACAGCCCTGTAGTTCTCCTTGGTAGGGAAGGTACAATATTTGTCCTTTGTTTTGATTCTTAAATATACTTTCTCACTTTGCTATTAGGAAAGTAAGACCTGCTCATGAGATTATATGCTTTGTCCTCAAACACTACGTATCATCACAAAAACAAGTTGATGCGCTTGATGTAAGGACAGTTACATACTTTTGAACCACCAAGTGAAACCAAGTGCCATGTGCAAAAATGGGAAAACTAGGTCTTCATGACTGAAAACGTCCTATTTGGAATAAAGCAAGCTCTTCCCTGTGCAGGTGAAGGTGGAGGAGAACGGAATGTGCGGAAACGCTCCAGGTAAGTGTTAGTTCAGCCCTGTAAACACCTGCGGCTCACCAGGATGTATTCTCTATTACTATGTTAATGACATATTTGACCTGGATTAGTGGCGGGGCTTCATCTGATTTCCCCGCTAGTGGAGTGGTACTAGGGATGCAACGGTACACTGTATTTTGTCGAACCGTTCGGTACTCCCCCTACGGTTCAACACGCACACGTGAACCGCCATAATACGATATGCCTGTCATTTTCCTATAATTTCCAAAACTTGCTTATTGCACTGCAGACTACACGTGCGTTGTACACTCAGATCCACAGAACGTCTCTGGAGCCTGTCAGAATTTCCCTGGAGCCTATCAGCACTCTGTATGTAAACACAAGCTGGAGAAGAGAGGGGAAACTAAAGACAAACATTCTCGCGTACGGTCACACTGGTGTGATTTGCCGTTTAGCGCGTATGCTAAAAAACGGTGCGATCTAGGGAAGAAACGGTTGCCGGTAAAATTCCTGACGGTTAGTATTACCGTTTCAAATTTTAATTATCATTAAAACCGTGGTTGATTACCGCGCTTTGAAAAACTCACGTTAAATACTGCCTAGCATCAACCAAAGTTAGCAAGTCTCCCAGACGCAGGTGCGCAGGCGCAGCATGCAACGTGGGTTTGTTTTGCGTCAGTGAAAACAAGGCGGAAGGCAGTGACAGCGCTCCGGAGATATAAATGTTCATACCGTTTCATCTCTAGTGCGATTAGAGCACTAGATTGGAAAAATTCTGGCTAATTTTATGTTTGTGGGAACAGCGATTTAACATTAAAAAGTACAGCAAATGCTAACTGAAAACAATGAGAAGCTTAATAACGCTAATGAAAACACAAACCATGTAACGTAACAGTCGCTCTACATAGCATAAGCATACGTTACTATGCAAAAGGGTTAAAGGGTGATGCGTTTTTATTTTTTTCTATAAAGAATACTGAAACCGTACCGGTACCGTGACCCAAAAACCGCGATACGCACCGAACCGTGGGCCCACTGTAGTTTTACATCCCTAAGTGATACTGCCATTTGTGTCATTGTGTCCCACTGTTGTCAGCAGTGCTGTTGTGCTGATCATCTCTGTATTTAAGAAGAAGGAAATGTCTAACATTTCAAACATTCCTTTGCTGTTATCTGCTGTTTAGGGAATCCCCAGTCACTGTAGATGTGGCCACTGACAGCAGCCCTGTGAGGAAGTGTAGAACCGTGGATTCCAGCTCTGCATCCATAGTAGCACCGGAGAAACTCAGGAACTATGGTATGGGCACCACTGAGACAGAACAGTGAAGGAGATAAATACAGGCCTTCACTCACTCTCCTGACTCTGTCTGCAGCACTATTTAAGCGTTTGTCTGACTTTCATCACTTGTGCTCACGCTGTCAAAATCTGAAATATGTTTGTTACTGATTTGTGATTTCTGATTTTGGTTTGCCTTACTGCAACCAGACTCTACGTCCTTACAGTTCTAAAGGAATGTCCCACCTCAGCTGCTGAAAAACCCACAATTAGTAACAGAAACAAGCAAGGAGTAGTAGTATTAGTAGTATTTCAGACCATACAATTACTGTGAGAGATGTGGAAATGTGAGCATTATCACCCATTGAAAATTAGTTCTAATTTGGATGATGTTGGTTCTCCAGTGATGTGGAGCCACATAATGTATAGTTGTGTGTTTTACAGGTTGTGTTGTGGGAAATATGCCTGATGGTTCTGCTTGCTTGTTTTATTGATGCAGAATCACATAAAGGATTGCTGCTATGTACCTTTATTGTATGAGGTGCCCCCACTCCAAACAGGTGTACCTTCACTTTGCATATGTAGCGGAGCTGAAGCGTAAAGCCTGAGGTAGCGGGTAGCAGGTAGCCGAGTGGTTGCAGCGGCTACGTCACTCCCCCTGAGACCTGGTTAAGTAGCGTTGTCGCCGACAGGCTAACGGCAATTTGCCTTTAGCTCAACTGGCAACGACGCTGGCTTTAAGGGGTTGGCAGCGAGCAGTAAGAACCTCGGTTCGAAACTCGCTCGCTCGCCGACCCACGTAACATCACATCAAATCTAATACACAACGCAGTAAGAGACCACCCGTTACACATATATTGCAAGATAAATCTTTCATACAGTGGTCACCACCAGCGGGTCTAGCAGAAGTTCTGCTACACTGTTGTTATCACGGTTAAGGTTTGTTGTGTGTTTTACAGAAGGATGGCAAACTGTTCCTGTTTTATCTGGTTTATTTACTTTGTTACCATGTTGCTTTTTAGCTCGCCTTGAAGAGGTAAAATTTAGTGATCAGAACATCACTTAGAAACCTCAAAGAACACAGTAGAAGAGCAGTAGTGGCTAGACTAACATTTCTTTCCACTTAGTGGGGATCTTATTCTTCCTCAGTGGGTCAGATTGGACCGCTTGTAACTCCTAAACACAGTCATTTAGGTTAAAACTACATGTTCACAAATTCCCACCAGACATAGTCTGAAGTTTTTTTCATTAAAGGGTCAGAATGGTTCATCTCAAATAGAATGACCCATGATAAAGAACACTCTGTTGCAAACCCTTTAGTTAATGTTTTATTATCCCTCCCTGTTTCATTTTACAGTGAAAAACGAACTTAAACGGTGTCTTTTGGAGAAGTTTGAGGACGTATATGAAGGTATTCCAAAGGCAGGGAGAAACATCTCTGTCAACAAGATTTACACAAAGCTCCTCATCACAGGTGAAAGTGACAGCGCTAATGAACACGAGGTGGGACAGATTGAGAGTGCATCCAGGGCACAGACCACACGAAACACTGGCATCGACTGCAATGACATCTTTGAACCCCGGCCAGAAGAAAGCAAACGCATTAAAACTGTCCTCACAAAGGGGATTGCTGGCATCGGCAAAACAGTGTCTGTGCAGAAGTTCATTGTTGACTGGGCAAAAGGAAAAGCCAATGAACATGTTGATTTCCTATTTGTTCTTCCTTTTCGGGAGTTGAATCTGATAAAGGATGAACTCAGTCTAATTGGTCTACTTCAGAAGCTTCACTCTGGAGTGGAAGGGATTGAACATGTTAAGTACAATGACTCTGAAGTCATTTTGATCTTTGATGGTTTGGATGAAAGCAAACTTGAACTAAATTTTAAAGAAAATAAGATATTATCTGATGTTACAGAATTAGCATCTCTGGACATCCTGTTGACAAACATCATTAAGAGGAGTCTACTTCCCCATGCTTTCCGCTGGATCACCTCTCGTCCAGCAGCAGCCGGTCTGATCCCTTCTGATTGTGTCCATCGGGTGACAGAGATACAAGGGTTTCAAGATGAGGAGAAGGAGGAGTACTTCAAGAAGAGACTATGTGATCAGAAACTGGCTGATGCAGTCCTTTCTCATCTGAAGTCATCAAGGAGTCTCTACATCATGTGCTACATACCAGTCTTCTGTTGGATTTCAGCCACTGTCCTTAAGGACATTTTGAGGAGAGTAGAAAATGTGAAAATCCCTACAACTCTGACTCAGATGTACACAGAGTTTGTGCTCCTACAGACAAGCATAAAGAATCAGAAGTATAGGGGTGATGAGTCTGACTGTCTGTTGTCTGAGCCAGACAGAGATATCATTCTGAAACTTGGACAGTTGGCTTATCAACACCTGGAAAAGAACAGTCTAACATTCATTGAAAAAGATGTGAAAGACTGTGGTATCGATGTCAAAGATGCTGCTTTGTACTCTGGAGTTTGCACAGAAATCTTGAAAGTGGAGTCAGTGAGAGACAGGAAGGTTTACTGTTTCATTCACCTGAGCATTCAAGAGTTTTTTGCGGCTTTATATGTGCATCATTTATTGGAAAAAAATGACATAGGATTACTGACATCTTTTTTCAAAATAAAATCAGAAGCTTTAACCGGCCAAGTATCTTTGGTCGACTTGCTCAAAGGTGCAGTGGAGAAGGCTGTGAACAGTGAGAAAGGACACCTTGACCTCTTTCTTCGCTTCTTATTTGGTCTCTCACAGGATTCCAATCGGTGTCTCATTGAAAACATTCTGCCACAGACAAACAACTCGGAAAGCAACAAGAAAATAACTCAGTACATCAAGTCCTTGAAGAGAAGGAACATTTCCCCTGAGAGATACTTAAACCTCATACATTGTTTGGTTGAGCTTGGAGTTAATGGCCCCTCCTTTGTGAGTGAAATACAGATGCAGGCAGGTTCAGGTTCCACTAAGCCACTCTCACCCTATCAGTGTTCTGAATTGGCATATGTGCTTCGGATGTCGGAAGAGGACCTGGATGAGTTTGATCTGAGGAAATACAACATACCAGAAAATGGTCTGATGAGACTGCTTCCTGTTATGAAGAACTCCAGAAAGGTTTTGTAAGTAATTATAATGATAATTATGATTATAAAGTTGGGGCGGATGGTTGTTTCTCAGAACAGTGGTGCATCAGGGCAGGTGTACTATAAGGTCCACTTATATTGTACTTACATAATACGGGCAGGTTAACACGCTGATACTTGAGGGTCTGTCTGCAGGTCTAATAGTTGCATTTTATTTCACTGTGGTTCGTTCATAATACTGCATCTAACTCGCATGGTGTCACGCGAGTTCATTGGCACGGAGCTGTTGTCGCCAACTGCAGTCCCCTCACCAACCACCAGGGTTATGTCCCTGAAAAACCCACAGTTGACAAAGGCACACTTTTGTACTCTGTACTCCTGTACAAAACATTCCTCCCCAGTTTATTTACCACAGTTTAAAGTGTAATGACTAGGTAGGTGAGGTATTGAGGGATTTCATATTGAATGCTGTGGTAAAAATGCATGGGTTGAGTTAGTAAAACTCTGAACTTCATGTCCTGAACTAACTCTAAGATAAAGACTTCTCCCCTTTTCATAGTCACATTCTTTTTAGGGAATGTTGCATTTCTTTCTAGTGGAGTGTAAATTAAGGGTTGGTTTTATGGTCAACTCATGTATTTATCCGGCTTCATTAATATTCTGTGGCAAATGGCCATCTCTTGCCTTTTTTGCAGTCTTTGCGACCGGAGTCTCTCATCGGACGCCTGTAAAACTGTTTCTTTGGCTCTACAGTCACCTAATTCAAAACTGACAGAGCTGGACCTCAGCAACAATGATCTGGGGGACTCTGGAGTGAGACACATATGTTGTGGATTGATGAGTGCTGAGTGCAACCTCCAGACACTGACTCTCCGCCACATTAACCTGGGACGTTTTGGAGTGGACCTGCTGTGTAAAATGCTGTGCAGTGATCACTGTAAGCTGCAGACGCTGGACCTCAGCAACAACGACCTGGGAGACTCTGCAGTGAAACTGCTCTGTCCAGCTTTGAGTTGTCAAGACTGTAAACTACAGACATTGAGGTGAATGCAACTTTTGTAGAAATATTTGAATTTCATGATCAAATGTCACTTTCTTTTTTTTTGGTAATGTTTCACGGAAAGAGTATGGCCTACATTCACAAAAAAAATCTCACTGAATAATGAACATTAGGCTAAAAGATTCAAATGTTCATAGGTGAAATTGTCATTGTAAATTGGCATAAATTACGCTCGTGTTTTCATGCTAGTCTTTACATACTCAACTTTAAAAATGGCACTGCTGGTGTGCAAGTGAATTAAGGAAGAATTGCAAATCAGTGCTTCTGTTAAGTTCCTCTCGTAGCAGAAAATCCAGTAATAACCAAATATTGAATTGTAATCTACTATGGCCTTGTGTCTGTACAGCTGTTTAAACAGAACTTGTGATCATAATTTCCCATAAAGTCCATAAACACATTGTAAATGAATACAGACCCTTATCATTTAAATTGTTGTAATTGCATACGCCTGCTTGTAACCTTTACATTTTTAAGAGAATAGTATATGTTCAAATTTTCACCAGCTAAACAAAAAACAACAACAAAAAACTGAGGATTTTTTTTAACATGTTCCAGTTCTTGTTTTGATGTTGATCCAAAGCTTTCAGGGTGAAGATCTGTCATATGCTTCCTCTCTGCAGGCTGTCAGGGTGTCAAGTCACACAGGCAGGCTGTGCTGCTCTGGTTTCAGCTGTGTGTTCAAAGCCCTCCCACCTGAGAGAGCTGGATCTGAGCTACAATCACCCAGAGGATGCAGGAGTAGAAAGACTGTTCACTGAAATGCAGAGCAGAGGATGCAAACTGAAGTAAGCCTGAGCCTTAGAGAGAGAGAGGCAGGAAGAGAGAGTGATATAAGTAATTAGAAATTATGTATAATTCCCTCACTTCATGAACAATCTGTCTGTTTGTTCTCATGGCTTTTCTGAAGCGTGGACCATGGCGGGGAGTGCAGAACCAAGCCAGGGCTGCAGAAATGTAAGTATGTTTAAACTGCAGAATATCATTCACAGATATTCACACTTTTCTCTCCCTTTTTCATAGGTTTTGTCCATTTCTTGTTATTCTTCTCCAGCATTCTCTCTCCTCGTCTCTACTTTTTTCCCCTCCATCACCCAAATGTCTGCATGTTCTTTAGATGAGCAGGCTTTAGTGGATTTTCTCAGTGATGTCCCTGATAGACACAAAAATCTGAAATCTCATGCATTCCTGTAAGCATATACTAGGGGCGCAACAGATCACAAAACTCACAGTTCGGACTGGATCATGGTTTTGAGTCACGGATCAGATAATTTTTCGGATCAGCGAGAAAAAAAGGGGGGGGGGGGGGCAAATATAACTTTGTTTTCCATTTATTACCTAAAGAACTTAAAGAACACTGAAATCAGAATCAGAATTTCTTTATTGTCACTGTAACCTGTACAACGAAATTTGAGTGCAATCCACAACAGTGCAAAGATCAATAAAAAAAATAGTAAAATAATCTATAAAAATAATTTAAAAGTAGACTGTAAAAAAAGTAAAAAAGGTAGAATATAAGTAAAAGCACCCAGAGATATCTACATTGAAAAAATTGCACAGATCAGAAAGATTGCACCGATCCCTTGTTGCAACGAACTTTTGAAAGCAAGGAACTTTTGCCCATGTTCTTAAATGAAAACAACATTCAAGATGTCCAATGTTTAAATAAGATCTTAAAATATTCAATACTCAATTGTTAAATTAAAGTGCAATATGAGCGCTTGTTCTGCTGTTCTTCGGCTGTGTCCGAAATTGCCCCCTATTCACTATATAGTGCAGGTATATATACATTTTACACTTGAACGTTGGCCTTAACTGCCAGCTAGCGAACATTAGTTTCAAATAATTTGAACTGATGAATCTGCATGCTAGTTCTTTCATTAAATTAGATAGTGATAGCTAGATAGGTAGTGGTATTATGTAGCTAGCAGGTTAATGTCAGTTGCAACTAGCTAGTCACTTAGCTAGCTAGCTACCTGGCATAGTTAGACACAAAGATGTTCATACAAATGTTCAGATAAACTTGCAAACATAAAACTATATCCAGAAAGTTATTTATTGTATGACTGTGAATAGTGAATGAGTGAGCGTTTTCGGACGCAGCCTTCATCTTCGCAACGCTTCTGCTAGGTAAGGTTGCTGGTTTTTAAAATGGCGCTTATATCATTGCACTTTTCATCTTTGCAACTCTGCATCAAGCTTCAAGGAATTATTACTTTAAAAAGTAACAGCGGCAGTAAAACTGTATTTCACACTATTAATATGCTGCTTTTTAACTGAACGCGAATTGCTTTCCTTGCGCAAGTTTGATCGCTTGCCTGAAAAAATGAATAAGTGAATGTGAATGAATAAGTGAATGAATAAGCAAGCATTTTTGATTGCCAACACTGCTAGCAAGTTGCTGAAGAGAGGGGGCGTGGCTTCTAGCCCTACTTGAAGGTGATTGGCTTTCGCCAGGCAAATTTTTGCTCGAGTTGAACATTTTTTAACTCAAGCGAATGCTCATTTTGCGTCACTCGCAGTTTCGCTACAATTAACTCCGCCCATTCACCTCCTGCCATTGACTTCTCATGCATTCACGTCGCTCGTAAATTTCGCTTCACATTCAGTTAAAACGCAGCTTTATGGTTAAACTTTGCAATTAATCCGAGGTTCACATGCGTGCCGAACCGTGGGGGGGGATCCATACGGATCACGGATCAACTACAGTCCGTTACACCACTAACATATACACACATATACACTCACAATATGGACAGCGGATGTACCACCTAGGACTGCTGAGGAAATTCAGGGTCCACCCAGTGATTCTGAAAACTTTGTATACCGGGGCTATAGAAAGTATACTGACTCAGTGCATCTCAGTGTGGTACGCAAACTGTTCTGTCCGGGACTGCAAAGCCCTGCAGAGACTGGTGCGCTTAGCTGAGTGCATTTCCAGGGCTGCCCTCCCCTCTCTGCAGGACACCTACACCAGGCGATGCAGTACCAGAGCTATCAAAATTATTAAGGACCCCACCCATCCCAGTAACTGCCTGTTCAGCTTGCTGAAATTCAGAAAGCACTTCCACAATCTGATGGCCAAAACTGAGAGACTTCTGAGAGAGCTTCTTCCCCCCAGGCCATCAGACTCCTGAATACGGACATGCCCGCCATACTAATCTTGAACACAAACTCAGGACTTTAATGATGTGGTTGTTACTTTCCTGCACTTGGTGCGTTCTAGTCTTTATTCTTATTGTACATATTTTTTCCTTTTATCTATTTTTAACTATTTTTATCTCTCCTATTTTGCACAGTCTAAGGAGTTGGACCAGTTTTACATTTCACTACAAGTTGTATACTGTTTATAACTGTGTGACAAATAAAGTTCTTGAATTGAATTGAACAATAGACATAACTCTTTTAGCTTAACCTTCCATGTTACAAAACATGTATGAAGTTCAGTACAGTAATTATACAGCTGTATACACTATACAGTGTATTAAGATCTCCTGTAATTGTTTCCCTTGCAAACTAGTGACATCAGTGTGTGATCATTATAATCATTATAATAGGAGCATCATTATTAGATGCTCCTATTTCCTGTTTCCTTCTTATTTATGTACTAATAGACATTAAAGCAACAATTTTGGCAACGATCTTCACAGATCTTAATTGTTCTCTAGTGGCTTATAAGATATCTAGGGGTCCCTTGGATGATGTCATTAGAGGCGGGTCTGACTTACAGTTGTGGTGCACTGTGGAACTTGTAGTGTGAAAAACGCTGGCAGTAGTGTGAAAAACACTGGCAGTGCAGGAATGTATCGGAGAATTGCATTCATCTCGCTTCAGATACAGTGGACCACCTTGCTGTGTTTTTCTTTTATGATATTTTCAAACCCTTAATGACAAAACTGGTTAATCTGTGAGATGGTCAGTAGCTTGAAGGTGATCATTAGCTTGAAGCACACATTAGTTTCCTATCTAGACCCAGAACATCTGTATTATTGCAACTGATGTATTTTTTTCCAATACCAATTGTTTAATTTGCTTCTACTTTTGCCTCATTTTTCTTAATGCTTCCTACAGCTAGTCTGTATTTTTCTTCTGTGTTCTCATGCGGCTACATTGTGTTGTCTAGTGCGATTCCTGGTTATAAACTCGCATCCCCCACTTGCTCCTTCTCCTTTATCCTCCCCCTTGTCTCCAGATGCCTGCCTGCTTGAACTGGACCCCAACACAGCAAACAAATACCTGTCTCTGTCTGAGGGGAACACAAAGGTAACGAGGGAGAAAAGCAAGCAGCCACATCCTCATCACCCCGACAGGTTTGATGGCCCTAACCAGGTGCTGTGCAGTGAGGGTCTGTCTGGAACTCGCTGTTACTGGGAGGCTGAGTGGTGTGAATCTGAAGTCCACTTAGGGGTGACCTACAAAGACATCTGCCGGAAAAGTGCCAGTGATGAAAGCCTCCTGGGACACAATGAAAATTCATGGAGTTTATGTTTTGGAGAAAAGTGCTCTGTATGGCACAAGGTGAAAATCGCAGAGATACCTGCCCCTCCTTCCAACTCAGGGAGAGTAGGAGTGTACCTGGACTGGCCAGCCGGCACTTTGTCTTTCTACAGCGTGTCCTCTGGCACAGTGAGACATCTGCACACTTTCCACACCACTTTCACTAAACCCCTCTACCCTGGCTTTAGGGTGTGGTCCGGCTCTGTGAAACTGTGCCCTGGAGGAACGCCTGCATCCTCCTAGGCCTCTCGCAGTCATGAAATCTGGGTTGAAAGTTAACGGTCATAATTACCACTGTACTGCCTGGGGGCAGGGAGGTTAATCCTCACTTTTTGCTCTTAACAGAATAATAAGCACAGCGGTTCTCATGTCATCATTTTTTAAATCATGTTACGTGGTTATGTTTTTTTTTCCTCTCCTGTACAGAAATGGCAGATTTCAAGTGTTGGTTTCAGCAGATGCAGGCCATTTGATTATAATGTTTAATTCATCATTTAAATGTATTATGTGGGTTATTAAGTGTATATACTGTGAATAAATAAGGAAAAATATATTTTGAAAACAAGGGAAAAACAGCTACGACTTTTTTTCAGACAGAAATATGGTTACCACGAAAGCCCTAGTCCTCACATTTATATGCCAACTGTAAATGTGTATAGTTACATTCTTTTATGTACTTAGTAGATGCCCTTATCCACTGCTGGATAGAAAAAATATGTAACTTCATCAAAAATCACATCCTGCACTATTGTCTGTGCAGGCCTACATAGTCTTACCTTTTTAACGTCTTGCCAGGTTAAAGAATGCTGGCTGTGATGACCTCAGCGGTGTTTGTTCTCAAAGTGATTCTGTTGATATTGTCGGTCATTATGATGTAGACCTAGAAACATTGTCCTCTAGATCAGGGGATCATACTGGTTGCTTTCTCCATTTTCCTTCCTTCCACTCCCCGAATATAACCTCCTGGTGCCGGCCCGAGGCAGATGGGCTCCCTCTTTGAGTCGGGTTCTGCCCGAAGGTTTCTTCCCTTTTAGCCAGGGGGTTTTTCCTTGCCACTGTCGCCATAGGCTTGCTCTTGGGGGTTCAGGCCCGGGATCACTGTAAAGCTGGACTGTGAAAAATTCCCTGTGTAAAAATAAACTTTACAAATAAAAAAGATAAATAGTTTTTCTCACTTGATTTTATCCAGAATTGACATTCAATAGGACAAATTGCCTCATCAGCTGTGTCCAGTAACCTCTGTGGAGAAGCTGGCCAACACTTCTCACAAAAACATGAACATATGAAATAAATATTTTTTTAAAAATTACGAAACCAACAATCAAAAAGAAGTAGCATCTGCACACAACTGTAGAAGAAAAACAGGAGTTCTCTTTCTGTCTAGACAAGCACCTGTATTTAATAGGCCTTTATAGGGGCGTACAGGGTAATTGACAATAGGTAAATGACAACAGAGCCTCCAGGTCATCATGTTATTGAAATGTACATCAAGCCTATCACAAAACCACATTACTGGTGTGGTGATATAGTTCCTATTTCAAATTCTGGAGAATACCAAAAAAAAGCAGATTCAATCTAATGTGTGATAATACAATCAGGTATGCCATCAGAAATGTAGAAGAACATGACATGTAAGGAGTGTGTTTTCTTATCACGGTTTGACCTACATGTTAGCTGCCTCAGATTAACCTTCAGAGGAATTTTCAGGAACACTAGGCTTTTGATTGTATCAGGGCTTCTGATTGATCTGTTAAAACAATGTAACATTCTGTATAGTTGCACATTTTAGAATGTATGAAAGTCAGTGAATCAACTGCTTTCTGTCCCACGGGCCACTTTAAAAATCAGTGCAACAAATTACACTCTACACTGAATTCTTACCAAGTTCAGCAAACCTTCCAGGGCCAGTTTGTCAACATTACAGCACCTCCTGCAACAAGAGGGAGTTAAGGGTCCCTATTAGAAGCAAGTTACTCAGATTACATACGTGCTAGCTACCTACTATTTATGTAGCCATATTTTTGTATCACCAGTTGGATATGTTATGCTTGTCTCACCAGGACAACCACTTAGCTCATGCAATTCTGCTGGGCTTTATAAATGACAATCCACTGATCCCCAGTGACAGTCACACTCCAATAGCCAATAGTGATCAATATACTCCAAGTTTCCCAGCACACTACAGTGAGGTAAACGTCAGCTGGAGGCTGTGTGTGGCTTGACTCAGTGCCACAGTGCATTAAATGGCATATGTAACAAACACATTTTAGTGGTGGTGTAAGTGAAATTGGGGCCTTTTGCATTGTCATTTCGTGGTCTACTCACTCTTTTGAAACAGGTTTTTTCAAAACTTAAAATATTGTAACAATGCTGCAAGTTAAACTTGGAATTCACTGTGACACATACTGTATACAGTATGAAACGAGTAGACAGAAAAAACTGAAATATATAGTCTTAGATTATAGATAGATTATTTTGTTTTTGTCTACATCACAGACCTATAGTAAGAGTAACTGTTTATAGCAACCTGCTGAGATTTTTTTAAATGCCCCCCTGAGATGAAATACTTTGGTACCCTGGAAAGGGTACATCAGGGACATTAAGTGGTCAGTGCATAGCTAGAACACAGCAGTTCATATGGTGGTTTGGCCTGTACATTTTCATATATAATTATCAAACTATGTAGTTAGACAACAACCTAACAAACTGATCGAGAAGGAAATAAGCTACCTAGGTAGGTAGCACGTAAGAATGATTCATTTTCAACTTTCCACCTCACTGGTTTGCAAACTCAGGTAAACCTTTCAAAGTTATTAGTCACGACATCTTATCTTTATGCAGCATACTGTATGCTACCTGCCAAACAATAATTGAAGCAAGCCTGCAGGCAAGCATGAGCAATGCATTGCCAACATTATGTAATATGTAATGTTACATAAAGTTCATGTTCTGACTGTCATGTGGAAAATCTGGCTCTGTTCGTGACTGAATCGGCACTGTGGTATGAAACAGATTAACAAGACTCGCAACACAGCAGAGATTCACGTTATACTTGGAGACCAAAGTCCTTATCCTGATGTTAGAACTGAGTAAACCATACCTTTGTGCATTATGACTGAAGATCACAATATTGTGGAGAGCAGGGAGCCTGTGACAGTATATAAGCTCAACCACAGGAGCTAGAAACCAAGCTCTGGTATTCGGCTGCACAGCACAGTGACCTGACCACACTGCTGAAAGACTATGCTTCATAATCAGGCAGAAATGTCCTGCTACAAGCTTTGATCTGCAGTTTCACCTAGTCCAGGTATGATTGCCATACTGCTTCTCACACACTAAGAGCATTCTTGTCATTGACATAAACCCTATATGTCAGTGATTCAGAGTTCCAGGTCACATGGACATAGCCGTACTTCTGAACACCAGCATGATGTGACAGATCCTAGCTGACTGTTTTCCTCAGAGCTACCCGCCCCTTCTTGTGTAAATGCAGCCCACCAAAATACCACAGGTATTTTGTTGATCAAAATGAAAAGACTGTCTATCCTAGAACTATTTTATGCAATCATCATTGGTAAAATATTGTGAATTCCCATAATCCCCTGCAACTGCTTGCACCAACTCACTCACTCACTTGCCAACACACTTTGGCTAAAATGAACAGATCAATAGTGTTATATGGGGCCCTGAGTACGACTGATGACGTAGTGTGGCAGAATAAGATAGAGAAGATGAAAAAGAAGATAAAGAAAGCAGTGGAAAAGGTCTGAGTCTGACTGTTTATTGTGTGGTGATCCCATATTAAAATTCTATATGTTAAAAAGGAGGTTAGATAGAACAGATGTTAATGCTAGTTAGACCTTAGGGTTACTGTGGTTATTTCTGTAGGAAACCCCCAGAGGGAGCCAAATCTCTGCATTGAATAGGTACAGAATATAGCTACCAACCCCTAGCTCATGAGATGGCATACCTGCAAACCCAATTTCTTGATAGTCAATGGTCTTGATTTCCTGAAGTCTGTAAACATCTAGCAGAACAAATTTTACTATTCACTGTGGAAATTTTAGGCTTAGAACATGGGTCACAAGTATGTGCAAGGCTGTGGATTATGTTACTTCTTTCAGATCAATAAATCACTTCCAATGCACATTTTCCTGTTTTTGTAATCCCAATTGCCTTACTTGATGTTTCCCTCCTACTTTTTGTGGAGCTTTGATGCACAGGCTCTCAATATTATCAGTGCCAGGGGAAAACACACAGAAAAAGAAACACATAGAGACACTGACAATTAGACTGACTGCAAATGTAGCAGAACTGAAAGCAGTAGCTTGTGTGAGTCCTGCACAAAGCCAGTAGCACAACAGGTAATCGAAAGTTTCAGCAGCGATGATAACTCTCCGAGACCTCCTTAGTTATCGCTGTTGCCTGTGAAGCTGGGGGAAAATTGCCTTGAGTTCATCTGGTACGAGATTAGCGCTTAGAGTTGGTTGTGTGACAACAGTGGGGGTTGGGAGCTCACTTGCAGAGGTGCGGACAGTCATATTCTGAAACAGGTTTTGATGGAAAAGGGGAATGTGAGTCATTTGAGTGTGGGTTTGGCAGTACTTTCTTCACTAGGCCTAGAGGTGTGTCAGGATTGTTTTCTATTGTTTTATGCTAGGGTTAGTTGACATCCCTTCATTTAGCACCAAATTTTTGTCAAGATAATTTGTTGTTTCTGGCAGTAGCTGTTAGGCAAGGAAGCATTTTTATGTCATTGTTGTCAATGGAATGGAATCTCATCTTTGTTATCTGTTATGCAGCATAACAGGTGGATTTGTAAGGCATTTATTTTTCTAGTTAGCTTCTCTGATCCGTCACCTAGTCATGGTGTATCTATCCCTTTAAACAGTCCTCTGCCAGCAGGCATGACAGAAATTTCATGTTAAGTTACACATTTGCCTCTTTGCCTTTTGCTTCAGTTCTAGTGTTTTGGGATAGATATAGAGACAGTGGCAGGACATTGGGAAAACCAGACGAGGATTTGTTCTCAGGAATTTTATTGCATTTCATCAATGCAGAGAAACAGTGTTAGGGGACCTCGGGTGCAGCAGTAGGACAGGAGAGGGAGCTGGTACATCAGAGTGGTTGGGCTTGCAACATAACCTGTGTCAACTAGGGAGTGATTTGGGATCTCTTCTGTAGCAGAAGGCAAAGGGGGAACCTGTGTGTGCTATTCAACAGGTTTGCAGCACTGCCAGAAAGAAACCAGGGCTACGAGCAGAGTACTTCAGTACATGTTGCTAAAATAAACATACTAGGAGACTAACTCTAGCTAATAAAAATAAACAAGACAAGTCACTGGGCATTTCTATATCTTTAACAAATGCATTGCATGCCACGGCTACAGTACCAAGAGATTCCTCCAACCACAAGTTTCCCTTAAACTGCTCCAACTGATCAGACCACATGAAGGCTAATAAAACAAACACAAAGGTATTCTTAGGAAGGGCGTTGCTTTCAACACTCAATAAAGAGTATTTCTTAGTGAAAAGAAAACACAGAAACAGATGCAACACACTAAACGCCAATGGGAAACTAAATGGAAGTGTTTGCTGCACATAGCACATACTACCTGGTCTTAGCTCAACAAGAGTACATGCAAAACCGTGCACTGCCTTATACCTCTGTCATTTTCTGGTGAATGCGTTACCCCTGGTCATCAGGGGTGTGGGTCTAGGCTGTCCCTGTCAGGGCAGGATGAAGGGGGCAGCATGGCGCCTGCCAGCACCAGAGTGGAGGGGCTGAGTTGATTATTTGATTGCTTGTCGCTTCCTGCTGTTGAATAGATGGTCTAGAAAGGCAGGTGAAAAGAAAACAGTCTTGCTATGCAAGACTAACAACAGGTAGGCACGAAAGGGCATCAAAACGTCTTTGATGCCCTGAAGGAGATAAAAATGGGTGTATAGAGCAGGTTCTGGAAACAAAGGAGATTATCATGCTCGATACCACTGGAATGTCTTTGACGTCATATGGCTTATGTAACCATATGGTACCTGAGTAGTCAGTTTGCCAGGGTGTGTACCAAAAATCCAGCTGTTTTACAACTGACTGGTAAATGAACCCTGTCTGGGGTACGTGGCCCAGGACAAAAGTGCCATACGTGCTACCTGGTAAATTGACTCAGTAATGTTGGTGTTCCATTATTATAGGTCTCATAGTATTCTAAATGTACATGAATAATACTATTATACTACCTTACTGTATGTACATGTATAAGGTATCTACAAAAAGTACTGATTAGGAGAAGAAACAGGAAATTATGAAGATGATACCCAGAATCTCAGGTTTGTCAGTACTGATTGAGGAGAGTATACAGAATATTTGGAGGAGTAATGTAAATCCCCTTGTAAATCATTGTGTGAGCACACTACGAGAGGCACTGGAACCTGAGACAAATTCCTTGTGAAACCATACTTGGCCAATAAAGACTGATTCTGATTTGGATTTTGATAAAGTTATGTTTTTCTTGGTGTCTTAAAACAGCAGGATATGGTTGGTCCATGTAAAATAAACTGAAGGTGCTCAGGGATGTACAAATCTCTGGTAATACCCTTCTCTGGTAATACCAATGTTCTCTATCACATCTGTTCTCCACTCTGGCCCCTAGCAATGGAACGAACTCCCAAAGGTCAGAACTGCCGATTTACTTACCACATTCCACTGCAGATCGAAAAATATTCAAAAGGACACCTTGGTTCAACTACCCCCAAAGTCTGAACATTCCTGCTATGTCCTCAAGCACATTTGCATTATCAGACTTCCTACTGCACCTACTATGGCACTAAACAGAATATGACATGTTATGTAATGGTTCCTCCTATCAGTCTGACACTGTAAATCTCTCTGGATGCAAGTCTGGTAAATGACTAAATGTAAATGTAAATATACCTTGACCCCTGGGACCACATCTGTCTCTAATACCTGTTAGACAGATACGCAGAGGCCTGTGTCAACGTCTGAAAAGTCTCCCATATACTGAGCCCAGGAGCGCAGTCCAGTAGAAATAGATATTCTAAAGCCCAACTGAACTGCAATTCCGTAACGACTGCATCTATTGTGCCCCCTGGGAAAGAGTGCTGTGTCAGGTGTCATAGAGAGGAGGTGAAAAACCACAATGTTTTAGATCAGTTTTGTAGATATTAATTTCACAGTGGATGACACTGTCTTTCAATCTTTCCTCCTACTCTGCCTGGTACATGGCTCTGGGTAAGGAAATGCAGGGAATTCCATCCTTGGGCGCACCACGGTCCTGACAAGCATCTGTGATGACATTTTGGGGCTCATTCCTGACATTCCTCAGATGCCAGCTCACAGCGATTGGGGGAAAAAAACATCCACAGGACAACGATTTGTAGCTATATAATGTTGCTTTTAGCTGATGCTTCTGTAACTGATGACGTAGTGTACCTGTGGCTGGCTCAACAAGCAGTGTTCAAGTCCTGAAATGTTAAGTCCTACTTTTTAAGCCTGCTTGCTATCATCAGTTACCATACAACACAATGCTGTTTTAAACAAAAATTATATATTATATTGGAATGGCAGGTATACCATCCCCCATGTCACAAGCTGGCAGGGCATACCCCATTCCTATATAACACTGACATGTAGCCCCTTCCTGGGGTTTCCTACAGAAATAACCACAATAGCTCTAAGGTGTAACTCGTAACTAACACTAACATCTGTCTAATCTAACCTCATTTCAACATAATATAATTGTATACAGTCGCACGAGAAGATAGAGACTTTATGAGTTAGTAATGCGTGGCCACAAGATCAATAACTCGTGGCCACGAGTTAGTAAGGCGTGGGAATGAGATAATTAAGTCATGGCCACGAATGGTGGTAACTAATTTGTGGCCATGTCTTAATAATGTGTGGCCACAAGATACGGACTCTGTACTTTACTGACAACACCGGGCGAGCTCTGTAGGGCTATTATCAAGCATGAAGCATGCGTGTTACTAAGGGGGCTTTCAGGGACCCGGGCCCGGTTCCGAGTACACTTGACCCCAAAGTCCAGTTCATTTGATTAGTGTGAGTGTGTGAACCCTGTGTACCATACTGTATTCATTAACCTGTGCCCGGGCCACTTGAAAAGGTGGTCTTGAGTATGGTTCATGTGTACTCGGGTACGGTTGGCATCAGGTGCAAAAACTACGAGCAGAGTACTTCAGTACATGTTGCCAAAATAAACATACTAGGAGACTACATCTAGCAAATAAAAATAACATTGACTAAAAAGAAGTCACTGGGCATTGCCATATCTTTAACAAATGAATTGCATGCCACGGCTATGGTACCAAGAGTTCTCAGATAAGACTCTTCCAACCACCACAGTTTCCCATAAACTGCTAGTACTCATCAGACCACATGAAGACTAATGAAACAAAAACAAAGGTATTCTTAGGAAGGGCGTTGCTTTCAACACTTAATAAAGAGTATTTCTTAGTGAAAAGAAAACACAAACCTGGAAACAGATGCAACACACTAAACGCCAATGGGAAACTAAATGGAAGTGTTTGCTGCACATAGTACATACTACCTGGTCTTAGCTCAACAAGAGTACATGCAAAACCGTGCACTGCCTTATACCTCTGTCATTTTCTGGTGAATGCGTTACCCCTGGTCATCAGGGGTGTGGGTCTAGGCTGTCCCTGTCAGGGCAGGATGAAGGGGGCAGCATGGCGCCTGCCAGCACCAGAGTGGAGGGGCTGAGTTGATTATTTGATTGCTTGTCGCTTCCTGCTGTTGAATAGATGGTCTAGAAAGGCAGGTGAAAAGAAAACAGTCTTGCTATGCAAGACTAACAACAGGTAGGCACGAAAGGGCATCAAAACGTCTTTGATGCCCTAAAGGAGATTAAAATGGGTGTATAGAGCAGGTTCTGGAAACAAAGGAGATTATCATGCTTGATACCACTGGAATGTCTTTGACGTCATATGGCTTATGTAACCATATGGTACCTGAGTAGTCAGTTTGCCAGGGTGTGTACCAAAAATCCAGCTGTTTTACAACTGACTGGTAAATGAACCCTGTCTGGGGTACGTGGCCCAGGACAAAAGTGCCATACGTGCTACCTGGTAAACTGACTCAGTAATGTTGGTGTTCCATTATTATAGGTCTCATAGTATTCTAAATGTACATGAATAATACTATTATACTACCTTACTGTATGTACATGTATAAGGTATCTACAAAAAGTACTGATTAGGAGAAGAAACAGGAAATTATGAAGATGATACCCAGAATCTCAGGTTTGTCAGTACTGATTGAGGAGAGTATACAGAATATTTGGAGGAGTAATGTAAATCCCCTTGTAAATCATTGTGTGAGCACACTACGAGAGGCACTGGAACCTGAGACAAATTCCTTGTGAAACCATACTTGGCCAATAAAGACTGATTCTGATTTGGATTTTGATAAAGTTATGTTTTTCTTGGTGTCTTAAAACAGCAGGATATGGTTGGTCCATGTAAAATAAACTGAAGGTGCTCAGGGATGTACAAATCTCTGGTAATACCCTACAGGAACTACTCCATCTTACCTTCAATCCATTATGACACCATACACTCCAGCCAGATCCTCTTGCTGGGTCTCGTTGCTCTGTAACCAGTGGTCACTTTGTCATCACTTTCTGAAAGGGGCAATGTTCTCTGTCACATCTGTTCTCCACTCTGGCCCCTAGCAATGGAACGAACTCCCAAAGGTCAGAACTGCCGATTTACTTACCACATTCCACTGCAGATCGAAAAATGTTCAAAAGGACACCTTGGTTCAACTACCCCCAAAGTCTGAACATTCCTGCTATGTCCTCAAGCACATTTGCATTATCAGACTTCCTACTGCACCTACTATGGCACTAAACAGAATATGACATGTTATGTAATGGTTCCTCCTATCAGTCTGACACTGTAAATCTCTCTGGATGCAAGTCTGGTAAATGACTAAATGTAAATGTAAATATACCTTGACCCCTGACAGCCCCTTCCTGGGGTTTCCTACAGAAATAACCACAATAGCTCTAAGGTGTAACATCTGTCTAATATAACCTCACTTCAACATAATATAATTGTATACAGTCGCACGAGAAGATATAGACTTTTCCCGTTATTATCATGTTACTCTTAATTTTTCTTTTCAAACTTCTTCGTGCCACATGCTATCATCAATAATGCTGTGGGCCCTAATAACACTTCTAGGCACTGGATGATATAATTCAATGTTCATGTTATGGGGGGGGGTTCCAGTGAAGGGTGCAAGGAAGACAGGGAAGCTGAAACACCGCATTAACCAACAGCCGTGTCATTTCGCTGCTGGTAAGAGCTGCCAGCCAGTGAGTTGACTGGTACAACCAGTCATGAGGAACTATGGGATATGACACATCTTCACCCACCATGACTGTGTTAAACTGGACAGTCTAGAGTGTTCCTCAATGTAAACACTGTACAATACTCGCATGGCCCAAAGATGGTTTGACTGATATTTTTTCTGTTATGTACATCTCATGCTAATATAAACTTGGAAATAATTGGAAGTAAGGTGGTAATATTCACGTTCACCTTCACCTCCATGTCATTGTTTCATTACAGGAACAGTCGCCAATGTTTTTGCCCTGCTAGTTTGTCGAACGCGTATTTAGTGCGGTTCGTGTTGGGTTAGCCAGCTGACTTTGTGCGCCTTGGACTGTGATTAACGTGGGCTTTCGCTCCACTAGTGATAACACCTGGTTTGGGTTTCTTGGCGCTGCAATTTGCTTGTCGTCTGACTGGGGGTTTCGTTGTACTAGGCCCACATCAGTCAGGGGAATTTCACTAGTTAAATTAATGAATATATGCATATAATTTAATGAATGTATGTAAATTGCCTCCTTTTTTGGCAAACCAACTGGGTCACTGATTCTTGTGTGAGTTTTAGCTTTCCCTTTTTTTAGATTGCTTCTGGAGCAGCGTGGCTGTACTGCAAGGGTCGGGGTTTGCCAGCACAGGTTTCCCATTTCTCTTGCACTTGAATGTGGTTAAGGGTGTATTGCACTTAATAACTTCTCTCTTGCAGTGCGTGTGTGAGTGTGGAGGCACGAGCACATGTGGTAAGTGGTTCGGTGAGTAGGCATTTTCTCCCTGGGCGGCAGGGTTTCCCCTTGCAGTCTGCCTATCCCGTGTATTGTCCAGGGCTGCCGTAACTTTGTGTAGATTTTATTCGTCTACTGTTTTTATCCCAGTATTCTTTGTAATTGTATATTGGTAATGTAATAAAGCTTGACATCCTTTTTTGCATTTTCCCTTTGGTCAGTCCTTCCAGGATTTTTGTTTTCAATAAATTGGTTTTTACCATTTTCTAAACTTGAAGCCACGTCTCTGTTCCTTCCTTTTACAAACTTACCCGAGGGAGTCCCTTGTACAACATATCTGTTTCCTTGGGTGGAGTCCCAAGATGGCGTAGTCTAGCTACTTAGCCTAGTGGGCCTGGCCACAAGTACACTTCACATTCACATTCTAAATAGCAGTCCACTTCCGTGTTTTGGTACATTAGTTTTCGCACCTGATGCCAACCGTACCCGAGTACACATGAACCATACTCAAGACCACCTTTTCAAGTGGCCCGGGCACAGGTTAATGAACACAGTATGGTACACAGGGTTCACACAATCACACTAATCAAATGAACTGGACTTTGGGGTCAAGTGTACTCGGAACTATCTATGCTACACAGCGCCAGTGCCTTTATCGTCTATATCTTTGTATGCAAAAATATGTACAACAACATTCCTAGACATACATTATTGCAGTTGTCGCTGTCTGTGGCATTAGTGCACTCTTAACAGTGGAAAGTGTCATTGACTTATATAGAAAAAAAACTTGTAATGTAGTCTGAAGTTAAATTTTCTTATAGATCATGTTTCCATTCTACTCTGTAGACAATACAAATGGCATTTTCATCTGTCACTAATGAACGGATTGTCTCCTGACTGCAGATTATTTACACTTTTGAGTATTCTGAACTAGCAGCTCTCCTTATTCTCTGCATTCCAAATCCATCCACTTAATTATCTCATTCCCACGCCTTACTAACTCGTGGCCACGAGTTATTGATCTTGTGGCCACGCATTACTAACTCGTGGCCACGCAATAGTATTTTTCCCACCAATGCAACGGTGAAGCAACCTCTATTTATATGTCAAATGAGCGGCAATATAATGGAGGGAAATCACAGTGGTAGAATGGGAGGGATATAAAGTTTTCATATCAAAGTGATAAAGATGATCTGTATTTCTTAAGTTTACTGGTTAAAGCACAGTGTTTATGTCGATGCAAAAGGTTGCCTGATTACGCAAATTCTTGCTTCAAAATCTGTTCAATGAACTCTCACTGTTATTTAACTTCGATCACTAGTCAAGCAACTGAATTGAAGGAAATAGCCCGTTAGGTAATTCTTTTTTTCCAATGCCATTAACTTCCTGGCACACAGTGCATACCGGTCTCCCGAAAGTTTCGCAAACACATCGGAGATCACGGAGGTTCCCATAGGAATGACTTCCGGTTGACTCGCATACAGAGCTATACGGAAACGAGGCGTAAATTGAGAATTTGCACAAAGGTTCTAAATAAAAGGAGAAAAATAATCAAATGTGAGTAAGTACCTTTTATTTGTCGAGTATATAATTCAAATGTAATAAGAAATAGGCCTTTCCATGTGGTCATTTTATATAAACTATTTATTCATTGAATTTACAGAAAATGTGCTATATTGTGATATGTATCGTTATCGAGATATGAAATGACCTATATCGGGATATGAGATTTTGGTCATATCGCACAGCCCTAATATTAATATTACATAAAGATCTGACATGTACTGTTGGAGCCAACACATTTCCAACAACCCATACCTGTAACAGAAGACTGACTGCAGTGATGTAAAACCAGTACTCATTTAGCAGCTCAATAAAACCTAATCAACTGAGAGCTTAGCTGGAATGAAAACCTCTGCAACATGTTCCTACTTTCAGTTTCATGTATGCTTCATTTCGTTTGAAAAATGCCATGCATACCAAAGTGTACTGTTACGGGTATGCCACATGACGTCAGGAAAAGGGTGCACGGAAGTAAGGTTTAGGGGTCACATGACGTCAGGGTCACGGGTGCACGAACTTGTGCACCTTGGGTAATTTAAATGTCTATGGCGGCAAGCACAGTCGGACGGAATTTGAGTGAGTACCAGCGTACTATATTGTGCGAATTTAGTGTTGTCTCGCTTTGTGTTTAAGAGCCGCTTTTTGTGTAAAGTTCGTAAGACGGTGGTGCATTTTTTGTCGAGTTTATTTTCTAGTTTTGTTTTGGTTGTTTTGGGTAGGACGGTGGAGCCGGTCCGACGGTCTATTGCAGACTGGCCGGTCCCCACCGTTTTATTTCATTCTTTTGCGCACCGATCTCCAGATCTCCATACTTTTCTTTACTCCACATTACTTTCTTCCCTCTCTCTAAAACCACTCTTTCTAAAACTCCAGTGCACTGCTATCTCTCCAACTATCTGTTCTCCAATCTGTATAAATACTGTTCAACCCGTTCAACTGCGAAGCACTCGCCACTGCGTCTTCTGCCCGGCTGGACCAAACTCGGAAGAGTGAGTAGCCGGGAGTGTTATATTATTATGTGCGGAGTATTTGTCCTGCCAACTGCCCTGTGACTGCCTGTAGTCACCTTTGGTAGGAGTCTGGCCGTAACATAATTTGGGGGCTCGTCCGGGATTTGTTCTGTTTCAGTCGCGTTTTGGTGCGACTCAATGTCGAGTGTGCGGCATTAATTTTGTATTGCGGGTTTTGATTGTTGACGGGTGCTGACATTGACAGTTGGGGCCGGATCTCAGTATTGTTGGGGTGTCGCCTGCATTTCTTTCTGAAATCTGTTACTTTTATTTCTGTTTCGAAAGTGTGCGTGCAGGAACGAAAATGGTTTTCGAACTTGGCGAGTTTGTTGCTAATCCGACAATCGAGGTGTTCGATAGTTGTTCAAAAGCGAACTTGTTCGAGATTGCGGAGTTTTATAAAATCAAAATAAACCGTGCTAAGACCAAAAAGGAAATCAAGTCTAGCATTGCACAGGTGTTGGTGGAACGGGAGTTATTACCGGCTGACGTTGTAAAATCTGAGGAACCTATAGCTATTGAGCAACTGAGATTACAGTTGGAGCTAAAAAAGGTTGCGTTAGCTGAAAAGGAAATTGAACTCCAGTTTAATGAAAAGAGGGAACAGAGGGAGAAAGAACTAGAGATACTCCGTTTGGAACAGGAGAAACTAAAACTAGAGCATGAGAAGGAGTTGCAAAGTAAGAAAATGGAGATGGAAATGACTTTGCGTATGCGAGAGCTGGAATTAGGCGTGAGAGCGCACGAATCCCCGTCCACTGGGTTTGATGTGAGTAGGCACGTCAGAATGGTTCCTCCTTTTGATGAAAAGGAGGTGGATAAATATTTTCAGCACTTTGAGAAGGTGGCTACCAGCTTGAAGTGGCCAAAGGATGTTTGGGCTCTATTGCTACAGTGTGTGCTTACTGGGAAAGCCCAGCGTGCATATTCTGCCTTACCTGCTGAGCAGAGCTTGAAATATGATGAGGTGAAAGCAGCCATTTTAAGAACATATCAGCTCGTGCCTGAAGCATATAGGCAGAAATTTAGAAACTATAGCAGACTGGAGGGCCAAACATTTGTGGAGTTTGCTAGGGAGAAAGAAACTCTCTTTGATAGATGGTGCGATTCTCAGGACATTCAGGCAGATTTTAAGAAACTCAGAGAAATGTTGTTAATGGAAGAATTTAAAAGATGCCTTCCCGAGGATCTTGCCACACATTTAAATGAGCAAAAGGTGCTGGAGGTGAGTCATGCTGCCGTTTTAGCTGATGAATATGTCCTTACTCACAAAGGGGGTTTTAGACAGTCCTCCCGAGAGTTAAAATTTGAGGCCAAAGGTGGACTTAAAAGTTCACCTAGCCAGGAGAGGCCTGTAACGGTCTCAAACGCCACTGACAAGAGACCAGCTGAGGCTGGGTCAGTAGCAGGAGAGAAGGGCTTGGGGACAAAGCAGAAGCTTGTCTGTTTTTACTGTAAGAAGAAAGGCCACAAAATGGCTGACTGCTGGATCCTTCAGAAAAAGAATCAGTCCTCAAAAGGGGTTGCTCTTATAAATTCCCAAGCACCTGTAGTTGAGACGGTGGTTTCGACAGAGCTAGCTTCCTTTAAGAAGAGTCAGGTTCTGGGGGAATATGAGCCTTTTCTTACAGAAGGTTTTGTCTCTTTGGCTGGTGGAGGGGAGGCTGTTTGGTGCCCAGTTAAAATATTAAGAGACACTGGTGCGGCCCAGTCTTTCGTTTTAGAGGGGATTTTGCCCCTGGGTGAGCAGACCATGACAGGCACTAGTGTACTGGTCCAGGGTTTTGACATGTGTTTTGTGGAAGTTCCTTTGCATGTCATTGAGCTCAAATCAGCGTTGGTGTCCGGACGCGTTGAAGTTGGTGTACGTTCCAACCTTCCAGTGCCAGGAGTGTCCTTCATTTTAGGAAATGATTTGGCTGGGGGTAAAGTTTTAGCAAACCCCAGGGTTTCAAGGGAACCAGTACATAGGGAAGTCCCTGAAAAAGTAGTGGAAAAATACCCTGATATTTTTCCCACTTGTGCAGTAACGCGGGCAATGTCTAAGAGGTTTGGTGCCCCTACAGGTGATAAAAGAAATGGGTCTGTTCATGATTTGGATGATGTTGACCTTGGGGAAACATTTCTGGGTAGCATGGATGGACTTGCCCCAGTAGAATCACCCCCTCAGCTGGTTTGTCCCCAAGATGTGGATTGTGAGCAGAGTGAGAGTGGCTTCGCTTGGGCTACGGAGGGGTTGGGTACAAACTGTGTAGCGCGAGAGGAGTTAATTAGCCTGCAGAAGAGGGATGCAGATCTAGCACCCCTCTATGAAAAAGCCCTGACAGAAAAGGAAGCTGAGAAGGTTCCTGTGTGTTATTTTTTGAGGGATGCGGTGTTGATGAGAAAATGGAGGCCACCAGATGTTCCAGTTTCTGAGGAGTGGAACATTGTGGAACAAGTTGTGGTTCCACTATTGTACCGCAAACAAATCCTGAGTCTAGCTCATGATGGTACAATGGCGGGTCACCTAGGGGTTACGAAGACGTATGATCGGGTTTTGAGGCACTTCTTTTGGCCTGGCTTGAAAAGAGATGTGGTGTTATACTGCCGATCTTGTCATATTTGTCAAGTTAGTGGCAAGCCAAATCAGAGGGTAGACGTAGCCCCTTTGCAGCCCATTCCTGCTTTTGAGGAACCATTCAGCAGAGTTATTGTGGACTGTGTTGGTCCTTTGCCCAGAACTAGCAGTGGTAATCAGTATCTGCTCACCATAATGTGTGCATCAACCAGGTTCCCTGAGGTTGTCCCCTTAAGAAAGATTACTGCTCAAGTGGTGGTGAAAGCCCTACTAAAATTTTTTTCTGTTTTTGGTCTTCCTAAGTCCATTCAGTCAGACCAGGGGTCCAATTTTATGTCTGGAATATTTAAACAGGTGATGCAGCAACTTGGCATCCAACAAATTACTTCCAGTGCATATCACCCGGAGTCCCAAGGGGCTCTGGAACGGTTTCACCAGACCCTGAAGTCAATGCTAAGAACTTACTGCTGTGGGTTTGAGAAGGACTGGGATGAGGGCATTCCTTTCTTGATATTTGCAGTAAGGGAGGTGGTACAGGAGTCCTTAGGTTTCAGCCCAGCGGAGTTGGTGTTTGGTCACACTGTGCGTGGGCCGTTGAAACTTCTTAAAGAGAAGTGGTTATCTGACGATACCCCTGCTAATTTGCTGGACTATGTAAGCAAATTTCGTTTTAGGCTTACTAAGGCCTGTGAAATGGCACGGTCAAACTTGGAGCTGACCCAAAAAAGAATGAAGACCTGGTATGACCGTAAGGCTCGGTTGAGAACTTTCAGTCCAGGGGATCAGGTGCTGGTTTTGCTTCCTATTCAAGGCTCTCCCCTGCAGGCTCACTACCAAGGTCCGTACCGGGTTGAGAAAAGGATTGGGTCTGTTGATTACCTGATTGCCACTCCTGATAGGAGAAAAAAGAGTAGGCTGTGCCATGTAAACATGTTGAAAGCTTACTGTCAGAGAGCGGAGAATGAACAAGAAAAATGTCCTGCTGTAAAGACTGTCGCTATATCCTCTGTAGTGATGGATGGTGGCATGGAGGAGCAAGAGCCTGCCCCGGTGGTTCAGGGAGGACCGGAGGGTCGGTTACGAAATTCAGAATATTTAAGTGACTTGGACACACAATTAAGACATTTAGGACGACGAGAACGCGTGGAGTTAGCAAATTTGATTTGTTCATACCGCGTGCTGTTTTCTGATGTCCCCAGCAGAACCACACTTATGTCCCATGACATTGATGTTGAGGGTGCCGTTCCTAAAAAACAACATCCATATAGAGTGGGCCCAGAAAAAGGGAAAAATCTTAGGAACGAATTGTCTTACATGCTTGAACATGGTATTGTGGAACCCAGTCACAGTAGCTGGAGCTCTCCATGTTTGTTGGTTCCCAAGCCAGATGGAACTTATAGGTTCTGCACAGACTATCGGCAGGTGAATGCGGTGACAAAAGCAGATTGTTATCCTCTACCCAGGTTGGATGACTGCATTGACCAGGTTGGCCCGGCTAAATATGTTAGCAAATTGGATCTCCTTAAAGGCTACTGGCAAGTTCCCCTAACGGATAGGGCAAAGGAGATCTCTGCATTTGTCACCTATGAGGGGCTATACCAATATACAGTTATGGCCTTTGGGATGCGAAATGCCCCAGCAACATTCCAGCGACTGATAAATCAGGTTTTGTGTGGGCTGGAGGGGTGTTCTGCATACCTGGATGACGTTGTAGTGTATAGTTCTACGTGGAAAGAACATGTTGAGCGAATGAAGGCTTTATTTGAGAGATTGGTGCAGGCCAATCTTACAGTGAACTTGGCGAAATGTGAATTTGGAAAGGCTACTGTCACCTATCTTGGTAAGGAGGTGGGCCAAGGTAAGGTCCGCCCAGTAAGAGCCAAGGTAGAGGCCATTGATCAGTTCCCTGTACCTAAAACCAGGAAAGAATTAATGAGATTCCTTGGCATGGTTGGGTATTATAGGGGTTTCTGCTGTAACTTTTCATCTGTGGTGGCCCCCTTGACAGATTTACTGAGTGCCAAGGTCAGTTTTGTATGGACCCAGGGGTGCCAGGAGGCTTTTGAAAGGGTCAAGGCGATCCTGAGTAGCTCTCCTGTGCTCTCAGCACCTCGTTTTGAGAAGGCCTTTAAGCTTGCTGTAGATGCTAGTGATGCTGGTGCTGGTGCTGTCTTATTGCAAGAGGATGAGTTAGGAATTGACCATCCTGTTTGTTATTTTTCAAAAAAGTTTGACAAGCACCAGAGGAACTATTCCACTATTGAAAAGGAGACTCTTGCTCTGGTCAAAGCAATACAGCATTTTGAGGTGTATGTAGGTGCTACTGTGCATCCAGTGGTTGTTTTTACAGACCATAACCCTCTAGTGTTTTTACAACGCATGAAAAATAAAAATCAAAGGTTGATGCGTTGGAGTTTGTTCCTCCAGGATTATAACCTGGAGATTAGGCACATTCGGGGTAAGGACAATATTATTGCTGATACCCTGTCACGTTGCCACATGTAGACAAATTTTAGATATGACAATAAATAACTAAGCTTGAGTTTGGAAATTTGTTTTCTTATTTATTTATTGTCTTAAGGGGGGTGGTGTTACGGGTATGCCACATGACGTCAGGAAAAGGGTGCACGGAAGTAAGGTTTAGGGGTCACATGACGTCAGGGTCACGGGTGCACGAACTTGTGCACCTTGGGTAATTTAAATGTCTATGGCGGCAAGCACAGTCGGACGGAATTTGAGTGAGTACCAGCGTACTATATTGTGCGAATTTAGTGTTGTCTCGCTTTGTGTTTAAGAGCCGCTTTTTGTGTAAAGTTCGTAAGACGGTGGTGCATTTTTTGTCGAGTTTATTTTCTAGTTTTGTTTTGGTTGTTTTGGGTAGGACGGTGGAGCCGGTCCGACGGTCTATTGCAGACTGGCCGGTCCCCACCGTTTTATTTCATTCTTTTGCGCACCGATCTCCAGATCTCCATACTTTTCTTTACTCCACATTACTTTCTTCCCTCTCTCTAAAACCACTCTTTCTAAAACTCCAGTGCACTGCTATCTCTCCAACTATCTGTTCTCCAATCTGTATAAATACTGTTCAACCCGTTCAACTGCGAAGCACTCGCCACTGCGTCTTCTGCCCGGCTGGACCAAACTCGGAAGAGTGAGTAGCCGGGAGTGTTATATTATTATGTGCGGAGTATTTGTCCTGCCAACTGCCCTGTGACTGCCTGTAGTCACCTTTGGTAGGAGTCTGGCCGTAACAGTACCAACAAACTACGCCCACAGAAACTGGCAAGTTGGTATAAAAGCTAGGTTCAGTTAAAGCCAAATTAGCTTTTGGTTTTAACCAACAAAAAGATGGCACTATCTTCCTCACTGAGAGCCACTTTTCTAGCCCTCTGTCTCCATGTCCCTAGCGCCACACCATACGACAGCATCAACGAATGCAAAAAAACAGCCAATGTGCCGGGGCTCGGGGTGCTGCCCGGTGGAGGCTGGGACAACCTGAGGAACGTGGACATGGGCCGGGTCATGAACATGAATTACTCCCTTTGCCAGACCACGGAGGATGGGGTGTACCTCCTGCCAGACCAAGTGTTCACTGTGCCGCAGAAGTCCACCAAGGTGGAGATCAACTCTGAGATCATCGAGAGCTGGACGGAGCAGACGAGCACCACAGCCAGGTCCATAAACTTAGAGGTGTCCTTCAATCCTGTACTCCAAGGCAAATTCTCTGTGGAGAACGAGAGGATGAAGAAGCACCAGGCGAAGTAGGATTCCTACACCAGCCGCACTCAGGTGAGAGAGCCAGTGGAGCAAACCTGCATGCCCAGTTTCTGAAGTAGTGCAACACACTGAAGTGCTAATCACACTTTCAAATAACTGCACAGCTCTTTCCTATTAGTTTGCAAAGCACTTGCTGCAAAGCAGCAGTGTGGTGGAATAGTACAGTGCAGCTCTTTTAACCTGCAGGCTGCCTGCTCAATTTCAGCCTACAGGTAAGCCTCAGTCTAGTGCAGAGGGATGCCATACTTTTTTATCATTATTTAAAACAACAGAAGCTGAAGTGTGAATGGACAGCTGCTACACGTTAGCCTTTAAATTTGATTGAGTTTAACAGTGTTTTTTGACACTTTTCAATACATCAGCAATAATCCTAACCTAAGCTTGACAGGCTGCCACTAAACAACCAAGGGTAACATTCTCTCTCTTCTTTATGCCTCTCTCTCACTCTCACTCGCAGGTGCGTAATTTCATCTACAGTGTAAAAGCTCGCCCAGGCTTTGCCTTGGACCCGATTTTCACAAGTCGGGTGACTGACATTGCCAGCGCTCTCGAGAACAATGAGACGCGTTTGGCAGCATACCTTTCTGAGACCCTGGTGCTGGACTATGGCACACACGTCCTCACCTCCGTAGATGCTGGGGCCACTCTGATGAAGGAAGACTACCTCAGCAAGTCCTTTGTGCGGAAAAGCAAAAGCACAAACATCTCCTTGACCTTGTCCGCCAGGGTGTCTTTCACCAAGGCAGTGGACTTCGGCCTGGATTCCAGAGTGGACTACACGAAAAATGAGAAACTGCTCGAGGCCTATGAAGGAAATACAACCTACTCTCTCATCCTCAGCAATGGCGGTATCCCCTTCTACCCCAGCATCTCTCTGCAGACATGGCAACAGAGCATCAGCAATAATCTGGTGGCCATTGAGCGCTCAGGACTTCCTCTTCACTTCTTCCTCAACAAGCAAACCCTCCCTGACCTCCCAGATCCCACCATCCTGAAGCTGGCCAGCGCTGTGTCCCAGGCCATTCAACGCTACTACACTGTCAACACCCACCCCGGCTGCACTGATCCTGGCTCCAGTAACTACAACTACCAGGCTAACGTGGACGACCAATCCTGTGAGGGTGTAACAAAGAACCTAAACTTTGGAGGGGTGTTCCAGCAGTGTACCCCACTCACCAGTGGTGCACCCACTCAGGAGATGTGCAAGACCCTCACCCAGAAAAACCCCCAGACTGGGGATCCGAACTGCCAGCAGTCCTACAACGAGACCCGCCTGCGGACAGAGGAGAGGGAGCAAGGCTACAGCGAGTACCAGTGCAGAAAAGTCTGCCGTACACCTGCTGGCTGGTGCTGAAATGTTGCGATACTGTGTGCAGCAATGTGTACCTTGTGCAGCGTGTGAGGGTGGAGACTTACTGGTGCGCCGCCGTCAACATCACCACACCCAGTACCCCAGGATTCCTCTTCGGGGGACTGTATGGCCCCAAGCTGGTAAACCCCCTCACTAAGTTGAAGGGGTGCCCGGGCAAGTTTGGCTCCTACACCCTGATGTCGGAGAGCCTGAAGGTCTGCCTCAGCAGCAACTACGAGACGGACGCGCGTTTCGCAGTGCCGTTCGGGGGGCTGTTCAGCTGCGAGGCGGGCAACCCCATGGCGGGCGGGGACTCTAGGTGCCCGGCCGGGTTCACCCAGCACTCGGCGGGCGTCAGCGATGGGTGCGAGCTGCTGTTCTGCGCCAGCTCCGGCTCCTTCTCCCAGAGGGAGCTCGCACCTATCAAGCTGCCTCCCTACACCCGCCAGCCGGTGCTGGAACAAACTGAACAAGAAAGCGTGGCCGTTGTGAGCGAGCGCGGTGCTGCTTGGGTCAGAAATGCGGACACGCGGCGTTGGACCAGGGCCTCCAGAAAAGATGCTCAGCGCATGGTGGAAGATTTCGCTCTGTCTGCCGCTCCACTGGAAAAAGGCATGTTTGGAGTGATTCTGGCCATCATTCTGCCAACAGCTGTTATGATTCTCTAAAGAAAATATTATAAACACTGCTATGTACAATACAGCCAATATAATGTAATATAGCCATTGCAATACCCAATGATTACTCGGGATGTCAGTCTTGTGGAAAATCATGCCTCCAGTCATTACTTCCAAGATCATTTTTGATTTGATTTTCTCTGTATGATATTTAATTATTTAACATATTTATGTAAAAAACTTAACACCATGAAATAAATAAAAATAAAACCAAAAAAAAAATTGTAGGTGTGCTCCATGATGTCCTCTGTGAAAAGCCCAGAATTTGGGCTGTGAGTCCAAGAATTTAATTAGCATGTCATGTAATTCCAATAAAGGCAACTGGCAATGATACCCTCGGTTCTATTCACTACAAGGACAGGATACATGGTGCATCAGTACGTACACTTAACTGTTACTATGAAGCAGCGGTAAGCAGTACCTCAGAGTGCATTCTGGGAAATGCAGTAGATTATGTTGGCGTCACCGCTATCATGGCTCTAGAGAAAAAGTGCCAAGCCCGGAGCTCCAAGACCCCTCATTTGCACACCAGATTTACCCCTGAAATACATCCTAAGAAAGCCCTACAGTCCAACTTCAGTCCAGGTGAACCTGCTGCCACAAAGATGGAACCCTTTCCTCTAGTGTTTGAAATGACCAATGAGGTCCCCCAGATTTTCAATAATGTGCATGCACATGCAAATATGTGGACGTGCACACACATTTGTTCAATTGCAACTATTTAGCTACACTGAAGCAAATTAATGATTTTTCCCTTGAAATTTAACAGGTTTATTAATCAGGCAGATAGGTCATCACAGCTGATAAGCACACAGCTGGTTTGCGGAAAACAACATATTAGATTAATAGGAGACTTGTACAACATCCCTTGCATACATTAAGTAGTACTGGCAAAATTGCTGCCTGGATACACGCGTAGGTGCCTGGAGCAAATTCTTATCTCTCACATCACATACCGAAACTGAACGGTTCATGTCCTCTGTGTAATTAAGTATTGATGTTGGTATTACAGTCCTCTAATGTCAAAACTACACTGAGCCCTCCATAGTTTTAGAATGGAATTATCTGGAATCTATCAAACAGTTTATGAAGAGTTTATGCAATCTTAATTAAACAAAGAGTTTATGCAATCTTAATTAAAACAAAACAAAAACACTAACTACAAATTCAAGTAACTAAAGTCTGTAGCCAGAATCCCTGCTACAGTAACTAACAGAGCAATACACGAGGGTGTGCGGTCACTACGACGGCACGGTCAATGATCGCAAATTTCAAAATGAGAGTAATAATACCATTTAAATTCTTTCTTTTTTACATATTATAAATCTGCAACATACAATATTAAAACTTACCTTGACTCAATGCAACAGTAGCCTACATGAAATGGCATGTTACAGAAGCAGATTTTAGTGGTGATGTAAGTGAAATTCGGGTTTTCTCCAATGTCATTTGGTGCTCTACTCAGGTTTTGTCAAAGATTGGAAATGACTGTGACACATATAAAACGAGTAGACAGACAAAAATATACTTTATTTTATTTTTCTGTAGATCGCAGACCGAAAATAAGAATAATGCCTTTATAGCAACCTGCTGCGATACTTCTTGATTAAAAACGCCGAATGTCCCCCAGAAACGAAATACTTTAGCGCCATCACCTGCTCTTAGGAGGCTACTGTAGTTGTAGACAGGTATGCACACACCCAAACCCAATTCAACCGAGATGAGTGCGTGCGGCTGTCTACCGGCTAACGACAACAGAGGGAAACATGAACCACAGACTTGTAATAACGTATAATATCTGTTTTGCAGTTTTTCAAAGTTCAGTAGGAGAATAGAAGAACATGAATGATGAAAGAGGTCCAAAACCAAGAACCAGGAATAGTGAAAAGGAAGACAGAAACCACACGAAAGAAAGAACACCAGTGAGCATATTAAAATATGTAAGCATATAAAAATTTTGAAATCAAGATTCATATTTTCTGTATATTTTTGTGTATTGTATTTGGTATTTTAAGAGTCTGTTGTTCCTCTTTTACACACCCTTCATGGATAGTGAATGAACACATTCCTAAAAATACTTCCTCGTTTAAATGTTTACTCAGGTTCCATTCCCCACATAAAATACAAAGAAATGACGACTGCAAATAGGGACCGAAGACAAAAAGAACCCATTAACATGGCCTCACAAGGTGGACAGGAGTTAGTGGAAAATATTCTACAGAAAATAAATAAATAAATAAATAAATAGCCTAGTCAATGACACACGGCTTCACTTGAACTTTTACTTAGTTACAAGAAAGATAACAGACATATTTTATGATACGTTTTCTGAAATAATCCATTACATTAAGTTACACAAAATGCCATTTCGGAAGGTTTTCTCCGAATCACAGGAAAAAAAATCTTTTATTTTGAAGTGATGGCTCTGCGACAACGGGAAGCAACGCTCTCGACTTCTCGGCCTGGGATTGACTAAGAGGACAAAGCTGACGGTATCATGTGAACGAGCGGAGAGAGACGAATACGGCCGAATTACTTTTTTCTTCGGACATGGTCCTGGCACGATGAAGCGAGCTTTGCGTTTCTTTTGCGCTGCGCTGGCCCAGTAGCAGCTGGTGTGCTACATATTTGATTTTAGATGCGTTAACTTTTCCTCAAATTAGCTGACCGCGCAAATAGCAACAGGGTGGGTGAGAGGGTGATGCAATATTGATAATCAATATCGGCTTTGTATTGCTGGCTAAATTTAAGTGGCCTTTCCCACAACGAGTCACAATTAGCCTATATCTTTATGTAACTTATGGTTTTGCACTTTTTGACTTTTTGGTTTCTTTGATCGCCTTAAAGAGAACATAAAATTACTTTATGAAAGGTGATAAACAGTTAATAGATTTCGGCCTGGACACATTCACTTTAGACCAAAATAAAACTTTTATTTGTTACAGCCTTGATATATTATTTATAAGAGATTTTTTTTCTATGTATATTACTACGAGGCTACTACTTACATAGTCGTTATTTAATCAGATCGTAAGCGTGTTAATAGCCTACCTAAACTCCTAAAGTGATTATAACTCGCATCAACCTACGGACGTGTGTATCTTCGACCCGGGATATTTCAATAGTCACATGATTTTGTGAAAGATGTCCGTTTAGTCATTCTCGCACTGGGCATCAGTGAGACGGGAAGGAAGTCAGCGCCTCTCTCTCCGTTTCGCAGTGCCAGTGTCTCCGTTTTGCTTTATATGGGAAAACTTGGGAAACGCGGCCACCATGGCCATTAGACGCGAGTACCAGGGCAAAAACTCGCGGTGGACTGAAGCGGAAGACGAGCAGCTTATTGAACTGTGGCGAAAGCAGAAGTGTTTATTTGATCCGTCTGTAGAGAACTACCACAACAAAAAACGAAAGCTTGATAAGTGGAAATACATAGCTGGGCAGCTCGGTAAACATGGTAAGTGGCTGCTACTTGCGTTGAGCCACCTAAGACCAATAGGAAAGCCAGCAAGCTAACTAGCTTGAAACTAGGAGTTGTGGTAATATCAGTTTATAGGACTCAAAGAGGCGAAGACCTTACTTACTTACTACAGCTGAGATGGTAACCCTGACCGTGGTCTCGCACTCCACACAGCAGCGACGTTATGTGAGAAAACCATAATACAACGGGCCTCTTAAGTAACGCAACGTATAAGCTAGTAGGCTGGACTTTGTTAAATCTCACATTGATATATGGATGAGTGAACACCCAAATATACCTGATCCCGTTTCCATATTGCATCAAAACATACATATCAGCACTTCTACAGAATAACAAAAACGTCAAATAACGTTTAATATTCCTAAATTCAGATTTTATGGAAGTGTCAATGTAGTTATCAAAAAGTTGTTTTCCTTTTTTTTTTCTTTTTTGAAAGACACATTTTTTGTCACCATTTGTAACATGCAAATCGTGGCATCAGATTTCACACTATGAATGCTACATTTACCTTACTTGTCCAAAATAATAAGTTAAGAACACTCTGGTAAGAGGAAGTAGAGCAGAGTGATGGATTTGATCAGTGTGAATGTCTACAAGAGAGCTTAAAGTGTGTTTTTCACATGCATAACATAACCATTAAAAAAGCCCTTTCAGACTCTCTGAGTACTTCTCCACATACAGTTCAATCACTGCCATAAGTAGCAGCGTGCTATAGGGTTAATTTCAGCTCTCAAAACTGACATGATCATCACTGCTCCATCCACTGTGCCCAGAGAGTGTCACGCTGTATTGTCACCATGGAGAGATATTGAGTGAGATGTATATGTATTTGACTTAATTTTGCAGTTGATGAGGTGCGGAAGAGAGCCACCTCCCTGCGCACCATGTACGGGAAGCTGCTGCACTCCGACACCCCAGGTGGTAGCGAGGCCAAGCCCTATACCAGCAGACAGAGGTGGCTGTGGTGGAACCTCGAGTTCCTGCAGAGATTCCTCACGAGACGCTGTCATGCGCCGACCGCTACAGCAGTGAGTGTTTGCATCTCCTTCTTATAATTTGTATCTTTGCAACCATAGCACAAGCCTGTATTTTTCTAGCAGTCCATACAGTAGAACAGAGGAAGTGTATCCTACAGCCTATCCTATCAGGTAATTATTTTTTCACCATCTCCAACGGACACAGTTTAACAAGGGTGCCTAACATTGACTGGTTTGACGGGGCTTTTGTGTTGAAAAGGTGAAGATTTGGTGGGCTAAATCAGGACGATGTTTACTGCACCATTCACACTGCTGGCCCATAGCCGTCTCCCTGATCTATTTAAATAGATCTTATTAAGAATAATTAATCTTTCGTTCATACTTCTTGTCAGGTAAAGCTGATATGTTGTTACATACAAAGTGCTGTTTTGCAGAATGTGGTGTCCTTTTAAATTAGGGGTTTAACCTATGGCCCCCCCAACACAAATTTTGTGTTACAATGTCTAGTACAAAAAGTAGTAAAGTAGTAAGACAAGTAATACAGTTTTTAAATATTAAGTTTTCTGTCAATATCACAACAGGAAAATTTTGATTTCTGCCCCACCATATAAACTAATATAGCTGAAAAATAATGGGATAGGGTACAGGGGAACCATATGAAGTTTGCAGTCTCAGATGTCAGATAGTCTTCACTGACGTAGCTTTGCCTTTGGGCATGACGACGTAAAACGAAGAATGAATCCCTCTGATACGTATAAAGCATTATGCTTTTCCAAGTACATGCATGGAGTCCTATTCATGTCACTACAGTTATAATGCATATGTACCTTAAAGTTTAACACTTTTCCATGTTCTTGGATTTTCAGAACATTTTTGGAAAATTGATTTAAATTAGGAAGAAGAGGCAGAGGTAAAAAAAAAAAAAACATTGAATATGCAAAAAAAAAAAAGCATGTTCCAAGAGACTCCAAAAGTTTGCGATTTCAAAAAATGTTGTTTATATAGAGTGTTTCTGCTGACAGTCTGTCTTATGTTTTTTTTCCTGCTTTTCAGAAGCTGGAGGGCACAGAGCACTCTTTAGAAGACCAAAGGCTAAAGTGGGCCAGAGACCGTCTAGCAGTAAAGCAATTGGAATCATGTCATGTTAAAATCGAGTCTTTCATCACAACAGCACAAGACTCCTTGTCCACTTGGAAGTCCAGCCAAGTTAAAATGGAGATGGAGGAGTTGGGTGGCTCATCAGAAGACTTCACTGACCAAAAGCTTTTTGATAGGAGAAATGGAGTCAACGCTGCAGAAAATGAACCTTTTGAAAGTGTCCACACAGCAGAGAATGCCCCTGGAGCTGCTCCTGCAATAGTCTCAATAAAAAGCGAGGCTGACGGGTTGAACGTTAAGTGTGAGCAACACACCGGCACAACAGAGGCCAACAAAATAGGCCATATTAATATAAAGGAGGGTGGAATCCATGGAGGTGAGGAATTCACTGTAGAATCAAGAGTTAATGCAAGGCATACAGGAGCCGACACAGGGTTTCAGCCAAAGGAACACACAGAGGAGCTTGGTGATCATCACGCTGTGGAAGAAAGACCATCAGATCAGCAGTATAACAACAGTTTCAGTTCAGGAGGATGCCCAGAGACACATGAGAGAATTGAGAATCTTCACTCCTGCACTGACTGTGGAAGTCACACCAGACCAAAAATGCACCATAACTGCACAGGCTGTGGGAAGAGTTTTAGCCAGACAGAACGCTTCAATGGATGTCAGCAGACTCATACAGGACAAAAACTATGTTCCCCCGCTTGTGACAGTAGTTACAGACAATTAGGAAGCTTTAAGTGCCATCGGAATATACACACAGGTGAAGAAATGTACTCATGCACTGAGTGTGGGAAAAATTTCAAGCATTTTGATGTTTTAAAAGAGCATCTGCAAATTCACACAGATGAAAAACCGGACAGTTGCACTGAGTGTGGAAAGAGTTTTTATCAATCAGGAGACCTTAAAAGACAAGAAATCCAGTCAGATGAGAAACCTTACTCTTGTGCCAAGCGTGGTGTTCGGTGTTCAGATATAGCCTGCTCAACTCTGCAGTCCGCACTGCAGGGAGATGGAAAGGAAGCGAGTGACTTCATGTCGGATTTTCAGTGTGTTTTCTTTCAGGGAGAACTTGGGAATGCAGCCACAGTTTCAAGTACTTGCGAGCTCCAAGGCAGAAACTCACGTTGGACTGAAACGCAAGACGAGGAGCTTATTGAGCTGTGGAGAAAACAAAAGTGCTTGTTTGATCCAACCATAGAGAGCTACCATAACAAAAAACGAAAATATGATAAGTGGAAAAAAATAGCCGGGCAGCTTGGTAGAAATGGTAAGTCATTGTGTAAAGACTACCTGAGTTGTTGTTACTACAACTTCAGATTTAGCTAGCAAGCGGCCAAAAAGGAGCATGTTTGGTTATCATCATATTGAAGTGAAGTTGGCTTTAGCCACCTTTTTTTCACATTTTAGGCAGGGGGGTTGGAATGATGAAATCTGTTTATTTTTAAAAACACTTCCTGAAATTGACTTATTTTTTTTTATTGGATGTGCCCAATGCTTTTTCCCCAGTTTGGAATGCCCAATTATGTCATATATGACACCCTGTCTCTGCAATCCTTTCTGACTGTTCAAGGAGGGTGAATCAAACACATACTCTCCTCCATGTGGCATGATGCCACCACCACTTTTTCACACACCACAGTCCCCATGCCAAGCTTTCTTACACATGTTTGGAGGGACCTCATTTGCATCTTTATACAGGCGGACTGCAGACGTCCAACTGACTCGACTGTCTACTAAGTGACAGGACATACATTCCCTTAGCCAATTTGTATTGCCTGCAGAATGAACCTGATTTGTTCTGCTGCTGTGAGCTCCCAGTCGTCATCCGCTGATTACATCGGCTGTAGGGCTCAGCTTTGCACTTGAAACGTCAAGTGCTTTTACAAGCTGAGCCACTTGGGAGTCCGAATGAGGGTAACTTTCATTTAACTTTCATAACGTTCATCTGCTGCAGTGCTTTGGAAAGATGATCTAAAACTGAGTAAGATGTCCTGTTTTGGTCTTGATTACTTACAGATTACATCAACAGCCAGGTTAATGGTGACCCACAAATCCCCAATATCTTTCCCACATGACATTTAAAACGTGCGGATCAGTGCTACCTAAAAGTAACAATATAGATGCGCTGTAAAACATAAAAATTATTAATATTCATCATTAAACATCAACTAGACTCATAATATCAATGCTATTGCAACATTTTAGTTTATAAATTTCATTGCCATGTTCTTAGGGAGCCCCTCGGGAGACATGGAGAGAGAAACATTACCACAAGGGAATGATTTAGCGTCCGTCATGTCTTTGTCTTACAGGAGTGACTAAATGTCATGAGGCAATATTCGCTGTCACATTGTGCCCTTGAGGTGTTAAGTCATTGCAATACATTATGTTGTTCGGTGGAAATATTATAGTTCCTTCAAAGTAAGTATGTCTTTTTTTTCCCCATGGCCTCTGTACGTTCTGGCTCAAAATGGCATGATATGAACATGTGAAAGAAGGAAAAGTGCCATAAAGATGACGTTCCAGGTCTCTCAAGGCTCACAACCCACTTAATGAGTGAACAGATTTTCTGTTTCTCATGGAAGTCAATGTGTGAGTGTGTGAGTGTGTGTGTGTGTGTGTGTGTGTGTGTAGCCAGTGCAGTGTAAATTTTAATTGTTTTTTTACTTTCAACTTGTGACCCACTATGGTCCAACGGTTGGTCCTGCCTTCTAAGTTTGACGGTTGCCATAAAGAATGAAGCTGCTCTCATGCCTGTCTCTGTAATTGCATTTTGCAGTGCACAGGGGGCGCCGTCCTGTGTTGTCCACGCGAGGAAGCTTGAGCCGTATATGTTTTACGCTGTTTTTCAGTTGATGAGGTGCGAAAGAGAGCCACCTCCCTGCGCACCATGTACGGGAAGCTGCTGCACTCCGACAGTCCCGGTGACTGCGAGGCCAAGCCCTATACCGGCAGACAGAGGTGGCTGATGCGGAAACTCGACTTCTTGCAGGGGTTTCTCAGACGTCGCTGTCATGCACAAACCACTACACCAGTGAGTAACTCCTCCTTTACACAGATTTTTTTTTTATGCAAAGGCAGCCCAGTTCTCTCTAGCAGAAAATATAGTAGAGCAGAGGAGGGATATCATGCATTACATTACATTATATTACATGACACCATTTAGCAGACGCTCTTACCCAGAGCAAATTCCAAATAAGTGCATCTCTATGCTAAGAGTAGTTACTGAGAAGTATTACAAGAGGTCAGTAAGATATGGAGTTAAGTGTTAAACTAGTGTAGAGTGCTTTTTTATAGATAATAGAAATGATAGATTATAGATTATAGATTATAGAAATAGATGTAGAGGAAGGTAGACTAGAGATATAGCTTGAAAAGATGTTTTCAGCTTTCTCGTGAAGTCACCCAGAGTGACTTCTGTTGAAGTCTGTTGTACGAATCTCATGCAACCTATGCTGTCAGGTCATTTTTTTAATCTTAAGGAGAATACACAAGGTGGGATCTCAGCCTTCATTCTTTTTTGCCATTTTTCAGAGGCTGCAGAGCACTGTGCTCTCTTCAGAACATGCAAGGCTAAGACGGGCCAGAGACCGCTTGTCTGAAAACCCGCTGGGATCGTGTCGTCTTCACTTGGAGCCCCTCAACTCAACAGGACAAAACCCCTTGTCCACTTTGAAACCCAGCCACATTAAAACAGAGAGCGAGGAGTGGAGGGACTTATCAGAGCAGCGCTCTGACCAGCAGCCTTTTGGCAGGAAACGAGAGGAGAAGGCTGTCGAAAATGAGCCTTACGAGTGCATCGGCAATGCAGGGAGCGCTCCCAGAACTGCTCTGATCTGTGTACAACTTAAAAGTGAGGCTGACGATGTGGACGTTGTTAACACTGAAGGGCACACTGGCGCCGCACAGAATAATGAGACCAATGAAACAGGCCCTTTGCAGACAGGTGAGGGTTTCCAAGGGGCTGGTGAAGGCAGGACAGAATCAGCAGGTAATGCAACGCAGGGTGGGGCCGGCACAGGTCACACTGAAACGGATGCCGAGAACGTCAGCGATCATCACAAAGTAGAAGGGAGGCAGTCAGATCAGCAGCGTAACTCCAGTCCAGAAAGATGCCATAAGACACTTGAGAAGGTGGCAAATCTGCACTCATGCACTGGCTGTGGAAATCATTTCCATAGTGCAGGTTTTCTCAAAACAGACCAAAAGATTTATACAGGACAAAAAACATGTCATAATTGCACTGATTTTGAGAAGAGCTGTAGCAAGTCAGAACACCTAAAAGCACATCAGAAAATCCCCACAAGGACACAAAAACTGTTGTCTTGCACAGTGTGTGGGAGGAGTTTCAGACATTTAGGAAGCTTTAAAAACCACCAGAACATTCACACGGGTGGGGAAACTTACTCTTGCACTGAGTGTGGGAAGACTTTCACACGTTTTGATGTTTTGAAACAACATCAGCGAGTTCACACAGGGGAGAAACCATTCCCTTGTGTTGAGTGTGGAAAGTGTTTCAGGTATATCAATAACTTGAAAAATCACAAGCGAATTCACACAGGCGAGAAACCATACAGTTGCACTGAGTGCGGTAAGAGTTTCCGTCAGACAGGAGACCTGAAAAAACATCGTCAGATTCACACAGGTGAGAAACCTTTCTCTTGCCCAGAATGCGGGAAGCGTTTCAGGTGCTTGGATATCTTAAGAGGCCATCAGAGAATTCACACGGGAGAGAAACCTTATTCTTGCACTGAGTGCGAGATGAGTTTCAGACACTCGGGAGCCTTGAAGTATCATCGCCAAATTCACACAGGAGAGAGGCCTTACGTTTGCACTGTATGTGGGATGAGTTTCAGGCAGCTGGGAATCTTGAAGCGCCATCAGCGAATTCACACAGGATAAAACAATATGCTTGACGAATTTTAATCACCTTTTTAATCACATTTTTTAATCACCACGATGGTGTAAAAACAAACAAAAACTGCTGTTTTTGAAATGACCAATTGACTATGTATATGTCAAGCTTTCTGGTATCAATCATGTGTAACAATGTATATCCTCATACAAATACACAGGATGGGTAAGTAAGTATATTGCCAGTTTGCCAAGGTAGAGTTTATCCAGATTATATTTGCAAGGCAAGAGCATTAGGAGAAATATGGTTACATAGCACATTTTACAGAATTAATACACCTTTTTGTCTAAGATATTTACACAGTATGTACTGTCAGCTGTTGATTTAAAACAAGCTAACATGTCTTCTGTGCTCTGTCCAAGAAACAGCATTGATCATTCCCGTTGATACGTTCCCTTGTTCATGTTATATGCAAGTCCTGTTTATGAATTGCCAAGGCTTTGATTGGTTTGATTGGCCTGGCCTTGTCTGAAATTGTGTGCTTCAGAATGTCACGGCATGTGCTGTGTGATCATCAGTGATCCTTCATAAATGCATGTCAATGAAGAATTTGGGCCAGTTTGTTATGTAATAAATATGGTCAGAATTGACTGAAATGTATTTTTTGCACTCAATGTCTAGATTTTTGTAGTACATTGAGCAATAACCTAACAGTGTATGTTTGGTTCAACAAAACATGGTAAAATGTGTTCTCTGTTGATTATAACAGCTTTATTTCCTTAATTTTTAATGTTAAATCTCCTCTGGACTTATTCTCCTGTCTCATTACTTTTAATAGATTAAAGGCACAATCATATCATATCATATCATGGAAATCTTGAAATGCACATGATCCATATTCTTGTAGTGTGAAAAGGTTTTTTCATGCACCTTATTGCCTGTTGGTTTTTTTTTCCATTGAATGTCCAGAATCTCTTGTCCTGCTCACATTCCAAACTGAAGCTGATCAAGATTCATAACAGGTTTAATACTCTTAACTATTAAATAGTAGGGATAAGTTGCATCTGAAAGATTTTCAAATGTTACACTTGGCATGCTGTATCCATTCCTTCCCCAACCCTTCCCTCACTCCTTTCCCTACTCCCTCCCTCCCTGACTTGTCCCTCAACATTATCACTAGATGGCATAAAGCTACTAATATGGAGAACCAAAGAAGATAGAGATAGAAAACTTAAATGTCCTCCAAGAGGCAATTTGTGGTACAGCACAAAACATATAGACACATTAAAAACATCAAATAAACAAGACAACAATCCAAAATTGTCCATAGCAGCCATTATACATACCATCACAGTCAAGGCAGACATTTAAAGTGCATAAAATGCATCCCCCCTAGTTTTGTTTTGCCCCAGACTCCCATGGCTAACGTATCTTGTTTAATTGAGTTATTGCCATGGGAATAAATGAGTTTTTTGCTCGGTTGGTTCTGATATTGGGGTATCTATACCTCCGACCAGAAGGGAGTAGCTGGAACTCTGCTGAAAGTGGATGTGATGTATCCATACAGACCTTGTCTGCCTTCTCAGTCAGCCTGGTCAGGTACAGATGATACAGGTCAGCCTGCTGCACCCCCATGATTTTTCCATAGATCGTAACAATTTTTCCCAATTTCCCAATTGTGAGTGATTTTGGAATGTCCATACCAGCAAACAATACAATAACACAAAGAATACTCTCAATAAAAGACTTATAAAACAGAATGAGAATTTTGTTATCAATGCTAAAAAAGTTTAGTTTTCTAAGAAAGTACATGCGCTGTTGGCCCTTCTTAAAAATAGCATCCGCACATTGATCCCAGGATAATTTGTGATCTATAATAAGATCAAGATATTTATACTCCGTCACCACCTCAATCTCCTCTCCTCTAATCCTAGATGGGGTGGGTGGTGGAGCATCACGTCTAAAGTCAAAAATGAGTTCTTTAGTCTTGGACGTGTTCAAATTCAGATGCGAGGCCTCACACCAGTTGACAAAGTAATTTAAAACTTGGCCATGCTCGACTTCATCCTGCTCCAATAGGCTGACCAAGGCGGTGTCATCCGCAAACTTAATTATATGGTGTAGGGGTATCTGCTACGACAACAGTCCATGTATAAAATAGCAAAGGTGACAGCACACTGCCCTGTGGTGTGCCAAGGTAAGGTAAAACGCACCTCTGACACGGTGTTTCCTACCCTTACACTTTGCAATCTGCCCATGAGGAAATCCAAAAGCCATACAATTAGTTTTGAGTCCAGTTGAAACTGCTCTTTCAGTCTGTCAGCCAGAATTAGTGGGTGGATTGTATAAAATGCAGAAGAGAAGTCTGCAAAGAGGACTCGTGCATGTGTTTTACAACCCTCCGGGTGCATATATAAAAAGTTTAAAAGCATTACAATGGCGTCATCTGTCCCTCTTGCAGAGCGATAAGCAAATTGTAGTGGGTCCAGGACCTGCTTACATGAGTTGATAATGTGGGTTTTGATAATCCTCTCTAGTGATTTAACTACCAGTGAGGTGAGGGAAATAGGACAGGATTAGTCATTAGGAGAGGATGGATGAGGGACTTTGGGAAGGGGGACCACGACTGATGTTTTCCATATAGACGGAACCACCTGGGTATCCAGTGAGCGTTGAAAGAGGGAGCAAAAAATCCCACTCAGTTGGGCTGAGCAGTGTTTCAACACCCTGCCACCGATGTTATCGGGCCCTGGGCTCTTTCGTATGTCAGTGCTCTCAAAACGCTCGCTGCACCACCTCTTCCTCAATGATGAGTGTGTTATGTGTGTTCTCCATCCCAGCATTGTCCGTCCCTTGCCAAGCAGGAATGTTATCACCGCCCCCTGTCTCAAAGCGGGTAAAAAATTCATTCAGTTTGTTGGCTAAAGAGAGGCACACCCTCTCATCAGGACAGGGGTCCAATTTTTTCCCTCTCTTAAAGGCAGCGTTTGCCATTGTTTTTATGCCAGTCCACGCAGCCCTAACGTTGCCCTCAGTCAGCACAGCACCTTGTCCCTGTACTGGCATTTGGCCTTGTAGATCTCCTTGTTTACCTTCTTCTGTATCTCCTTCCTTTCCTGCAGGCTTCCTGAGGCAAAAACCCTCTTTTACACATTTAGTACCTTCTTTAACCCTTTACTCACCCACGGCTTGTTGTTTGGGTACACTCTGCTGGTCTTTACTGGAATAACCGCACCCACAAAGAAGTCTATATAACCCGAGATAACTTCTGTCATCTCATTTAAATCGGCAGAAGAATCCTCAAAAACGTTCCATGACGTACATTCAAAGCACCCTTTCAGAGTCTCAACACTGTCCTCATCCCACACCTGGATCTGCTTTTCCACAGGCTTCACCCTCTTCAGAACCTGTCTATACATGGGTCTAAGAAGGACAGTATTGTGATCTGAGCCGGCCAAGGGGGCCTTGGCAAATGATGAATACGCCTTAGGAATCGAGCCATAACATAAATCAATGGTTTTGTTCTTTCTTGTAGGGCAGGTGACATACTGAGAATAGGTAGACAGTGTGCGCTTGAGAGTACAATTATTGAAATCACCCATTATGAACATGGGCGCATCTGGGGAGATTTCATCAAATTCTTGAGTAATGTTAAAAATAATATCTGCTGCCTTATCCGTATTTGCTTTTGGATGGATATAAACAATAGCGAGAAATATTTGTGGGAACTCGCGTGGAAGATAGGAGGGGCGCAGGGACACTGATAACAATTCAATATCAGGGGTACAGATCTTCTTCCTCACCACAGGTGTTTTGCACCACCTGTCGTTTAGCATGACGCACACACCCCCTCCTTGCTCCTTACCTGTAGACTCTCTGCATCGATCCATGTGTATGATAGTAAATCCGTCTGGACAAACGTCAGAGTCCGGCACAGTCTCGCTAAGCCAGGTTTCGGAAAAGGCGAGAACACAAACTTCCCTATATTCGTACAAGTAACGAGTGTTTGCTCGAAGCTCGTCCACTTTTCCTTTAACCGATTGAACGTTTGCGAGAATAATGGTCGGGAGCGGAACTTTTGTTTTCCTCCCTCTGAGTTTTTGTCGCACCCCTCCCTTCTTTCCTCTTCTCCTCTTGTGTCCATCATAAAAAAACAATTCTTGTAATCTCCGCAGGGATGTTTGCATCGGGCTGACTCCAATCGCTTAAGTAGGAGCTATGTTGCAGGAGGAAGTCTCTGCTGTAGCGCATGTGCGAATCCGATCTGCCAACTGGTTTACTTGCAACGTTGACTGTAAACAAAATTACTTCTAGCAGTAAAACTAACCCGCATACACTCGTCATGTTGTCTTGTAGCTCGGTACATAAACCAAAAACCGCACCTCGACCATAAACACAACTACCGATGATTTGTAAAAACAAAAAACAACAGAAGGAAGGATAACGAGACTCAGACAAACTGTGCTGCTGATCGCCATGATGCAGCGCCCCGTAAGAAGTATTTGCTAGTTTTATTAATGCGGTGTTTTTACTTTATGTTCCTTTCTTTACTGTGGTACATAATATGATGCAAATTACCAGATGAGGAAATTAATGAATCAATTATAAAACACCTGCAAACGTAGGCACATCCTGTCTTCAGAAACTGATCTTGGATCAGAATGTGAGTGTTACACTAAACGGTGGTTAGGGTTGGTGGGTGGACAGGTGGACATGTAGATTTGTTGTCTATATCAGAAAGTCCCATAACTTGTAATGCTAATACGTTATTGTCAGGTCAAATCCATGTTGTGCCCCATCCTACCCCACAGTGCAATGCTGAAGCTGGTACAGTGTTTTGCGTACACACTTTATCAAACAGAGAGGCTGTCAACTAGCTTTATTTATTGATTTCATTCTTTTATTGCATTTCATTTTAACAAAAGCATTCAGCATTCGCCATCAGGACCAAAGTTTTATTTTCAATGAATTGCAAAGATTAGGCCTTTTCATTGAACTCTGTTCAAAAAAATAAAACCTTAATCTCAATTTCAGAGATTTATTAAAAAATCCATAATGGTGAAAATAAATACATTTATATATATACAGTACCTGTCAGAAGTTTTGACACAACTTTTATTCTTTATTTTTACTATTTTTCAATAATAAATACCTCAAAACTATGAAATAAATTATTCAGTGACCAAACAGTCCAAAGTAGCCAAAATATATAATTTTTTTTTTTTTTTTTTTTTTTGGAAAGAGATTCATACATAGCATCAACTTCACTATTTATATGTTGTCTAAGAAAGAGAACTTGTTATGCTGGCATACAGTGTGTGCAGTCTCACCCAGTGTGTGGTATCATCATGCCCGGCCGACCAAGCGTGTCACTCACCCCAGCACAGAGAACGCGAAGCACAGGGCTGAGGACCACGCCCGGCGAAAGTTTCATTTAGAGACAGAGGCTCAGAGACCCGGGTGGAGAGAACGGCGAGAGGACCGGGCGAGCTGAGGGTCACAGGAGGACCACAGAGACATCATGGCGGATGGTATCTATGGGAACGTCTCCACCGTCCAGCAGGAGATGATGAAAATCAGACAGCAGGGGCACATCCCAGGTACTGCTTTTAAACCTGCGAAAAAGCTCTGTACAAGATGTGGCAGCTGTCATTTTCTTAGAAGGCACGTTTTGTTGAAAGAGTACAGGACCTGCAGGATGGGCGTAATTAGTGCGGAGGCTTCTGTGGTCGGCACAGTGCACTTTGAGTGTCATTATTGCATTGCAAATGCATTGTCCTCACAGGGCTATGGGTGATGTTGTGAAGCCGTGTGTGTAGAAATTCCACTACAGTGGTGGCTTCACAGTTATTTCTGCCTCTCAGCACAGGAACTGACATTGTGATTATTATGACTACTTTTATTAGTGGTAGTAGTGTTGTTTTTATCTTCATTATTACTATGTTTCAGCTGATGCGTTCAATTTCGGGGTGACCCCCAGTGACCAGGAGATGATAATGAGTTATGACCAGGAAGGAGAAGCGGGCAGACACAGCGAAGGTACTTTTCATTTAAACCTTGATTCCTGTTTGTGGGGGTGATATTTCCATGTCTTTGTAATTTCATTGTTGTAGTAATGTTGTATGTTTTAGTGACAAGGAAAAAAGTTTGTAATCCAAAGGTTACCGGTTTGATTCCTAGTTGGACTGTTGTTTTATCCTTGAGCAAAGCTGACCAGATTTTCCTCAGTAAATTTCTTGCTGTGTAAATTCATATCATGTAAAAATAACATATAACATGAAAAAATGATAAGATATGCAGTTGCTCCAGATGACAGCATCTTCTGAGTAACTATAATGTAACTTAAAATGCTTGCCCTGCACACAGAAGGATGAATATGGTTAAACAGACAAGGTCTCTGTGTAAATTTTACACATTGCTTGATGAATAAATGTATCTTTCTGTGACTAAACTGTCACTGTTTTGCCCCAACAGGCCCGAGAAGTAATCACTGTGCTCTTCACTTCTTGGGAGGCATCTGCCTTGTGCTTCTACTTGCAGGAGTGTGCATCGGAGCATTCAAGTGTGAGTCAGAGCAGTAAATGTATATATATTTAGAGATATTGATGAAGATCACAGAACAGCGCAACTCATGTGGCATAACATGTTATAAAAAGCACATGTATTTTTGAGTACATGTAGTCACACATCATTAACCATGACCAAAAAAACAGTAGAAGCCCCACAGTTCAAGGAAAGCTCTCTTCAAAATGTTATCATCTTAACTTGTGTACCACACTCTTCTATTAACACGTTATATTGCATTAATTTATGTTATATTTTGTTATGTTTCTGAAATTTCACAAGGTGTTAGGATAACAATGCTGCAAATGTCTGAAAATTACAGTGGTTCATTGAGGCTGTCATAAAACAATATTTTTGTTACGTCATGATCACAAGTTGCTCTGGACTTTGATATTACAAAAACATTTGCACAGAGATCAAAAGATACTTAGGACTTTGAATGGAAAAAAAGTCAAAATGCTGAGTTGTGTGTTTCATGATATCAAGGTGATATCAAAGGTAGCCAATATCACAAGATAATCATCTATGCTAATCATCAATGCTAACATGTGGAGAAACACAAAACTTCCATTACGTATATCAATCAATCTGTCAGTCTTTTTTTTTTGTTAGAGTACATTTTTACAAGTGAAAACAGTAAGCATAATGTGTTTTCCAGAAGAGACTGACAAAAAAACAAAAACCAGTGCAAATTAGATACTGGATAGTTATTACTCCCTGATCCCAGGAAAGGGTGGTTGAGAGACTTCTGGAAAGCAGTGGTAATACTGTACCAAGACAGTGTATATGTATGTGGTGTATCTGCACTGATTCTCTTGTTTTTCTGTTTGTTTTGTGATGCTTGTGCAATGTCCAGACTTCCAGATCTCCGCAGAGGTACAGAAAGTAGATTCAGACGTCTCTTCGTTCAAAGCTCAAGGTGATTCTCTCTTTCCAACAGAAACACTTCATCTGGGTATGCCTGCAGTTCATTAAAAATGACAGATCAGTCTCACCAGTCACTGATGTTTAGTGGTACAGTTACAGTGCTGGCTCACCAAGGCACCTGGGCAGAAGAGTGGCGTCATTACATCGAGTATACTGATATACAGCATAGATTAGAACAGAATTGAACAATTGTATTTTCCCAAAGGAAGAAATTTATTTACATGCATTGACCAAACACACAAACTAGACAAGAATTTATAGCGCTCTCTCAGATAAAGACATTTTAGGTTATTATACCTAGGATGACAGGATAATGACATTAATCAACATCTTTTGCTCATGTAGCAAGTCTCATACATTGGTGCTCAGTGCTCTTTCCAACACGAGATTTCAGTCTTAAGGCAGCATTGGTAGACAGTCTGGCTCATGAGATCATAGGTGGCAGTGATGCTCAGTGTCTGGGGTCACCTGTCGTGATGGCTGGTGTTTGCTGCTTCAGTTTCAGGCCCTGCGCACTCTGCTCTCGCACAGAAAATGGCCGACTTGGAGTCAAAGCTGAATGAGCGAGGTCTGTTTTCCCATCTCACTGCCCCATGGCGCTGTGCTGTTTGCTTAGACGCCATTCCTCATCAGAGGTAGAAAACACCGGCTTCAGAAAGTAAAAGTCCTACCATGTATTTGTTCTAGCCATCCACTAAACAAGGTGATTTCACCAATTAGCTCCTCTACCTGGCTGAAGAGTTGTGCTAATTAAATTCAGCTGGCGTAGTGCATGGGTGGAACATATACGTGGCAGGACTTTTACTTTCTGAAGCCGGGGTCTTCCCATCTCTGTTCCTCATTCCTTCACGAATTGTGAAGGAAACTGTGTTACCTGTACCAAACCAAGAACTAAATCACATGAAGCATATTCTGCCAGTCTGGAAAATTCCATTCCAAATGATGTTACTGTAAACCTATTTGCAGATACCAATATATCTGGTGCCATCAAGAATCTGGAGTCCCTGCTCAGATCAGAAGGTCTGTTTTCCATTTCCTCCTTAACAGACAGATACCTAAGTGAGGAAAATCATCATTTTAAGATCAAGTGGAGAAAGCATTGTCTTCCCAAGTCATTGCTATTATGTGAACACTTACGTCTTCATGTTCAGTAGTTAAAAGTAGCTTTCACTGTGACTCCAATTGTCAGTCAGAGTTGTTTTGTCACCCTAAATGTTCCTTTCTTTACATTCTCACTGTGACATGTGTAGACTCTCAGCACTCTGTCGCCATGGCGAAACTGGAGACCCTGCTGAAATCTGAGGGTCAGTTTGAGTTTTTGTTTAAATTTTTTTGATCAACACCTTTCTCTTGACGTGAAAAAAGAGACAGTTTTAATTTAATTTCTTCATTTTTGTTATTCTTTTTTGGCTTTTTGATTTGGCTTCAGTGGTAAAGATCAACTCCCAAGCAGGGAAGACCAAGGAAGACCTCCAACAAAGCATCCAGAATGTTGGTTAGTGAGGCTAATGATCAATCTGACAATATTCACATCTATGTATTTTCACCCTTAATCTGCTTCATTCTGATTCCAATTCAGTAAGACAGTCCTTCTCCTTTTCTTTCCCTCCTGTACGTTCTCATACCTTGATATTCACCTGCTCCTTATACAATGAACTGAATACTTCTTAATCAATATCAATACACTGAGGTCAGAGCTTTTTTTCTCATCCTTATATATATATATATATATATATATATATGTGTGTGTGTCTTACCCCTTGCTCTAATATTTGGCAGAGTGGACATTGTTGCTTATGTTGTTGCTTGTGCTTCAGTATGGGCCATACTGTCTTTCTAATGTTCTGAGAACTCCTGTGCTGTCACAAGACTGTAGTCCCCTAAACCACTCTGAGGTTCGCTTTCTTGCTTTGGTTGTTGCTGCTTCTATTGATTAGTAGATTTGATTAGTTATTGGTAAACTGACTCATTGAATTAAGGAAGAATTTGCATTGATTTTTTTTATAAACTAATTAAACAATTTAAATATTACTGTGTGTGTCTTTTTTGCATTTCAGAGAAAAATGTCAAATCCCAAGTTGAAAAGAAGATGAAAGATCTAGAAAACACTGTAAAAATCGGTCAGTGAGAGAAATACAATCTGTACAAATGTCCATACCGCCTTCCTTTAACATAATATCTTCACTTTCAAAAACTCAACTTTACTGGCATGAAGTTACATATTTTTGGTAGCTAAGCATCTCAAACAACAAACCATGGATGAATAATGCTGTCCAGTCATATCATCCTTAAATAGTCATCAACAACATTAGAAAATTTTCAAACATGAGGCCACATGTTAGATAAGTTTCTTGCTCTCTGATAAGCTTCAGTTATTTTCATTTAATGAATTTCCACATCTCTGTCAAATACTGTTCTGTCTCTCACAGTTGGTTTACCAAGTTTTTCTTATTTCTCTCTATATATTCTTATTTCTCTCTATATTCTTTCCTCCACTCTACACACACACACACACACACGTGCACTAGGTTGTGAGGAGAAGTCAGGTTGGAAGAAGTTTGGTGGCCGATGTTACTACTTCTCTCAGAGCTTTGGATCCTGGGAGACAGCTAGACAGCAGTGTGTGGCCATGGATTCCACTCTTGCTATGGTGAAGACAGAGGAACAGAGGGTGAGTGAGTGAAGGAAAGAGGCTTCAAATTAATGGCTACAGCAGAGCCTGTCTCTCGTGGATCGGCACTGTTAGACTGTGGTCTTCGAAATCGGTGAATGAGAGCGCTTTAACTTGCTAATGAATGTTCCAACACACAAAGCCAAAAAAGCCTTCTGTGTCAGATTGGTTCATCTCTGCATATGCTGTAAGACAAAGCCTTATCTTGAGGCTGAAATTGAGGGCCACCTTAACTGAGTCGTTCATACCGTCCTTTCTGTGGGTGATCACATTTTACCATGGATTTTCTGTCTTCAGGCATTCCTTGCAAGTATAGTCCAGTCTGACAGGTACTGGCTGGGACTGAATGACATCATCAGTGAGGGTACCTGGAAGTGGCTGGATGGGAGTTCAGCTGACAACAGTAACAGGTGAGCGCTGACAAACATGTCACCGGAGAGACACATCCCATAACAACGACCCACAAAGACATCCAGTAACGTACATTGTGTTCCTTGCACATTGACCCACAGTCTTTGAATGCAACGCCATTCTCTGAAATGGTTCTTACTGGAATGAACCACGATAGGGATTTTTTTTCTGTCATCATCAGTATCTTTGGTGCAGAATGAATAATCAGCTCCAATGTTTTTCTGGAGGTTGTTCAGAATCTCACATCTTTGGTAGGACAGGCAGCAGATTGCTGTGTCTGTTTTTCTTCTCCTCATCGTCTTACACTGATGGACAGATTTTTAAACTCTCTTCCAGGCTGTGGAATCCAGGGGAGCCAAACAATTCAGGTGAAGAAGACTGTGGCGAGATGAGGAACCAGATGCTGAATGACGTACCGTGTAATATGCAGAAGCCTTGGATCTGTGAGAGGAGAGGCATGGTGCTGTGAGATACCCAGCACAGACCAGACCACACTGTTTCAAATATAGAACAGCATACAGTTAGCCATGCCAGGATTTTTTGTTCATTTATATGTAATTTTTTTCAAGATTTGATAGATATGATCATTTATTTTTCAGCATGTTTTCAATTTTATATTTTGTCACAGACAACAATGCTGATGAACATGCTTAAATGTGTAATCTCTTTCAATCAAATCGTGATATGACCCCTTTGAGGAATTTAGATGTATTATTCTGTCCCTTGACTTCACATGTAACACAAAATTATGTCTTAATATTTTTTTCCCAACCAGCTGCTTGTTAATGCCAATTGAACATGCCAAACCACAACAGCATTTGCTCTTTTGCAGGGGTGTAGGGCAAGGCACATGTTATCCTCCAAAACATACACAAGGCAATGCGATGACTTGTCATACTACAAATCCCACAGTGCACCAGGATACAGACACGATATTCATAGAAATCCCTGCTGCGGGGATGTCTGAAAGCTGGGTGGTTGTCACCTCCAAGTCCTCTTAGGCTCGTTCTGCTGCACATGATTTCAGTTAGAGGTAAAGGAGAAGAAATTTAAATTATGACCTGGCCAAACACATCAAATCACCAAGTAAATAACGCCATTCTAACTCAGTTCTCCTGTTTGCTTTTCATGAGATGAGATCTGACAGGTGAAATCACTGACAGAGCAACGCGGACACACCAAAACAGCTGAGCAAATGGAGCAGTAGTATGCACTTTATATTGTGTGTCAGTGTATGCAGGGAGTATATGTCTGGATGACAGTTGCGAAAGAAGAGTCCTCACCAAAACCAAGCACATCCCCAATCTACAGCAGCCCTTAGAGTGTGAATTTCGATATCTTCCCTCTGTTCAGTGTCTCTAGGCCACCCCTGGTAGGAGCGACAGACCAAAACACCCATCAGTGGCTGAATCTTATTGTCATAGCTCTTTTTGATACTAAACACAACCAGAAATCTTAAGCAGACAATCACTCTCAGAATTTTAACACAAACACAACCCAAACTTTACTATACAAACAAAACCCAGTTTTTACATTAAATATGTAGAGGTTGATCAGCTGGACCAGTGGGCTGGCTTAAGTGTATCACCTTGACAGTGTTACTTATTTATTTTATTATTTTCCTTTTCAATACAATCTCTTGTATATATTCATGATTCACTGCTATGACCATTTATAAAAATATTGTGCCATTTATAAAAATAAAACTTATGTAGTACAACACAAACATGTATATGGTAAATACTAATAAAAAATGAAAATATAATGCAATATGATCAACTGTTTAAAATGTATAGGATTATTATGTTATAGATTTTCTTAATAAACTGTATAACTTATTAATTTACATTATAGATAATATAATTTATTAACTATAAGTTAATATAACGTATTTTACAGTCCTTATTATATTATCTATTACATTTAAATCAATTATGTATGAATCGAACAATACTGTCTTCCTAAACATTTTCGTTGTAATCATCAGTTTCGTCCATTTCGTAATTGGTTGTTTCGCCAGGCAACGTAGCTACACCCAACTTAGACAACTGATTTGCTTTGACACATGTTACATACTCGCTACCTCCCCTGGCTCGTTTTGTCGATATGGTGTTGTGAGAAGTACGAGCGTAACCTGGCGTGTGCAAATGTAGAGGAAAAGGAAACAAACAAAATAAAATGGCACCAGACGGACCTCGAAAAGGACGGGCCCTACCTGCTGCCTGGGTCTCCTTGGTGCTTGTTGGCCCAGCCCGTCCTCGCCTGCCTCGGCGGCCAGCTCTGCGGTCTCGTGGAGCGTCCCGTATTTTGTTCGTTCAGGTTTTTTTTTTCTTTTTGTATTTTTCTTAAAATATCCCGTGCAAGTCCCCCTCCCGTGGATGGCGTCGGCGACCAACCCTTCTTTTTCTGGTTAGCGTTAGGTAAATGGTTCGCCTGAATTTATTCTAAACTTATATGCGCATATCTCAACTACTTTTCAACATTAGCTATTTCCTTCGCTTGCTGCAGCCAGAACCCACAAGGTGATCAGTCTCGCATCATCCTTTCTCTGTGGAGGCAACCAAACGCTAGCTCCTGGTGGCTGTTGCTGTCGCCATTACCCGCCATTTCCATCAGTGTTAATTTCAGTTTTCCATCACCTCCATTTGATCACCTGGAGCTCCGTATAGCAATCAAATGACAGGTAGCCCCACCTTCCGAGGACCCCTCAGCTGCGTGATGATGTCAGCAGCAGGTGCCAAAAGATAATAAATAAACCCAAAACACTGTGTGTTTGTGTGAATGGCGGTCTACCCACTCGTAACACACACCGTACCTAGTCAGATGGGCAACATTGCATTCGCTCCCCAATCAGAAAACAAAACACATTCAAATACACATTCAAAAGAAGGACTTTTTAGAATACACTTAACTCGCTAACGGATGTTAACGGCTGAAGTGACAGGCTAACTAGTTCGCTAATTAAGATATTAGCTTTGTAATTTTACGTCAGAATACTATTAAAAATAATTAACATATTACAGAGCTTCACAATAGAATACAATACACGACTGGGTATTTTTTTACATTCAGTATATATCATTTCTAAGATAGCTGACCATTATAAAAAAAAATAAAAAAATTAACATTTATAAACAGGCGGTACATCGCGCCCAGCCTACTTGCCGTTAACAGAAATAAAACTTTAAACAAGCTGATGTCACGTCAGAGCCATTAGCAATATAACAGACCGAAATTCAACCAAAACAAAAAGAACAAAATACAGGAGGTGATTTTGTTATTATGTGAAATCATATGATGCAGCAAATGTTTTATCAGACTAGGTGACGAGCTAGGAAGCTGTTGACACAATGACCGTATGATGTAGGGGGCTCTGTGTGTAAAAGCTAATGTCACTAGATTAAGTGTTTTCTATTACTGGAACAATACTTTTGGAAAAGTCTTTTCAAAGACAGCACAATATTTCTGTTTTGTTTTAATTATTTCAAATATTGATTTTATTTTTATTCATTTAACAATTAATCCATCTATCTGTCACAGTGCTGGTAATAATCTGGGGTTTTGCGAGGTCTTCTCTGTCTGCTCCTCCTAAAAGCTGGCTGGCCCTCTCCTCCCTTCCTCTCAGGCTCCTTCTGCTGCACACCATTTTAATTGGAGGGAAAGAGGGGAAAATTAATATTTTGTCTTGCTTGTGGACAATCCATTAAAAATCCTTATTAAGAGCTTATATTAGAGGAATACAATTCTACAGAATCTATTAAAACAGGACAGCTACAGTCTTGCATAGAGAGTGCTCTATGTTAGTCCTGGCTGAACTTTCTCACGTGGGTCTGCTTGGAGCCCTGGATATCATGCTGCTCCTTCCGAAATGATGAGTGGACCCTCTTGCGCCTTTCAAAATCCTCCCGATACAGATTCCTGCAAAACAGAGAACATAGGGTTATTTTCCCTTGACAGAATCCTATTTAATGCTCACTGCTTTAGAGCAATCTTCATAACAACAAAGGTTAAATGAAGTCATTATTTATCATTATGTTAAAAGCTCACCATTCAGATACCTTACACCTAACATAAATATATCTACCATATATCTCAGTAAGGACGATGTAATAGTCCCTTGAATACACTCAACACCTCAACTGATTGACAATATTGACAGCATTGAGCTTTTAAACTGATACCTTTTTACCACTTAATAATCCATTCTTAGCCATGACCCATCCCAATGCTCATAAGTAACCCATTTAAATTAAATCCACTGGCTACTGAACTCACTGCTTGTGAAAACTGGCCATCTCCTCCCTCTCTTCCTCAAGGGCTCTTTGGGACTCGCATGCAGCCATCTGGGCAGAAGCAAAAAGGAATAAATATTCTGTATTTTCTAAATACATCAGAACACTTTCTTTCAGTTGTGATTTTATTTTTCTTACCAGATTTTCCTGCGCCCTTTTCTGATGAAATTTGATCTGGGGAGAGACAGTAAATAGAATATCTGATATGTAAAATCGCTCATAGAATGTGAACCAATGTAAATCTTGAAGATGACTGCCCTGTAATTATTAGCAGTGCTAGGTGAATGTGCTCACTTGGGCTTTGAGGAAATCCTCCTTCTCTCTATTTATCTTTGTGAGCTGCTGGATCCTCAGCTCGTAGTTCTCTTTCAATTTGGCCAATTCAAGCTGACGTTTCTCCTCTTGAGCCAGTATACTGCAAAAAAGAGAGTACAGGGCCTTTTACAGCACAAATGATTATTTTCTTCAATCTTACAGTCAAATTAGCATTAACCTTACTCACTACAGACGTAAGTAGCATAGAAAATAAAATAACAAGATCCTAAAACCAAGTTCCTGTTACCTCATTTACAATGTCATGAGTGAAAAAGCCTGTCCGTCCCTGATTAGTATTTTAATTCATACTTACTGCTGTAGAGCATTATCTTTGTCCTCACACAGCTTGGTGATGGTCTCAAGCTTTTCCTCACTGGCCAGGAGCTGGTTGTTAAAGATGTCCCTCTCATACTTGATGGATGTATGGAGTCCGTACATTTCTTCAGCCACGTCTGCATTTAGTTTCCGCAGCTCCCTGATTGTACTCTTTTGTAAATATGAAAGAATGTAAATGTAAATTGGTCCATAGAGGTCCATGGGCTATTTTAGCTAGGATTTCTGATGAATGTGCCAAAAACACCAAGATATAATTCTATCCCCATGATGGGCGTAATTGACACTGACAATATTGACAAATAAGACACACACGTCAATTTCAGCTTCTTACCTTCAGCTCCCCATTCTCACTCATTGCTGACAGCAGCTGACTGTCAGCTTCCTTGATCATGAGTTCCTTTTCCTGGATCTAAAATGGACAAACACAGGCAATAAAAGGTGATGAAATGTGTTCCCAAGACCTACATTCATGTAAAAAAAATCCTATGACAAATCCGTGACTTTCGTGAAGCAAGCACACTCTATTGGTAGTCTTGGGCAAATGTGCTCACTTTGGCATTGAGGGAGTCCTCTGTTTCCCTTCTCATCTCCAGGAGCTCCTTGATCCTCTGCTCATAGCTGTTTTTGAGCTTTTCCTGCTCAAGCTGATGTGCCTCAATCTGAGCCCGACTCCTGCAAAACAGAGAGCACAGGTCCTTTTACAGCAGAACTAAGTATTTTCTGCCTCAGCACAATTAGTATGAACCTCATGTAGAGATGAAGTTGCAGCTAAAATTGGAGTAACATCAAGATCTTAAATCCATGTGCCTGTTGCCTCATATACAATATGAGTGTACAAATCCTGTCTTTGCCTGAAGTCTACTTCATACTTACTGCTGTAGAGCATCGTCTTTTTCCTCGAACAGCTTGCTAACCGTGGCCAGCTTTTCTTCAGTGGCCAGGAGTTGGTTATTAAAGTTCTCCCTCTCATTTCTGATGGATTCATGGAGTCTATCCATCTGCTCTGCCACTTCTACATTTCGGCCATGGAGTTCCTTGATTGAATGCTTTTAGAAATATGATATCAATGTTAATATAAATTGTACCAAGGAGGTGCATTGATGATTTCAGCCAGGGTTTTCAAAGAAAACCACAATTCTCAATGTGCTGGAGACACCACAATGCAGTGGTAGCCATTACTGACACCAACAATACTGACAAATGTCACAATGTCAGTTTCAGTTTCTCACCTTCAGCTCTCCATTCTCCTTGGTGGCTGACAGCAGGTGGTTCTCTCTTTCTTGGATTTTTAGATCCTTTTCCTTGATCTGAAATGGAAAAATACGAGCTGAATGATGATGAAACATGTTCCCAGAACCTTCACAAAAATCCCTTGACAGTTGACAATTGTTTCTTGTGACGGAGAAGTTCTGAATTAGTATCAGCTGCACTTCTTCACCTGTGCCTTGTGGGAATGTTGATTTGCTTTAAGCTCTTCCTGCAGAATCTTAATGTGCTTTTTCTGGGCCTTGATGTTACTGGCTGCTTTTGCCTCCCTTTTCTGCTGATCTGTCCTCTCCTTTTCCTTTTCGATAACTAATAACACAAATTTCAAATGGAAATTTAATTTTTTTAAAATAGAAATTTCAGGAAAGTTGGTAAGACATGAACGAGAAATCATTAATATGAATGGCAAAATACAAGTAGATATTCAAAACTTACTCAGGTGTTTTCTGCATTTAACCTGAAGATAAAAGACAAGACAAAACACATCAATACCAAATATTGAAACACATGCAGACAAATGCTGTGCATATTAGGTATGACAGAGGCTTTATGATAGAATAGAAAGAGAGGACTAGGAAACAGAAAAATACACATAATGGCTTACAGTGAGCACCGTCTGCCAGACGAATATCAACATTGTTAGCACTTCCGCTGCCATAATGAGGATATTGGAGCTGAAGGTGAGCAGTGGCTGCCATTTCTCCAGCAGGCTGTTGGTCAGCTGAACAAAAATCAGCAAGAATTGTCTGGGTTAAAACAGCTGCTCACTATGGCTATATTGGGCCAACAGAACCCACCTTAATCAATAAACATATCCTCCACAAATATGTTTGCCAAACTCTGCAGTCCACATTTGAACATTTATAATTCAGCAAAATGATGAATGAAAAGGCACACACTTATTCACTAAGATTATTTTTGGGGTAAATACTAAATGGGATTTCCATGATCAGCAATGCAGAGTGAATTCCTTGTTACAAAAACTAGTTTAAGCTACAAGTAATTCTAACCATTAGATAAACAAAAAATGCTGTCAAAACTTACAATTTCTTGAGCCAGATGGAAAATACTTTTAACAGCTCCAGGCAGGGACCGATCCTCTTCCTGTTTGTAAGAGGAATTATCTGAAACAAGAGAAACCAGACATACAGTTTTAGATATTAAAACATGACAAAATGTGCACCCTACCATTGAGAAATGTTCATATTAAAAGGAACACTGCAATCCAAACACCTGCAAGTGGACGTTCTGCCTCCAAGCAAACTTCCACCTTACGCTTATCTTCTGGGAGGCAAATGTCACTGTGCAAGTCAGCAGCGTTCTTCATTTTGTCATCGGTCTTTTCCTGAATTGAAAAAAGAGATACCGTTTTTAATTGTGCAGTGCCCCTCCTTAAACATGCATTCTGATTACAATGACAGGTTAAAAGGTACTTTATACGCAAAGCAACTTTGTAACATACAATGAACTATGTTTTTTTTTTTTGCCATTGCTGGAGACTGACGAGCTCACAGAAACTCAGAAATCAACTGGTGGTGTACTGGCAATGGAGAAGTATATATTCCCAGAAGTGTTATCACCAAAGACACACATTCACCTCTGTTTGACAATCAGTATCTACTTGAATGTACTTACAGATTCAGTGGGGGAGAGCGGTATGTCCTCCCATCTGAACTTCAGGACTGTGGAAAAGAGACATTTTGCTGAGTAAAGCTACTGATATCACTCCGTTCTTATATACATGATGTTCATACATGCTGTAGCTGATACTCATTTATTTATTTTTAGTATTTTTTTCTAAAGATATAGATACATAACTAGCTTCTAAGGAACAAATGGTCTGAAAATGACAGTAAGCTAGCTAGAAAAAGTTCACCAACATTTAAAGCTAACAATTTAAGTGCCCCAAAGGGTTGGCAAATGTCATTTTCAAGCGGTTTGTTTCTTAGGTGGCTGTCATATTTATGATTATCATTCAGAGATGGCAGGTAAGCAAAATGACCTTGTCACATATAGTTTACATACAGGGTGTTGTTGTTTAAGAATCAGAAATAATAAGGACAATATTTTGAAATATTTTTGGTTACTAGGGTTATTCTCCTGCATGGAATGTACTGTATTGTAGTGTATAAGCAGCGGTCGTAACTCATAGAGACTTTAACGGACATGTCACTCCCACGCTGGAGCTGATTGTAGGTGCTGATCTAGGATCAGACTCACTGTTTACCTTACCTTACCTTATTTTCAATTAGAATAGCCTACTAGTTTTACACTTTTAGTTCATTAGCCGCCTAGCTAAAGAAGGGTTAGGCAGTTATTTAGCCAAAATGTACTTGCCGTTACACAGTCCGTCATCAGATGGGTCACAAATAAAGAATTTGTCGTGCACGCCATATCTCGGCATGCCTATATTAAATAATAAAATAAACAGCGACCAGCGCCAAATCGCTGCCATGATGGCAGTCTCTGTTGCTGGTAGCTACTGTACACGTATGGTAACAAAGAACAAACACTCGAAATCTGGAATAAAATGCGCGATCTTCGTAAAGCCAGGCGATAAATGGTGATATCTAGTATAAGAGCAGTCAATTTATACACCAGCCAAAAGATCAGGTCATTGTGACGTAAACCATGAAATCGTATGATGTCAAAGAAGGCTCGTTGTGTCAGGTCTGACCTTAGATCGTTGAAACGTTCTCTGTGGAGTGTTCTATGAAAATAATCTTAAAAATTCAAATCAAAATAATCCCACTAAATTATGTGTTTTAGTAACCACTTGTTTGTGACTTGTTTACAAGAAATGAAAAGAAATTCATTGAAATGAAATGTTCAAGAGAAACAGCAAATTAAATCAGTCGAACTGACCCGGTTTCACTTAGGGGGCGCTGGTTAAAATTAATGTTACAATATTTTCACAAGATTATTTTACAATATGGTGCACCATGTCAAAAAAAAAAAGACAAATCCAAATTGACTGGGGTCTGACAGCTCCGAAGCCTCACAGTTCAGTGCAGCAGGGGTTCATCGTCCAATGTCAGCTTTGATTGAACGCAATCGTGCGGACGAGTCGGCACACTGATTAATGCTTCTATGCTCTACAGTGTGGCGGGAGAGCTGGTGGTCCGAAGCATCTTGCTAATCATTTGGGAAACAATTGAGACGAAATACGAAATGGAGATGCACTTTTTAACAAACATCTGTTCACTGTTTTACAGATCTAGACTACAATCAATCTGCGCCTTGGGTGGATAATTCTATCGGTAGTTACCTTAAATTTTACCGACAGATGGCGCTGTTACGATGCGCAATAACAATTCCGAATAAAGCTCTGGATTTAATTGTTCAAAATCCCTTTGGAGGAAGAAGAGAGGCACACCTTATACTACCTGCAGACGCACGGTACACTGTAACGACAGAGTACTGACAGGAGTGTGTTACTGTGTGAATCAGGTTCAATCAATGAAATTTAGTTAAAGGGTATTCACTTTCTTTGTTAAGTGAAAAGGTAACTTTTGTTAATTTGAAGAATTCTTTAGGTTAACTGTATAAGGCTAGGGTATAAAACATAACGGGAACCATCAGCAAGGAGCACTCTGCCAAGGTGTGATTTTGCTGCTGTAGACAATCACAGTCAGTACCAGGTCATCACAAGCAAAACACACTGGCATGCCCACACAGGTGTACACTCACATATGCACCAGGGTTATCCACCTGGGTTACAGGTTTTTTCTCCACAGAGAGGTCAACTAATCTGGCCAGATTAGAGGTGCTGTGAATGTATCATATCTAAGGATCCAGCTGTCAGGGTTACAAAGACATACTCCTCTTGGGTGTGTAGCTGAAATACTACAAAACGCAGAAACTTACTATTTTTCAGACATTTTAGTATGGAGTCTACTGTGCATTAGTCTTTTCAGTTCCTGCAAATGGATGACTTGAATCATCAACTTTCTCAAAGGCAAAACCCTAATTTTTTCCAGTTGTTAATGTAACTATGCTTAAGATAAAGTTTTCATTAAGTGTGATGCTTGTGAGCCCCCTGGCTGGTGTCACTCTACGACCAATGTAAGAACCTTTTTGCACTGGCAGCCTTTGACACCATTGTACCATTTGTGATAGCAAATGATATGTCACCATCTTGTCGTGAACGGAGATTAATGCTGACTCCAAGGATTTAATTCTCAGTCATTTATATTCTGAATGAAGTTTTATTAGAAAAAGTATTTTTTAAAAAATCAACTGAGGAAAAACACAACAAACAGACTAAAACAAAAAACATAATCATAGGCCAACCCCCCCACACGGGAATGTAGTATTGCCTGTGCGTGCTGGGCAAACTAAGTAGTTGACACTCTCAAGAGAGACCAACAACTCACTTCACCTCCAGCAACACTGCGATTGGTTATGGAAAAGTAAGCCCCTCCCCTACAGGTGACACAAAGAGTTGTGTTATATAGATGAAAAATTAGCACAACCTCTGTATGGATTACTGGATTATTGACAGAGTGACCTGAGGTAATCTATTTGACTGGATGGACTAAATGGAAGGCAAGCTGCAGTTTCAGGAACAGGCATCCTTGATTACAAATGCTTTGTTCTCACAATACTTAAAACCAAACCAGCAATCATTCTGATACAATATCAGTTGGATCAGGACGTGTCAATGATACTATCAATAAAAAATAATCTCATTATACATTGCACGTTACATTCTTAATGCATATTGCATGGGAAATAAAAAAATAACATTGTTATGATTTGCATTCATCTTTCATGGGGATGAGACATGGATCCAACCCTATTTGCAAGCAAATACAGAAGCACGCACGCACACGCACACGCACACGCACACGCACACGCACACGCACGCACACACACACGCACTCACACACACACACACACACACACACACACACACACACACACACACACACACACACACACACACACTCAGTGTTACCAGTGTGGTTCAAAAGGTCCTCCATGTGACATTTCAGAGGGGGCAGCTGAGTTACGTTCCTAACAAAAAATTGCCCTTTTAAGGATAACAGTCAAACTCTGTGCTGTCTGTAGACACAATTGTTCACTTCCTCAGTGTCATTCTGGTGTGAGCAACTGGACCTGGCAAAGGCCACAATGTGGAAGGCATGTGACCAATCAGAACAAGTGGGGAAGAGAGGCTGGGACACACATGAGAGGCCAGAGCAGGGACAGGAAAAACTGCATCCCATGTGACTCAAAGCAAGTAGAGAGAGTTCCAGAGACCCTGAAACCAAGAGGGGAGAAAGGAGAGAATTAAGTACAGCTGGAGCAACGTGTTGCATTTCCTGTTGATTTCATAAACAATACTGCTATTACCAGTGCTACTTCTACCACAAACAAGTGCATTACCATTAATACATACTTCCATAATTTATATACTTATATGCAAATGGCAACACTAAACTACTAAAATACTAAACACGTGTTAGATAATTCTTTTGAGAGAGATGGGCGATTGAGAGATTGTGTGTGTGTGTGTGTGTGTGTGTGTGTGTGTGCTTATATGAGCGTGTGTGCGTGTGCATGTGTTTATGTGTTCACCTGTGGTTGTTCAGGAATCATCCTAGGCCTTCTCCCCTGAAAGACAGAAACTGACAATTACCTGTTTGCAGGTGTGAAAGCTCCTCTGAGCTCAGTCTGATTGACAGATGTCTACCCCTTGTGAAGCACATTCCACGATAACTATAATCAGGAGTACATATTGCATTGATTCTAACACTAAGAACTAAGAACTTTTACCTCAAGTGAAGACTACAGACAATATTAGTCTAAGTATATACTAACACCAATTAAATATTACATTGCAGTAAAACTATTCCTGAGTACATATAAACCTTATACAAATTCAATGCTACAGTGCAATAATTTAAACTCTCAGCACCTAATAACTAAATACTACGATAACCCTAAGTACATACTATGCCTGTCCCCACATCAGATATACTTCTACACCCATTTCAGACTGACTCTACTTCCAGACTACACCAGACAATGGGTTTATAATCAGTCATGCAGTAAAATGCTGGACATGGACCTCTACAGAACCTCTGTCATTCTGAAATTCTGAGCTCACGCTTACAGGTGATGGGTCCAAGGGTCAGGGGCTCGTTTTGGGAGACTGACCGAGATACTCTGGATCGGCGGCAAGTCTGTGGAGATAAACAAATTAAGTAAGTAACAGAATTTGTGGATGTTACCCGCTCCATGACTGCCCTCTTGGGTGTCAGGCTGGCCTTACAGTGCAGAAGCCTGGTATTAACTGAAGAAATTTCTGTCTCTGTGGAGATCATGTGTGCGTACTGTATATGTAGAACTAAGGGAACAGAGAGAGTCAGTGTTTTGAGAGATCTGATAACATTGCTCCTATTCCGTACCAGTATCACCAGCATGGTGAAAAGACAATGTCAAAGAACAGGACAAATTAAAAATCAATCTAGTTTCAAAACTAATTGTGCTATACTCAGACTGCTGTGTTTGAACTCTTAAGCTCATTTCATATTTACTGTGGGCTGGCATGTCAAGCAGCAAAGCAACTAGATTGGGGGGGTGACATCCCTGCAACCCTGGAAATAAGCAGTATTCTGTGAGTAGGTGGGAGTTCACAGCAACTAGCTAACTAGTTAGATAAAAACATCACAGGCCAACCTGACAACTTCGTAATTAGAAAGGAAAACAATGGCATCTGATGCACAACAGAGCAAAAATAATTTGCACAGAAGCAGGAGGTACCTGGGAGCAGGTGGCCTCTGTGTCATCGCACAGACTCAGACTGCAGTGCAGGTAGAAGTTTTCGTAGTCTCCCATGAACAGGAACAGCAGGGCGGAGAAACGCCGCTGGAGGGGGGGCCTGCTCTCTTCTATTGTCACCAAGCGAGGGTTGCTGGGACACCTGCAGGAGGAGCCCGGAGGCAGGAAAGGTATTGTTTACGAAATGCATGCAAACATACTCAGGTCTACAGCGGGGCCGAATCCAACCCTTCACAGAGGCCATCAGATTAACACAGTTTGTAGATGTGTTTGTTGAGTACTATTAACAGGACACAGTTAATGCTGAACACAAAATTGAATGGTGTCAGAGAGAAGACAGGATTTATATTTCTTCTGTAAGAAAAAGGAACTGATTAAGTTCAATGAAGGGGGTAGAGCAGGGGTCTGGGGGCGGTGTCGGAGTGCTGACCTGCTCTGAATCAGGAAGTGCTGCACAGGGTCTTGTGGATCGGTGGAGGGCGTGGCGTAGCAGTCTTCCAGAATGACGGCAAACCTGTCCACATCTGCCTCCTCCACGGACACTCCCACATGCAGGGCGGAGCCCAGGGGCAGGACGACCGCACCCGTGGTGTAGGGGTCTGTGTAGTTGGCATTGCGGTAGAGAGACATGGTGGCCCTGGCCCTGGGGCCCATCCCCACAACCCCCACCTCCTCCATACTGCCAAGCAGCCATAGAAAATGAGTCACTCACTCTCAGACACACTGGAGATGAAAGATCTGCCAAACCAGGTGATTCTCCCAAAGGTACGCAGCAATAACTGCTTCATTCTATAAGACTCTCTGTGATGATTTTAGGTGCCAAAGAACTAGCATGGTAATTCAGTACAGAAAAAGTAACCACAAATACACAGCTGATACTGAAATGCATAAACAAGAAGGAACAGGCTAGACAGTGACAGAATCAATTAACAAACTAATAAATTATTTTGTTTTGTGGTATTCAAAGTATATGACCAGTGGTATACTGGACAGGGATGTGGTGGGGCATCACTACAAGATACCATAAAGAAACAAAACACAAATTATAACATAAAATCACGGTACTTTGATAGTACAATGTAAGAGACAATAGCAAAAAGACAGCCATGTAGTTATCACAAAAGGGAAGCTGCTACTTAATCTGTAAGACACTCTCCCTCATTTTCTTTAACACGACTCACAGGTAGTTAAGGTTAAGGCATAGTTTAACTTTCAAAGGGACATGTCCTCTCCTGTAGCACCACCAGTACGCTGTGATAATGACCAGGTAAACTCACTTTAAAAATGGCTTGATGGCCACGCCCAGGCTGGCGTTCACATCCAGGGGGTACACGCAGGAAAACGGAAAGCTCACAGGGTGGGAAAACTCTTCGGTGACGGGGTAGACAAACAAACTGTTGGAGTAAACGGCGTGGGTTCCATTCGTCTGTCAGGCACAAGAAAAGAGACACGCAGGTAAGACCCCTGGGGCTGAAGCATAATATAGGAGGTCTTGATTTTTTGATTATGCACAAATTGATGGATCTCTCAGAAATAAAGAAATAACTCAAAAAAAGTTGGTGTTGTAAAATGAAACCTTTGTTTACTGAATCCTATGAAGAGGCACGATAATCATATTTTCAGCTCTGCTGAACGCCTGTCAGTAACAGAGTGAGAGCTCTGTTGTCAGCATGTACTGTATACTGTGCCCCTATGCTGAAAAAACAGTGAAAACCATTTCTGAAAATGTGAATTATAGACCTTTTCCCTCCATGAGAACTCCCCTCAAATCAATTTAATGTGAATATATAAATATATTATCAGCTCTGGTCAAACACAGAACTTTGTATGCACGAAATTGCCAAGAATTTTCACTACAGAGTGGTTTGTGGCAGTTGCTCTCTCTTTTAGCAAATTAGTGTGACATTAATAGCGGAAACGTGTTTTCCCTGTAATTCATGCAAGAGTGTTGGGGCACTGCACCACTCTCAGGAAAAAGAGAATCAAACCAGATGTCACAACCCGATTTAGGCTTAGCATTTCCCAGCTTGAGATAATCAGTTCAGGCAATTACATCCACATCCCGCCGAAGCTTTTACTGAGGTTTTTAACAAACGTTCAGCCGTGGGTAAAGGTGAGCCGTATTTTTTAAATAAATATAAGGAGAAAAAACTGAAACAATGCGAAGACTGCGGAGGCTGGTTCAGGGGCGGAGCCTCACCCTCAGCTGGGTCCCACAGCTGCCCTCCCTGCGTTCCACCTGAAACCACACGGCGCTGCTGTTCTCCTGTGCGCTGCATCTGAAGTCGGCCAGGTGAGCAGATGATGCGTTCAGGCCCAAAACTCCCAGGGGATTCCGGAGAAGCCCCGCCTGCAGGAAGCTCCTCCCGCACACCAGCTGCAGGGTGGGGACGGGGGACGGCTCTGTATGTCACATAATTAAAAGTGCATAAATATAAAGCGGCATTGCGTGTGCTTAGGGATTTCATCTTGACTTTAAGTATTTTGTGTAATAGTGCTAACTGTTGAACATCTTAAAATTCCCTCTTGCCAAGGTAAGCTGACCCATGGAAGCTGTGCTCCTAGATGAAATCTACTGGGAAATTTTTAATTTTAAGTCAATGAGATGCTTTGTCTGGCTATGACCGGATAACAACAATACTATGAAGACAATTTCCTTCCCTAGAACCCCGGCTTTGATATTGAACTCTTTGATAAAAATTGAGCTGATGTACTGCTGGCCCAGTCTGGTGACATGGTCAAGGACAGGATTTGATGCCCATAATTTTGACAGAACTTGCAAAAGGCATGAATTTTTGTAAAGGCAAGTCAGTGGAAGTGTTGGATTAAATTTACTGTGCAGAGTACAGGATGAACATACAGACAAAGGCACTCATCTCCAAGCAGCAAAGCGTCATGAAATTAGGTAAAAATGAGCCAATCTGAATTTGTTTGATCAGTGCATCCTCCTTGCTGAGGAGACAGGAATTGGCTTCTAGAGAATAAGGGTAATAACCGTAAGGGCATAGATTCTTACAATAAGGGCAACTACTTTATCATAACTGCCAAACTAATTGGCAGTTATGATAAAGTTCTGGGAGGGCATTTGAATCTTCAGCTTTGTTTTCTGGTATGTCAGAAATACCCCAGACTGATCTGATCGCCTCCATTTTGCCATGATGTTAGAGAGAGCAAAGTTATTGCTGATTTTTTCATGGGTGATGGATGAAACTAATGACACTGCGGCATGCAGAACTTTCCACTCTCCTGTGTTGTGTAAAAATTGTGGGAATCATTCAAAAACATTTTCTTTTTGACGTTTCACATGCACTGTCCTCGGGTTGTAAACTCTTCGAGTGCTTATCAGCTTCTCTGATTGCAGTGCATGAAAAGTACAATATATTCATTTATATATTAATTTATCTATTAATCCTGTGTTACTGACTTCCCTCATCCTTGGTGGAAGTGTATTTTAATTTGACAGTGTCACCCTGGTCTTACTTACACGGATGTTAAACATTTCATGATGTATGGGAAAAAAGTTGATGCAAATTAATTACTCTTTATTTGAATTGTAAGCTATTATCTTGACATATATTGCATTTGTTGCCTAAGTAATTCCTCCCCTTTCAAGAATGATTTGCTCAAAGTTTTCTTTCAGGAACTACAGTTGAAACATTACATTATATTACATGCATTTAATGTAATTTAATGTTTCAACTGTAAATGCATATAATGTGATGTAGTGAAACAGTATCACCTTGGCGAGACAGGCAGTTCATGACTATCAAAGCTGGATTCAATCATGGATTTTAGAACTTCTTTCCAGCAGAGAAAGAATTCTTCTCATTATTTTTTGTCAATTTAATGCATTTAAGGAAGACATGAGAGACTTCATCCTACCTGAGCAAATCACTCCTGCGTCTTCACCGTGCCCACAGTTGTGTGTCCCAAACCCAAGGTGTGTGCACTGTGTGAGAGCGGATTCGCTGCCTGTGCACTGCACATTGTCCAACCAGATCGGCCCGCTGCCTGGTCCAAAGTGGGCGGAGCTGTGAGCGGACACAGCCCTCCCACAGCCCATCTGTCTGCACACCACCGCAGCGTTATTCATGTCCCATATATCATCACACACCGTTCCCCACTGGCCGTTGTGGAAGATCTCCACCCTCCCAGAGCAGTAATTATTTCCATTAGACAGTCTAATCTGGCCGTCCACTGAAACAAGCAAACAAAAAAGATATTAGAAATCGATATAGCTACTATTTATGCTATATAGCTATAGCTATAATATAGCTATTATAGCTATTTTTACATTTTGTATAATGGTAAAGAAGATTCAGAAGCTGTGAGCACTCACCCACCCATTCTCTCACACCTCCGGTTCACACAGGATTCGTGTTCCCCGCAGGTCCCGCACATCCCGGTGTTGGCATCTGAAAGAACAGAGCACTGCCTGAAACTCTGCTATTCCAAACTGGCAGCGTCAGTAATTACATCACTATTACATACCTTGGATTAATTTCCTTTGGAGACACTCATCCCAAGCAAGTTAAATAATGCAGGGCCTGATTCTTACTTTGAAATGTCCAAATCATTAGGTTTAGGTTTCCTGAATGGACCATATGGTGGCCATGTTTTATCACTATATATTTATACCCACCCCCAATCTCCTGTGACAGTAAATTCTTGATAAGAGAATGTTCACCTGAATTAGTTTCAGCTAGATGGTCAGGTTCTGTTGACTTTTTAATGCAGTATACAGTAAGTGCATCCAAATTTTGGATTCTTCTCTTTGGGCTAATAACCCTTTGAATGGTATGAATTGTAATATCCAACCATCTCGAGACTGTACTAGGGTGAAGAAAATTGCAGGCTTGTAGATTTCCCTCCTCAAGGTCAAATTTCTTCTATCATACATCTCAGGGTCACAAGGTGGTAATCGCGGCAACATTAACAAGTGTATATTGGACATTTAGGCTATTTCTTAGCTATTAGCGTACATAAGTGGAAGATGGGAAACTGGTATCTTTGGTGCATTCCCTCTCTGAAACATTAATTGACTGTAAATAACCTCATCAATATGCCCAGTTTTTTTTTCTCAAAAATAAGTAAGAGCTGACCCCAGGTAAATGTAAGGTAGCTAGCTAGTCAGCTATCAGGCTACTCAGATAAAAATGAAACCAGGTTAGTAAGCTAAATAAAATGAGTATACCTCATTACAGTGTGGGCCACGGCAGGGCTAAGTAATTCCCTGCCACCTCTTTCTGAGAGAGGCAAAAATGGCCACAACCAAGACATATTTTTACACCTCATGCAAGGGTGGAGTTGATTCAGAGGCTGCGAGCACTCACCTTGCCTCTCACACCTCCAAGTGATTTTGTCCTGCCTCACGCAGGTTTCGTCTTCCCTGCAGGTCCCGCACACAGCGGTGTTGACGTCTGAAAGAGCAGAGCACTGACTGAGGAAGTCCAGTACCACAAACCGGCAGCAGCGCTATTTAGTCACTATTACTTGGATGCGTTTGCTTAGTTGTCCTGGTCAGCTTATGTACTTCCCTCTTTGAATATGTCACTTTGTTTGAACATTTACTGATGAAACTGCATTTAAAGCACCTTGCTGACCGGTACAAAAAATGTCTGTGTCCCACCCTGGGTTTCGTCCTTTAACTTTGAGGTTGCAAGTGAAATTCCCTTAATCACTACCCAAAGGAACTTAAGCAAACACATGTCTCTCTTGAAAGAAACGGAAACTGTAAGAAAAAAACGTCTGTGTATGTACATGAATGACACACTTTACCTGCACAGTAGCCCAGTCGACAGGCGCTAGTGCTGACTAACTTGTAGACGAAGTAATTTCCGGGACAGGCTTTGACGTGGATAGGATTTGATTCAAACTGGCAGCAGCCTTGCTCCCAGCTCCCGCAGACGCGACGCTTGACGATTCCGTCCTGCACGGCTGGGTGAGGGGTCTTGAGCCACAGCGGGGCGTCTGTCCCGCACCTGTGCCGCTCGATGCACCTATCTGGCATCTGCACGCTCGATTCGCCCAGGTACAGGCGGTACCAGCCGTGCCAGTCGTCTCGGCTATCACACACCGGCACGCTGTGGTTAGCAGTAAAGTCAGTGGCGCGCCATGGATGATTGAGTATGGAGTAGTGCTGGCAGGGGTCCAGGCAGCGGGGTGTGCCATCGACACTCACGCAGTCCTCCCCCGCCGGGCACACAACATCCCCGCAGCCGAACAGCAGAGAGTGCGAGTCAGGGCGTGGTTCTGAGCTGGCTCCTGACTGCTGATTGGACTGTGACCCATCATGTGGCAGCAAGCAGTCGTAGGACCCGGGCGTGTTTTCGCAGACCAGAGAGGGGGCACACGCCCCTCCGGGTAAGGCGCACTCATCGACGTCCGTGCACCCGCGCTCCGTAGACCAGCGGTAGCCCGAGCGACAGCAGAGCGGGTCGCCGCTACACGCCGTGCGGTTGTAGCAGGTAAGACCGTCGCCCACGAAGCCGTCCCCGCAGCTGCACGTTCTGGTCGCAGGGACGCCAGGAGACGTGCGGCAGGTGGCGTCCTTGTGGCACGCCTCACAGCTGGTGACAACCACATCTGCTAAAGCAACGTCAGGCATGAAAATCACCCGCACTGAAGGCAGACATGCACTGCAACTCTGAATGGACCATTTTAAGCTGTTATCTCATCTGTGTGTTATCAGTCAGTGTGACCTGTTTATTACAAACAGCCCCTGCATTTATGACACACTGCATTCCCTGGGACCTTTTTTGTTGGCCAGATCATTGAGAATTGACTCTATATTTTCCTATAGATGCAATATTAAGCGATGGTTAAGTTCCTGAGCATGGACAAGAAATACTTTGTTTTCATGAAAATAAACTGAATAAGAATGGGATTATGCTCAGCATTTATATTATATGAAACCTGTAGTCATTTTTTATATTTAAATATATTTGATATACTCATGTAAAACACAGCGCAAATAAACAGACAGTATCCACACACTAAAAGGCTTAAATAATTTAATATTCTTCAACCTCCCTTCAGAAGTTCACTGAATAAAGCATAACCTCTGATGGGGCAATAAGGATTGTTTTTTGTTTTTTTTGCCTCTCATGTTCTCAGTCCGGTTTTTCTCTCATCATGAATCTGGATTTAGTGTCATATAACAGTTGATGCTGGTGACATTTCTGATAAACAACGTGAAGGTGGATTGTTATAAAATCAGGACTGTGGATACTTTTTCTTAGACACTGTTATGCTAAGCATATCCAACAGAATCATTAATAAAACGCATTCAATGGTTCATATTCACAATTAAAAGGGGTCATTGTACTACAATACATGCATTCAGATATAATGATTCTGTTTGAACAGCTTTCAGAGGATTTTTTGTCTTCTTTCACTGTTTTCCTTTGTTCTTTTCAAGGGTTATTGTGCCTTTTCCCTCTCAGAATATAAACCAAGGTCTCATGAACAAACCATCAAGCCCAACATTTTAAATCTCCTCCACAAAGCTTTGTACAGTCACACATTGGAAAACACTATTTCTTTTGAGTGTTGTGTGAGAAACTTTACATGTAGAGACAGCAGCTTGACACTATCATATTTGTGCAGCAAACAGTGACACGCTGTTATTACACTGGCACTGACAGCAGCTCCAGTTCCACAGCACTGTATTGCTTTTGTGCTAATGTCATTAGACACTGTATTGTACCTGCGTTAGCAGTAGTGATGACCGGTATCGACAGTAAAAGTACCAAGGCGCTGTAAGTCATCGTTCTTCAGTCTTTTCTTTCCTTTGGTGACTGGTGACTGCACAAAAATTGAGAAAGACAATAACATTAAGGTAACAACAAAGAACTTAGTAAGAAATGTATATTACATTTTTTACCTGAATCCCAATATATTCAACTGATATTCACATTCTGCAGCAATTGCTGTTAATTACTCCAATCAATTATACCAAAGGAATAAACAATAATTATCATACCCTTACCAATTAATTACTGAAGTGATCTGTCGTTCTCCTCTGTGTTCAGGGGTTTATATATCCACTGAAGTGATTTTATAGACAGTGGGACATTGATCAGGTTTAAGGGTGTTTCTAGGAAGTGATGCACTGCCATCATAAACAGCCTGTCATTGACCTCCATAAGTTTTAAATAAACGCATATCAGATGTGTTATCGCACCTTGTTGGTGTTAAAGTTTTCTTATTACCGGATTATACAAAGACATAAAAACATGAATGATACACAGGCTTCTCGTCTTATCTAAAAAGTCTTGCAAATACCGCACATTATTCCACACTCTGGAAGAACAGAGAGGACGAGCCATTCTTGATGGCACCTCATTATATCAATGGTCATAATTTACAGTAAAATGACATCATTTGTTCTGGATTAGGCGGGCTTGTAGAATTACATATTTAACTCCTCAGAGGTCAATTCAAAGGACTCTATGTAATAGTCAGATTGACTTGACTCCAGTATGTGCACCGTAGCTCCCAGTATAAAACTTGAAGTAAAGGACCTTTGTTATATCTTTGATACAAATTTGGCATTGGCAAAAAATTTCCTGGGCATCCTTCTTTCAGAAAAGACATATGTCTACCATTAGATTCTTCTCCTCTGAAGAAACATAAAAAATACCCACATGCTCAACTAAAGGCTAGACTACTGACAGGCCTGCCTACATTATCCTGTCTACAGCTGGTGCAAAATGCTGTTAGACTTTTAACCTGAACAATCCAGAGGTCACATTTTACTCCAGTATGAGCCTCCCTATTCCAGATATGAGTTGTTACATAAATTGATTGATTTTTTTATATTAATTTATGGAATTACCTGTCAACAGTGGCAAAAAAATTTATTCTGGCATCTTCCTGCCATGGTAGGGGTAGATATAGCGTATAGTGAGTAGGGTAGGGTGCTCTTGTCCAAGTATTTCCTTTCCCTAGTGATACAGGTAGGCATGCCCTTGCAATTAGGAGCTTCCCCAGTCTGTGACTGTGGCTTTCCTTCTGAGATGAATATGGAACACTTACCAACACTCATTGCTGTTTTGGACACTGAGGGGAATACAATCCAGCGCCCTTTCAGCAACTTGTGATTTTAGACAAATGTTCAATATTGGGCAGTGAAGCTTAGATTTAGCTGGCTAACCTGTGCCACGTATATTCTTTGGAAATAACTAAAAATAGAAATATGAAAGTAATTTGATGAAAAATATATATTGACATCATAGACCAACATTACGTTACGGTAAAGGACTGAACATGAAACGGTACTTTCAAATATTGATAGGAATTTATTGTTTATCGTTACACCATATTTCCATATCTAAAAAGTATTACACAATCTTGTTGGATCAAAACCACACAAACACACCCTAACAAGTTCAAGGCAGGTAACTGCTATTATCTTTATAGATAAGAGCCATCTAGCCAGATAATGTCTATTCTACATACAAAATACATGGTCAAGTCTGCATGAGGTAAATGATACAAAGGAATATTATGTATTTCGACAGATTCATACATTCCTATATTCTGTGAACATATTATATTACGTTATTGTCATTTAGCAGATTCTCTTATTCAGGGCAATTTACACAGGTTACAATTCATACATGCTATCCATTTATACAGCTGAATATTAACTGAGGCAACTCGAGGTTAAGTACCTTGCCCATGGGTACAGCAGCAGTGCCACAGCAGGGAATCGAACCAGCAACCGCTTGGTTATGAGCCCTGCTCTTTACCACTATGTTACACTGCCACCCACTATCCAAGTTGACAGTCCTCTGTTCTGGTCAAGTCTCATCACATACGATAACTGTAATCTCCTGTCTCAGCATATTTCTCACTTACCACACCTGTTTCCAGAGAAGACTTGCACTTGTTTGTCTTTTTATCTCTAATGCAGGTCATGGCCTAGAGATTTGCCAAGATATTCAACCATATATTGCTAGCCAGGTTACTAACCCTCCATGCAGAAACCAAAACCAAAAGAACACAGAGCATTTACATTTATTCATTGGTCAGAAGCTCTTATCCAGAGTGACCTGCAAAAAGTGTAAGGCACAAATCCAAAAAAGCCACCAGCCTCACACATATCTTTACTCTGGCATGACATTTCGCCGGAACCTCACTGTTCAAAACAATCTCATTCCTTTGTATGCCATATTCCTGTCGAGATGTCATTCAGATGTGAGGCTGAGAGGACTGGCATTGTATTTGTTAATTCTCACAGCAGTACAGAAATATTACATTACAATAAGTTCTTTTAACATTTTCATAATCAAATGCAACAATTATATTAATAATCTACTGGCACTGACAGGGACCCCACAGGGCCAGTAATGAATTGGCTTTGTTCAGCTGCTGGCTCTTCACCTAACCACAGTCTTCCTTGACCAGCTGTTCGGCTCCCTTTCCAATCCACAATCTGGAGGACAGTCTAAAAATCTGTCAGTCATTGTCAAGTGATGTCCCATGAGCACGTCTCCTCAGTTGCAGGTACATCTGCCCATCCCCACAGAGAAACAAAATTCAAGGTTACTTTATTGAAACAAAAACATGACATTGACATAATTTCATGCTCTGCAGTTCTACCCCCCCCCCCCCCCCCCAACTCTCCCCATCCTCAACCAACTATCAGTCTGAGATCTCTCCCCGGCTCCAAAGTACACTCTAAACCTAAGCATTCTTTCACTCCACAGTACATGCAAAACATCATAGGTGGAACACCCATCATCTGGCTAAGAGTGCACCCCATAAGCTTTGACCCCAGCCTCCACAAGGCCTCTATGCACCTTTCCCACCAGCAGGCCTTCACAAGGACCCACAATGGTGACTGGTAACTTCTCATACTCTGAAGCAACATTAAAGGCATCAATTCCTGGCAGCGGTTCAATTCTACCTGACAGTCTCTGGACTTAAAAGTTATTTATTTAAGTCCAGAGACTGTCAAGTGACTGGAGGGACGGCTGTAGTCGGCCTTCCACCAAACAGCAGCAAGGGAAAGGATGTCATGGGTTTACCGACCTGTTTATGGTCCCAGCATCTTAGCAGCCAGGTATATGCTGATCAGCATAGGGACAAAGAGAGAAAGACAGAAAGAGGGAGGGAGAGCAAATACAGTTGAAGCCCAGGCAATGTGTATGCAGCATGTAATGGAGATGTGTGACACTTTGCAGCCTCAGCACTGATGAACTATGGCAGCAAATGAAAAGGGCTGAGTGTAAGAGGTTAGGAAGTCTGAACATGAAGATGATCCATGACTGCCCTAGGCCTTCTAGAGCAGAAACCTGCTAAAAAAAAACAGGGCCCACCAACAAAAATGAGTGGAAAGAAAGGAAAGATGTGTGCACAGAACAAAGCCATAGACTGCTCTCCTTTTATAAGACTATAAGACACAAGGTAAAGACCTAAAACTCTATGGCAGCATTTCCCAAACCTCTCCTGGAGGACCACTTGTCCTGCATGTTTTAGATCTCTCCCTGCTCCAACACAGCTGATTTAAATGATCAGTTTGTTATTCAGCAGCTTCAGGAGTTCATAAGGAGTTGATCATTTAAATCAGCTGTGTTGGAGCAGGGAGAGATCTAAAACATGCAGGACAAGGGGTCCTCCAGGAGAGGTTTGGGAAACGCTGCTCTATGGTATAGGGATTTATGTGTGAAAAAGCTATGTCACCAGACTGTGTTTTTTATTACTGGAACAACACTTACTGAAATGTCATTACAAAGACACAATATTTCTGTTTTTTTATTTCAACTATTGATTTTACTTTTATTCAATTAATAATTAATCCATCTATCTGTCACAGTGCTGGTAATAATCTGGGGTTTTGCGAGGTCTTCTCTGTCTGCTCCTCCTAAAAGCTGGCTGGCCCTCTCCTCCCTTCCTCTCAGGCTCCTTCTGCTGCACACCATTTTAATTGGAAGGAAAGAGGGGAAAATTAATATTTTGTCTTGCTTGTGGGAAATCCATTGAAAATCCTTATTAAAAGCTTATAATACAGGAATACAATTCTATAGAATCATATAACACACAACAGCTACAGTCTTGCATATAGAGTGCTCAGTGTTAAATCCTGGCTGAACTTTCTCACATGGTTCTGCTTGGAGCCCTGGGTTTCATGCTGCTCCCTCCAAAATGATGAGTCCACCCTCTTGCACCTTTCAAAATCCTCCCGATGCAGCTTCCTGCAAAACGGAGAACATAGGGTTATTTTCTCCTTACAAAATCTTATTTGATGCTCACTGCTTTAGAGAAATCTTCATAACAATAAAGATTAAATTAAATTAAGTGATGATTTATCATTATGATAAAAGCTCAAATTTTAAGAAACCTTATACCTAACATAAATATATCTACCATATATCTCAGTCAGGAGGATGTAATAGAAGTTGGTATTCAAGTCCCTTGAATACACTCAACACCTCAAATGACAGCTTTGAGCTTTTAAGCCGACACCTTTTTACCACTTGATCATCAGTTCTTAGCCATGACCCATCCCAATGCTCATAAGTAACCCATTTAAATTAAATCCACTGGCTACTGAACTCACTGCTTGTGAAAACTGGCCATCTCCTCCCTCTCTTCCTCAAGGGCTCTTTGGGACTCGCATGCAGCCATCTGGGCAGAAGCAAAAAGGAATAACTATTCTGCGTTTTCTAAATACATCAGAACACTTTCTTTCAGTTGTGATTTTATTTTTCTTACCAGATTTTCCTGCGCCCTTTTCTGATGAAATTTGATATGGGGAGAAACAGTAAACAGAATATCTGAAATGTAAAATCACTCATAGAATGTGAACCAATGTAAATCTTGAAGATGACTGCCCTGTGATTATTAGTAGTGCTGGGTGAAAGTGCTCACTTGGGCTTTGAGGAAATCCTCCTTCTCTTTATTCACTTCCATGAGCTCCTGGATCCTCAGCTCGTAGATGTCTTTCAGTTTGGCCGACTCAAGCTGCTGTTTCTCCTCTTGAGCCAGACTCCTGCAAAAAAGAGAGTACAGGGCCTTTTACAGCACAAATGATTATTATCTTCATTCTTACGGTCAAATTAGCACTAACATTACATACAGATAGAAAATAAAATAACAAGATCCTAAAACCATGTTTCTGTTACCTCATTTACAATGTCATGAGTGCAAAAGCCTGTCTGTCCCTGATTAGTGTTTTAATTCATACTTACTGCTGTAGAGCATTATCTTTCTCTTCACACAGCTTGGTGATGGTCTCAAGCTTTTCCTCACTGGCCAGGAGCTGGTTGTTAAAGATGTCCCTCTCATACTTGATGGATGTATGGAGTCCGTACATTTCTTCGGCAATGTCTGCATTTAGTTTCCGCAGCTCCCTGATTGTACTCTTTTGTAAATATGAAAGAATGTAAATGTACATTGGTCCATAGAGGTCCGTGGGCTATTTTAGCCAGGATTTTTGATGCAAATCACAAATTTGAATGTGCCAAAAACACCAAGATATAATTCTATCCCCGTGGTTGGCGTAATTGACACTGACAATATTGACAAATAAGACACACACGTCAATTTCAGCTTCTCACCTTCAGCTCCCCATTCTCACTCATTGCTGACAGCAGCTGACTGTCAGCTTCCTTGATCCTGAGGTCCTTTTCCCGCATCTAAAATGGCAAACACAGGCAATAAATGATGAAATGTCTTCCCAAGACCTACATTCATGTAATAAATCCTTATGACCAGTAACAAACATGACTTTCATGAGGCAAGAGCCCTATATTGGTAGTATTAGGCAAATGTAATCACTTTGGCATTGAGGGAGTCCTCTGTTTCCTTTCTCATCTCCAGGAGCTCCTTGATCCTCTGCTCATAGCTGTTTTTGAGCTTTTCCTGCTCAAGCTGATGTGCCTCAACCTGAGCCCGACTCCTGCAACACAGAGAGCACAGGGTCTTTCACAGCAGAATTAAGTAAAGTATTTTCTGCCTAAGCACAATTAGTATGAACCTCATGCAGAGATGAAGTTGCAGCTAAAATTGGAGTAACATCAGGATCTTAAATCCATGTGCCTGTTGCCTCGTATACAGTGATATGAGCGTACAAAACCTGTCTTTGCCTGAATTCTACTTCATACTTACTGCTGTAAAGCATGGTCTTTTTCCTCAAACAGCTTGCTAACCGTGGCCAGCTTTTCTTCCGTGGCCAGGAGTTGGTTATTAAAGTTCTCCCTCTCATTTCTGATGGATTCGTGGAGTTTATCCATCTGTTCTGCCACTTCTACATTTTGGCCATGGAGTTCCTTGATTGAATGCTTTTAGAAATATGAATCAATGTTAATATAAATTGTACCAAGGAGGTGCATTGATGATTTCAGCCAGGGTTTTCAAAGAAAACCACAATTCTCAATGTACTGGAGACACCAAGATGCAGTGGTAGCCATTACTGACACCAACAATACTGACAAATGTCACAATGTCAGTTTCAGTTTCTCACCTTCAGCTCTCCATTCTCCTTGGTGGCTGACAGCAGGTGGTTCTCTGTTCCCTGGATTTTTAGATCCTTTTCCTTGATCTGAAATGGAAAAACACGAGCTGAATGATGATGAAACGTGTTCTCTACCTACACAAAAATCCCTTGACAGTTGACAATTGTTTATTGTGACAGAGAAGTTCTGAATTAGTATCAGCTGCACTTCTTCACCTGTGCCTTGTGGGAATGTTGATTTGCTTTAAGCTCTTCCTGCAGAATCTTAATGTGCTTTTTCTGGGCCTTGATATTACTGGCTGCTTTTGCCTCCCTTTTCTGCTGACCAGTCCTCTTCTTTTCCTTTTCCATAACTAATAACAGAAATTTCAAATGGAAATTTAATTTTTTTAAAATAGAAATTTCAGGAAAGTTGGTAAGACATGAAGGAGAAATCATTAATATGAATGGCAAAATACAAGTAGATATTCAAAACTTACTCAGGCATTTTCTGCATTTAACCTTAAGATAAAAGACAAGAAAAACACATCAATACCAAATATTGAAACATGCAGACAAATGTTGTGCAGATTAGGTATGACAGAGGCTTTATGGTAGAAGAGAGGAAGATAGGAAGAGAGGACTAGGAAACAGAAAAATACTCATCATGGCTTACAGTGAGCACCGTCTGCCAGACGAATATCAACATTGTTAGCACTTCCGCTGCCATAATGAGGATATTGGAGCTGAAGGAGAGCAGTGGCTGCCATTTCTCCAGCAGGCTGTTGGTCAGCTGAACAAAAATCAGCAAGAATTGTCTGGGTTAAAACAGCTGCTCACTAGAGCTATATTGGGTCAATAGCACCCACCTTAATCAGTAAACATAACCCCCATAAATCCATGTTTGTCAAACTCTGCAGTGTAAATCTGAAAATTTAGAATTCAGGAAAACAATAAAAGGGCTCGTCCCCTTTGTTTGAAAGGCACACACTCTCTCATTCACTGAGATTTTTTGTTTTTATGAACAGTTTACATGATGAATTCCTGAAAACGGTGGAACAGTGAAATGTTAAATACTAAATGGGATTTCCATGATCACCAGCAATGCAGAGTGAATTACTTGTTACAAAAACCAGTTTAAGTAATTCTAACCATTAGATAAACAAAAAACAGGCTGTCAAAACTTACAATTTCTTGAGCCAGATGGAAAATACTTTTTAAAGCTCCGGGCAAGAACTGATCCTCTTCCTGTTTGTAAGAGGAATTATCTGAAACAAGAGAAACCAGACATACAGTTTTAGATATTAAAACATGACAAAATGTGCACCCTACCATTGAGAAATGTTCATATTAAAAGGAACACTGCAATCCAAACACCTGCAAGTGGACGTTCTGCCTCCAAGCAAACTTCCACCTTACGCTTATCTTCTGGGAGGCAAATGTCACTGTGCAAATCAGCAGCTTTCTTAGTTTCGGCAACAGCCTTTTCCTGAATTGAAAAAAGAGATAGCATTTTTAATTGCACAGTGCCACCTCCTTAAACATACACTCTAATTAAAATGACGGATTAAAGGGTACTTTATATGCAAAGCAAGTTTGTAACATACAATGAACTATGTTTTTTTTGCCATTGCTGGAGACTGACGAGCTCACAGAAACTCACAAATCAACTAGTGGTGTACTGGCCATGGAGAAGTATTATATTCCCAGAAGTCTTATCACCAAAGACACACATTCACCTCCGTTTGACAATCAGTATCTACTTGAATGTACTTACAGATTCAGTGGGGGAGAGCTGTATGTCCTCCCATCTGAACTTCAGGACTGTGGAAAAGAGAGACATTTTGCTAAGCAAAGCTAGTGAAGTCACATCATATCTATACATAAGTTCATACACAAACATGACTCCCATTTGTTTATAAGTAGTATTTTTGTTTCTAAAGCTATTGATACAAATATAGCTGCTAAATAATAATAAATGGCATTAGAATGACAGTAAGTTTGTTAGCAAAGGATCACCAAGATTACAAGCTAACAATTAAAATACCCCACAGAGCTGGCTGGCAAATGTAATTTTCAAACTGTTTGTTCTCGAAGTATTTATGATTATCGTTCCATTCAGAGATTACACGTAACCTTGTTATATATCGAGTTGGCATACAGGGTGGTGTTGTTTAAGAATAATAAATAATACGGAAAACAGTTTGTAATAGTTTTCGTTGCTGGGGTTATTTTGCTTCATGATTTGTCATGTATTGGATAGTGTATACTCAGCAGCGCTCGTAACTGCAGGTGGTTTCCAACTCGGTTTCTCTCCAGGTGGGCATGTCACTCCACGCTGATTTAGATCAGGTTCACTGTTTGTTCACTTGTGACTCTATTTCTAATTTGACTACTAGTTTTACAAACTTAGTTTAGTAGCCGCCTAGCTAAGGAAGGTTTGGGCAGTTATTTAGCCAACATGTTTTTGTAATTGTCCATTAGGTTAGGCTTTTGCCATCATACGTTAATTTATTCCTAATTTTAGCGAAATACTTACCGTTACATAGCCCGTCATCAGATGGGTCACAAATAAAGAACTTGTCGTGCACGTCGTATTTCGGCATGCCTATATTAAATAATAAAATAAACAGCGACCAGCGCCAAATCGCTGCCATCATGGCAGTCTCTGTTGCTGGTAGCTATTCTACGCGTATGGTCACAACAAACAAACACTCGAAATTTAGAATAAAATGCGCAATCTTCATAAAGCCAGGCGATGAATGGTGATCTCTAGTATAAGAGCAGTCAATTTAAACACCAACCTAAGGTCAGGTCATTGTGACGTAAACCATGAAATTGTATGATGTCAAAGAAGGCTCTTTGTGTCAGGTCTGACCTTAGATCGTTGAAACGTTCTTTGTGGAGTGTTGTGAGTGTTTAAAAATAAATATAATTTTTCTCCAGTATAAGCTTTGTAAAATAGCTTACTAATTCGGACCTAAATAAGTTTATAAAATTAAATGATTTAAATTATGGACACCTCTTGTTTGTGAGTTGTTTAAATGAAACTGTCAGTCCTCCGCCGCCCTACCTGTGATGTTTTTGTTTTTCTTGTCCATGTGCTTCTGTTTTCCTTGTGTTCTAGCCCTGCCCCGCTCCCCGCCCGGTCTCCACCCGCCTGATTGCCTGCACACCTGCTTCCCATCCCGTCGTCAGCCCTGCCCTATATCTTCCCTGCGTGTCTCTGTCTTGTTGCTAATTCGTAGCAGTGTGGTCTCACCTGTCTCGGCCCCGCCGTTTCTCCGTCTGTGTGCCGTATTCCCGACCTTGCCAGTTCTTGACCTGATTCCTGCCTGCCGCTCTGCCTTGATCGCTCGAAAATTCTGCTTGCCCGGTTCTCGACCCTGCCTGCTCCTGTTCCTGATCCTGGATCTGCCCCGGACTGCTTTTCTGGTTTCGACCCTGCCTGTTAGTGTTGACGATCTTGCCTTGCCTTGCCTTTAATAAATCTATCTGGAACCCGAAGCTCCCGTGGTCTGCGACTGAGTCCTTGCCTGAGCCGTGACAGAAATGTTCAGTTTCACATATTCTATAGCTGCTTTCAAACCGTAAAGTGTTCCATGGGCTTAATAACAATGAATATACAGAACGGGAATTTTAAAAGAACAATCAGAGTAAAGACAGTTCATGAAGTTAAAACTGAATATTTATATGAAAGAACAGAAACCAAAGGGGTGCCCAGAATCAGCAGTAACTAAATAAACCAATGCCTCCACCATAAAATATTAAGAATATTGGTAAATCAAGGATAAATGAACAATGAACAATAATAAAGTACACGTAAAATAAAGGAAGCTTACTGGAATGCCTTTTTAAACACGTGCATTTTGAACTGTGATTTAAAAACTGGACCTAAGTCGGAGTCTGGTGTTATTATCTGCTATTATCTTTATAGATAAGAGCCATCTAGCCAGATAATGTCTATTCTACATACAAAATACATGGTCAAGTCTGCATGAGGTAAATGATACAAAGGAGTATTATGTATTTCGACAGATTCATACATTCCTATATTCTGTGAACATATTACATTACGTTATTGTCATTTAGCAGATTCTCTTATTCAGGGCAATTTACACAGGTTACAATTCATACATGCTATCCATTTATACAGCTGAATATTAACTGAGGCAACTCAAGGTTAAGTACCTTGCCCATGGGTACAGCAGCAGTGCCACAGCAGGGAATCGAACCAGCAACCGCTTGGTTATGAGCCCTGCTCTTTACCACTATGTTACACTGCCACCCACTATCCAAGTTGACAGTCCTCTGTTCTGGTCAAGTCTCATCACATACGATAACTGTAATCTCCTGTCTCAGCATATTTCTCACTTACCACACCTGTTTCCAGAGAAGACTTGCACTTGTTTGTCTTTTTATCTCTAATGCAGGTCATGGCCTAGAGATTTGCCAAGATATTCAACCATATATTGATAGCCAGGTTACCAACCCTCCATGCTGAAACCAAAGCTAAAAGCAGATGTCTGCTTATCTTGTTTGGGTGAGGCATGTTGTCCACATAATCCTTTGTAACCTGGCATCATCTTCGTATTATTCATTTTATTAGCAGGCCCATTTTAACTGTTTCTACTGACTTACAGAGAATGGGTACTTACCATATTTTGTCCCAATTCAATTCTGTCTTACTGGCCTGGACACTGTATTCTGTACTATACACAACAACTCTGCACTCTAGTGGCTAAAAAGGATTATTGCAGTCATTATTGTGAGGTTTTCGTGCAGGCCACTTAACCCAAGCCAAACCTGGTGTTAAAAGCCCATTCTTGTTGATTTGTTTGGCTTTTCAAAATCCAGTCATGTCTCTGGGTTTAATGAGCTTATTGTATCTTATTTTGATTTCCCCAAAACATCAGACACCCCTCAATATACACACCTCTATTCCCGACAGCCTCATAAACAATTCAATCACTCAAACACAAGATAAGGATCTAAAACTGAGATTGCGTTTGATTCACGGATGAATTATCGGATGAATCTCCATATTATATGGGCTTTGTGTCAAAAAGCTCTGTCACAAAATGAAGCGTTTTTAATAGAAACCATTGAGGCGAAATCAGAGATGCACTTTTTAACAAAAATCAGGGCTACATTTACATTGCATTCATATTTATTCATTTATTCATTCATTTTATCCAAAGCCACTTACAAGTGAGGCAGAGTACAACACAAGCAAAAAACCATAAAGGGTCAACAATAATAGAAGCGCAGTATGACCAGGTTTCAATGGTTGGCCAGACAAGGTACAAGCTAGCTGGTAGAGCTAACGAGCATGTTAAACCATTAGAGGGGTACAGAGGGATACTGTTCTTGGGTGTGTAGCCAAAGCAGAAACTAAGTATTTTTCTGTCCCTTTAGTATGGAGTCTACTGTGCATATGACTTTTTCGATTCTGCTTCAATTCAGAGTTTTTTTTCCAATGTATGACTTGAACTATTTCAACTATTTCAAAGGCAAACCCTGATTTTTTGAAGTTATTAATATAGCTGTAGTTAAGATAAAGTTTTGGTTAAGTGTGATGCTTGTGGGCCTCCTGTCTGGTGTCTCTCTACCAGTAAGGCTACACAAGAGCAATGTAAGAACCTTTTCACACTTGCAGCCTTCTGTGATAGTAATTGTCACCATCATGTCTGGAACACAGATTAACGCTGGCTCCAAGGAATATATGCTTAGTCATTTAGACACTTTTAATATGAAGTTTTATTAGAAAAAAAGTATTTTTAAAAACCAGATGATAAAAACACAAAAAACAGGTGAAGAAACATAATCAGAGGCCAAACCTATGAGGTGGGAATGTAATATCATCTCTATGCATTACTGCCTGGATAATGCTACGTGTATTGACAATTTAACTGAGTGAGCTGAAGAAGAAGGTAATCGTAGTTTCAGGCACAGGGATTCTACATTATAAATGCTCTGTTCTCACAGTACAGCAAACCACTCACCAGTTAATACACACAATTGCAATGAATGCAATAAAATACCAGTTGAATCAGTACACATATCAGTGATTCATAACAATCCTTACATCATAAACATACATTACACATTAAAACCTTACATTTCTTACCATACTCTACATCTATTGACATAGGACATACAAACAAGTTGAACAAATGAACTTTTCTGTTTCCCCTTTTACATGGATAAGACATTGTGACCTGGATTTAAAACAACCTGCAAGCAAGTACAGGTGTTAGGCACAACACACAGGAAGAGTGGACAGGTTAGGACACATAAAAGAGATCAGAACAGGGACAGGACAGTCTGCAGCCGATGTGACTACGTAAAGCGAGCAGAGAGAGTTCCATGAGCCCTGGAAGCTCCAGAGACCCTGAAACCGAGAGGCAGGTCCCCACTTATGGGGTAGGTGATCCTGAAAGGACAGAATGGAGTATAAGCAGAATGACTTGCATTTCCCTTTTGATTTCATAAACAATGTTGCCATTAACCAAGTGGCTTACCGTTAATACATTATTTCATCATTTGTGTACTTAACATGGGCAACTGGCAGTGCTAAGTTGTACATAAAGAGGATATTCATTTTTAGAGTGGAATGGGTATTAAATTAATTAAAGTACAACACTGTTTCCAATGACACAACAGCAGCATCAACCCTGGAACTTCAACCTGTAAGGGTTCTCAAAGTGAGGCACAAACATATTTGGCAATGGAATGCTCTGTTCAGTATTCAGTTATGACTAACTCACGGTCTCACGCACCAGCTACAGGTCTTCTATTGTATACAGTATTTAGCCAGCAATTTGTGGTGTTGACTACTGGCTCTGTCAAACATAGGTGCATGTTGCACGGAAGAACCATTGTACTTTCTGGTCAAAACTGAGGTCTTTGCAGAAGCGCATTCTTAAACATGTAACCTTCATGTTTTGTAACATTACAAATGTGTACTTTAACCCTTTCGCGCGTATGGTCACATTGGTGTGATTAGCATCTTTATGCGTTTAGCGCATAAGTTAAAACTGGTGCGATCAGAACACTAGATTGGAGAAATTCTAGCTAATTTTAGCTTTGAGAAAACAGCGATTTACCTCTAAAAATATAGCAAATGCTAACAGAAATCTATAAGAAACTTAACGCAAATGAAAACATAATGAACCATAAAAGGTAACACGCGTGCTACATACCATAACAAATAAGTTACATGCGAAAGGGTTAAAACAAAATTTGCCGTTCAGCACATCTGCGTTTGCCACGCCTTTCAGTAACTCAGACAGGTAAATATCCACTGCGGTCAAACTTGATAACATGATTAATTTGCGTTAAAACATTAACGGTTTAAAGTTTCCAGATTAATCGCGACGGAGCGTTAACGCGTTAACTTTGACAGCCCTAATTACAACATCTTAAAGAAATGTGTAAATGTCTATCAACATTCATACTTACATTTAGTATCAGTATGTTGGAAATGGACAACGTTTTTTGTTGTTTTCCTTTGGCGAAGGTACTATCATGCCATGTCAATTTATTTTCATGGCTGAGATTTTTTGCTTACGTAGCCCTCTAATCAGTGGAACATCTATCACCAAAACATTGGGGGGTCCCATGTCTAGGTGGTCCAAAATCCTTTCAGATGAGTGCTGCTACATCAGCTAATGCTTATATCATAACTGTGACCACCACCAGCTTTGCAAATACTGCACCGCTGTTAATGGCACTATGACTGTTGCTCAATATCACTGGTCATGAGGTGGGAATGTAATATCATCTCTATGCATTACTGCCTGGATAATGCTACGTGTATTGACAATTTAACTGAGTGAGCTGAAGAAGAAGGTAATCGTAGTTTCAGGCACAGGGATTCTACATTATAAATGCTCTGTTCTCACAGTACAGCAAACCACTCACCAGTTAATACACACAATTGCAATGAATGCAATAAAATACCAGTTGAATCAGTACACATATCAGTGATTCATAACAATCCTTACATCATAAACATACATTACACATTAAAACCTTACATTTCTTACCATACTCTACATCTATTGACATAGGACATACAAACAAGTTGAACAAATGAACTTTTCTGTTTCCCCTTTTACATGGATAAGACATTGTGACCTGGATTTAAAACAACCTGCAAGCAAGTACAGGTGTTAGGCACAACACACAGGAAGAGTGGACAGGTTAGGACACATAAAAGAGATCAGAACAGGGACAGGACAGTCTGCAGCCGATGTGACTACGCAAAGCGAGCAGGGAGAGTTCCATGAGCCCTGGAAGCTCCAGAGACCCTGAAACCGAGAGGCAGGTCCCCACTTATGGGGTAGGTGATCCTGAAAGGACAGAATGGAGTATAAGCAGAATGACTTGCATTCCCCTTTTGATTTCATAAACAATGTTGCCATTAACCAAGTGGCTTACCGTTAATACATTATTTCATCATTTGTGTACTTAACATGGGCAACTGGCAGTGCTAAGTTGTACATAAAGAGGATATTCATTTTTAGAGTGGAATGGGTACTAGATCAATTAAAGTACAACACTGTTTCCAATGACACAACAGCAGCATCAACCCTGGAACTTCAACCTGTAAGGGTTCTCAAAGTGAGGCACAAACATATTTGGCAATGGAATGCTCTGTTCAGTACTCAGTTATGACTAACTCACGGTCTCACGCACCAGCTACAGGTCTTCTATTGTATACAGTATTTAGCCAGCAATTTGTGGTGTTGACTACTGGCTCTGTCAAACATAGGTGCATGTTGCAGAACCATTGTACTTTCTGGTCAAAACTGAGATCTTTGCAGAAGCGCATTCTTAAACATGTAACCTTCATGTTTTGTAACATTACAAATGTGTACTTTAACCCTTTCGCGCGTATGGTCACATTGGTGTGATTAGCATCTTTATGCGTTTAGCGCATAAGTTAAAACTGGTGCGATCAGAACACTAGATTGGAGAAATTCTAGCTAATTTTAGCTTTGAGAAAACAGCGATTTACCTCTAAAAATATAGCAAATGCTAACTGAAATCTATAAGAAACTTAACGCAAATGAAAACATAATGAACCATAAAAGGTAACACGCGTGCTACATACCATAACAAATAAGTTACATGCGAAAGGGTTAAAACAAAATTTGCCGTTCAGCACATCTGCGTTTGCCACGCCTTTCAGTAACTCAGACAGGTAAATATCCACTGCGGTCAAACTTGATAACATAATTAATTTGCGTTAAAACATTAACGGTTTAAAGTTTCCAGATTAATCGCGACGGAGCGTTAACGCGTTAACTTTGACAGCGCTAATTACAACATCTTAAAGAAATGTGTAAATGTCTATCAACATTCATACTTACATTTAGTATCAGTATGTTGGAAATGGACAACGTTTTTTGTTGTTTTCCTTTGGCGAAGGTACTATCATGCCATGTCAATTTATTTTCATGGCTGAGATTTTTTGCTTACGTAGCCCTCTAATCAGTGGAACATCTATCACCAAAACATTGGGGGGTCCCATGTCTAGGTGGTCCAAAATCCTTTCAGATGAGTGCTGCTACATCAGCTAATGCTTATATCATAACTGTGACCACCACCAGCTTTGCAAATACTGCACCGCTGTTAATGGTACTATGACTGTTGCTCAATATCACTGGTCATGAGATTATTTTGTCTTTGCATCTACATACTCGGACAGAGAGAGTGTGTTTATATGTTCACCTGTAGATGCTTAGGAATCCTCTTGGGCCTTCTCCCCTGAAAGACAGAAATTGACCTGTGTGTTCATGTGTGACAGATCCAAGATCATATTACAGTGCCCCTAACCCTTCATTACCCTATATACCCTATATTCTGAAATCAGAGAAATACTACTCTCAAGTCAAGCTAGATGTACTTCTACACTACATCAGGAAATGGGTTTATAATTGGCCATGCAGTAAAACACTAGACATGGACCTTTCTCAAAGTTCAAAGTTTATTGTCATATGCACAGTAAAGAAACAAGTTCCCTGTACAATGAAATTCTTCCTTTGCCTTCCACTTATGAATGCCGCTAAGAGTAAGAAGTACAATTAAGTAAGAAAATACAAGAATTTAAGAAGGAAAATATATAAAAAGGTCAGAGAGTGTAAGAAAAATAAATAAAGGATATATACATTACATGTGCAAAAAGGACATCAGTGCAGTGTAGGATGTGCAATGTTGATGCAATGTCAGTTCCATATACATTAATAATGTGCAATATCAGTTCCAAGTATACAATGTGCAGCAAGAGTAGTAGTGCAATAACCAGTGGTGCAGGTTTATACTCCCCTCAACAGTTTCTGCAAGAATAACATGCATATGGAAATCCTGGTAAACTGAATCGTGAAACTCTGAGCTCACGCTTACAGGTGATGGGTCCGAGGGTCAGGGGCTCGTTTTGGGAGACGGATCGGGATACCCTGGATCTGTGGCAGGTCTGTGGCAATAAGCAAATGAAACAGTAACTGAATTTGGGAATGTTACTCACACTATGACAGTTCCTCCTTAGGCTGGTGCTACAGTACAGTTAAGTCTGGTGCAGACTGAGGAAATGCCACACTTACATATGTGCACACACATATGTATGCTTGTATGTACATATGTATGTAATTAGAGAGAGTAAGTGATTTAAATTAAGCTGCTTGAATTTCTCCCATTCAGAACCAGGAAGGACAACCCTTGCTGTTGGGGTGCGATTCCGTTATTGCCGAGCCTTGCTGGTCGCAGTAACAGAGCTGCTTCAACAGTGATCAACAGCAGTGTGGCAGAGAATACGACTGAACCAAACTGAAAGACCAGCGGTGTTCTGCCTGCGGTGTCAGCCCTCTGGGGGTAGGGGGTACCACGCTTGGGTGGTGGTGCGCAATGAATAAGTTTGTAACAAAGCTGAAAACAATAATGTCAAAGAGTAATTGTGGGCAATTACTTGATTGTGGGCAGCAGTGTAGCATAGTGGTTAAGGAGCAGGACTCGTAACCGAAATTTCGATTCCCCACTGGGGCAGTGCTGCTGTGCCCTTGGGCAAGGTACTTAAATAAACAATTGCCTGGGTAAATATCGAGCTGTATAAATGGATAAAATTGTAGAAACCAGTAATTGATATAAGTTGCTCTGGATAAGAGTGTCTGCTAAAAGCCAATACTGTAAAAGGAGATTCTGCCATGGCCACCCTGGATGAGAAATTCTCACTTGGGAGCAGGAGTTCTCTGTGCTGTCGCAAAGGTTCAGATTGCAGTGCAGGTAGAAGTTGTCATAGTTTCCAGTGAATAAGAAGAGCCGAGCGGAGAAACGCCGCTGGAGAGGGGGCCCCCTCTCTTCCACTGTCACCAAGCGAGGGTTGCTGGGACACCTGGGGGAAGGAGCAGACAGGCAGGGAAGACATTCACATGGTGTTTATGAAATGCATGCAAAAATGTATGCTCCCACCGGTGGCGGATTAGGGTGGTCATGGGCCCCAAGGCTACTCTTTGTGTGGGGGGCCCCCCTTACTCATCATGCTTTACCAGAAAAGAAGTAATTTAGTGCAATGAGTAAAATAGGGATGTACATCTCCATCACATCTCCATCGCTGAGGTCGATGCGATACACATCTCCATGCATTGCCAACGATCCGATACATTAAAGATACATATGAGGCAACTACTTATGCGATACGATATGATTCACCCCTATTGCGATGTAGTGCCATTCCACACGATTTGATTCAACACAATGCGATTCAACGCGATACGATCTGATGCAAAAGAATGTGATGCTATGTAACACAACATGCGCTACACAGCATAAAAATAAGTTACTGCGAAAGGGTTAAAAATAGTCTGGCCAATCCGGGGCCCTCGCACACGTGGGGCCCCTAGGCTGCAGCCTAGGCCAGCCTGTGCATTAATCCGCGCCTGGCTCCCACTCAGGCCTGTAGCAAGACTGAATCAAACCTTTCACAGAGCCCCACAAATCAAGACTGATTTGTAGATTTATTCATTGGGTGGTATTAATAGGGTAAGGTTAATATTATAGACAATGAAAACAATACTGATCAGTGTCAGGGAAAAGGCAGGGTATATTATATTTGGAATAAGAAAAAGGGATCTGTTACATTCAGTGTAGTGGGTTAGAGGTCACTGTCTATTTATTTGTAGTGCTTCTTACAGACAAAAGAAACAGCACACAATTTAAAAAAACTTTTAAGGTGACCACAAGGGGGCGCACAATGAGGTGAGAGAAAGGCGCTGACCTTTTCTTGATCAGGAAGTGCTGCACTGGGTCATCTGAATCTGAGGAGGGCGTGATGTAGCAGTCCTCCAGAATGGCCACAAACCCGTCCATCTCTGCAGCCTCCACAGTCACTCCCACATGCAGGGCGGAGCCCAGAGGCAGGACGACCACACCCATAGAGTAGGGGTCTGTGTAGTTGGCGTTGCGGTAGAGAGACATGGTGGCCCTGGGACTGGGGCCCACCCCCACAACCCCCACCTCCTCCATACTGCCAAGCAGCCATTGAAAATGAATCATTGTGGATCCTCACTCTCATATACACTAGAGGGCTGGATCTGCCAAACCAGGTGATTTTCCCAGTGATACTACAGAGGACACATCATTCTAAAAGAGCTTCTGTGAATTTGGGTGCTAAATGGCTAGTATTGCAATGGAATACAGAAAAGGTAACCACACTTACACACAGCTGATACTGAATGGCATGTCATAAACAAACTGAATAAAATGACATGGTTTAAATGGATCAAAATTGTGTTGCAAGGTTGGTGGAATAAGGGCCTGTTATTACCAACATAGCCCGGCACCCTACAAAACACAATTGCAGTACTTATACTTATATTAGACTCTTACAAACAGGAAAGTCATTTAGTTATTAAAAAACAGAAGGTGCTGATTATTCTGTAAGGCACACTTCCTCACTTTTTAACACCAATCACTGTCAGTTAAGGTGAATATTCCTCTTTTACTTTAAAAGGGATATGCCCTCTACTGTAGCACCGCCAGTACGCTGTGATAATGACCAGGTAAACTCACGTTAAAAATGGCTTGATGGCCACGCCCAGGCTGACATTCACATCCAGGGGGAACACGCAGGAAAACGGGAAGCTCACGGGACTGGAAAAAGTCTCAGAGCTCCCCTCAGTTATGGGGTAGACAAACAAAATATTGGAGTAAATGGCATGGGTTCCATTCATCTGTCAGGCACAAGAAAAGAGACACGCAGGTAAGACCCCTGGAGTGAAAGCATCATGTCTTTCTTGGTATGCATAAACAGAAGGATCTCCTAGAAAAACCTGATAACTCAAAGAAAGCTGATGTTGGAAAATGAAACCTTTGTGAAAGCTTTATTGTGTCCTATGAAGAGGCAAATTAATCATATTTTCAGCTGTTGAATGCATGTCAATAACAGAGTGAGGCTACTGTTATCAGCATGTATACTGTGCTGTATACTGATTCTCAGTGCAGAGAGAATATTTGTGGCACCTGCTCTCTGTTTTAACACATTAGGAATAGTGGAATGGTGGCAATGTGCCTTCCCAGTAAATTACAGACAGAGGAGAGAGAAGATGTTGCAATACAGTGCCACTATTAGGAAAAAAGAAAATCAATCCACATGTCATAACTTGTTTTCACTGAAGCTTTTGCCAGCTTGACATAATCAGATACAGGAAACTGACATTTCAACATATTCCCATCCTCCCACAGTGCAAACTGAGGTTTCAACAAACATTCAGCCAAGGATAATTATGAGCCATATTTTAAGATTAAACATAAGGGGAAAAAAATGAATAATGACGCAAAGACTGCAGAGGGGAAATTAAACCCTGAGGTTTGGGTCGGGGGCGGAGCCTCACCCTCAGCCGGGTCCCACAGCTTCCCTCCCTGTGCTCCGCCTGAAACCACACGGTGCCGCTCTGTTCCCGGTGCACGCCGCAGCTGGCGTCTGCCAGGTGCGCGGACGAGACGTCCAGGCCGCCCGCCTCCAGGGGAGCCCTGAGAAGCCCCGCCTGCAGGAAGCTCCTCCCACACACCAGCTGCGGGGCGGGGAAGGAGGACGGCTCTGTGTGACAAAAGGAAGTGGGGTATTTTTTTAAGAACGTGCTCCGTGTATCAGTGCTACGGCAGGGAATTCATGCTGCAGGAAACTCCTGGGTTCTGTATGAGCTGGGGACATGCATTTGAACGGGTCAATAGCTCATCCTGCCGCAATGCAATTTCAGTTCTCAGTTTTTCTGTCTGTTAAACATTCTGCTATATTAAATGTAATACTAAAGGTAATATAAGACACTGCAAAGCAGCTATTTATCTCCTGAATTAAAAAAAATGTTAATGTTTTTGCTATTAACTATACTTTCATTTACTGCAATTATGAATGTAGGCACACTCAGCTTGAAAGCAGTTTTGCAGGGAGGCTTTATGTCAAGCCACATGATTCAATGGTCCCAGCACATCCCCCCCTCCCCTACCCCCCAAACCTCACCACAACCCACCCATACACCCACACACAGAGAGCACATCCTACCTGAGCAAACCACACCTGCGTCTTCACCATGCCCACAGTTGTGTGTCCCAAACTCAGGGTGCCTGCACTGTGTGAGAGCGGACTCATTGCCAAAGCACTGCACATCGTCCAACCAGATCGGCCCGCTGCCTTCTCCAAAGCGGGCGGAGCCGTGAGCGGACACAGCCCTCCCACAGCCCATCTGTCTGCACACCACCTCAGCGTCGTTCCTATCCCATGAATCATCACACACCGTTCCCCACTGGCCGTTGTGGAAGATCTCCACCCTCCCAGAGCAGCGATTACCTCCATCGATCAGTCTGATGCGGGTACCCACTGAAACAAAACAAACAAACAAAAAAACTCAAGTTCCTTTGGTGATTTCTTACAATAAGAAAAAACACTTATTACTCCCATTATCTGCATCTCTGGATTTATAGATGTTAGACGTTTCTTATAAAGATGACATTGTAAAAAAAGATACAGTGGTAAAGGCACTTTGACAGAAGGAAAATGTTTCAGAAACTATACTTTTTTCAGAGTAAGTTTGATTCTGAAAGATATATATATATATATATATATATATATATATATATATATATATATATATATATATATATATATCAACAGTGGTATCATCTTCAGGGGACAGACACATCTATCAAAAATGCATTCCATACCATGGAGAAATTCCTTCCAGTAGGTAAGGTTTTCTTAATTTCTGTTCATGCGTCTAGGAATATGAGAGAGAACACATCTCACCTGTGCAAACCACACCGATGTCTTCATCGTGCCCACAGTTATGCCTCCCAAACCCGAGGTGTTTGCACTGTGTGAGAGAGTCCTCATGACCTGTGCACTGCACATCGTCCAACCAGATCGGTCCTCTGCCTGGTCCAAAGTGGGCGGAGCTGAGGGAAGACAAAACCCTTCCACAGCCCAGCTGTCGGCACACAACATCAGCGTCACGCAAATCCCAGAAGTCGTCACACACTGTTCCCCATTGTCCTCTGTGATAGACCTCCACCCTCCCCGAGCAGTGATTATTTCCATCAGACAGTCTGATCTGGGAAACCACTGAAACAAGAAAAAAAAAATTCAACCCGAAATGGTCATCGCTAATGTTTCATGCGGCAGTAAAGATTCAGACGTTGAAAGCACTTACACTGTCTCTCGCACCTCCAGGTGACTTGGTCCTGCCTCACACAGATTTCATCTTCCTGGCATCCGCACACAGCGGTGTTGACGTCTGAAAGAGCAGAACATTGAAGTCTACTACCACCGAACGGCAGCATCGCTATTCAGTCATTATTACTTGGAATATTTGCTTTGGAGACAATTAGTCTTGGGGAAATTCGGTAGTTCATCCCATTATACATATGGATATTTACTGCAAAATTCATATTTACGTTCTTTATTCAGTGCAACCGCCTGGAGGTTTAATCCTGCGACCCCAAGATCAAGCTCCTTTAATCGCTACTCAAGTAGGCTACTTTGGCGGGCACGTGCCCGTCCGGAAAGGAACAGCGAAAATGACATCGGCAAGAAAAAACACATCTGTATGTGTACATGAAGTTCCATCCTACCTGCACAGTACCCCAGTCGACAGGCTCTAGTGCTGACTAACTTGTAGACGAAGTAATTTCCGGGACAGGCTTTGACGTGGATAGGATTCGATTCAAACTGGCAGCAGCCTTGCTCCCAGCTCCCGCAGACGCGACGCTTGACGATTCCGTCCTGCACGGCTGGGTGAGGGGTCTTGAGCCACAGCGGGGCGTCTGTCCCGCACCTGTGCCGCTCGACGCACTTCTCTGGCATCTGCACGCTCGCGTTTCCCAGGTACAGGCGGTACCAGCCGTGCCAGTCGTCTCGGCTATCACACACCGGCACGCTGTGATTAGCAGAGAAGTCAGTGGCGCGCCATGGATCGTTGAGTACGGAGTAGTGCTGGCACGGGTCCAGGCAGCGGGGTGTGCCGTTGATACTTACGCAATCCTCCCCCGCCGGGCACACAACATCCCCGCAGCCGAACAGCAGAGAGTGCGAGTCAGGGGGTGGTTCTGCGATGGGTCGTGGGTGCTTGTCAGAGCGCGAATCGGAGATGGGCTTGGAGAGTTTCCAGTCACTGGGCAGCAAGCAGTCGTAGGACCCGATCGTGTTTTCGCAAACCATAAATTGGGCACACGCCACCCCACGCAACGCGCACTCGTCGACGTCCTCGCACCCGCGCTCCGTAGACCAGCGGTAGCCCGGATGACAGCAGGGCTGGTCGCCATCGCAGGCTGTGCTGTTGTAATAACAGGTGAGACCGTCGCCCACGAAGCCGTCCCCACAGCTGCACGTTCTGGTCGCAGGGACGCCAGGAGACGTGCGGCAGGTGGCATTCTCGTGGCACGCCTCACAGCTGGTGACAACCACATCTGCTAAAGCAACATCAGGCATGAAAATCACCCGCACTGAAGGCAGAGACGCAGCACAACAGTCCGTTCTTCACACCAATGGACCATTAAAAGCTTTTAGCTCATTTCTTTACCAGCAAAATAGACACAAAAGAGTCAACTTTTATGAAACAGTGTGCCTGGAAACCTCGTTGTAACCAGATCCAACCAAATCTTAATTTTCCCAACGCAAAATTGTTAGGATTATAACCCCGTTTACAATAAATACATTTTCGAGAAAATTACACATAGAAAATAAGGGATTATGTCGAATATTCACAATATATATTCATTGTGTGTGATATTTCTTTTAAAATAATCATATAAAACACAGTATAAACGATTCCTATTGCGACCTATGAATGTTCAGTAATTAGATCATTGCAAACGGTCTACAGCAAGACAGACGCAAATTACTTCCTTTAGACAGCTGTTTTCTTATGCGCGGGCGAGTGAAAAACTCGCACACTGAATTCATGGTGAAATTTTTATAGGCTAAATGTCAGTTGTTGGTGACGGGAGACATTTTCTCTGAAACACGTATACTTAATCCTGTTCACCATAATCACTATCACAAAAGCATTGGGTATGAGTTGGAAGGTGATTGTGAGACACTTGCAGTCACGTCAAAGGTTTCTGCTGAGAAACTATTCTCCGCATAAAGAATTTTGAGCAAAGGCACAGATTGCTAAGCAATATTTTTTGAGCGATAGGTGTAAGAAACGCTGTATTCAAAGAGCTGTTAACACTTAATCATACTTGCACTGCAAACAGTCATTTATATTTAGTTATATTTCACACTCTGTTGAATGCACTGAAAACGGTTCCACTTTGACATTAGACACCGTATTGTACCTGCTTTAGTCGTAGCGATGGCCGATGTCAGTACTAGCAGCACCAAGGCACCGTAAGTCATCATTCGTCCGACGTTTTTTTTTTCAGCCAGATGAGATTCTGGTGACCGAACGACAACTTGAAATAGACAACAAGGTAACGGTAAAGGTAACAACAAAGATGTGAAAGTTATAATAAAAATAGGCTACTTTGAAGAATATAAAATAGAGGATAGTTTTGATTTGTTTAACACTTAAAAATATATTTATTATATTTACTTCTGTTAACTGCAATTTTTTTATCTATTTATTCCTATTCTTTGTAGTAAAATAATAAATGATAATTATTATCCACTTACCAATTGCTTAGTGAGGTCTGTTGCACCCTTCTCTGCCTGCAGGTTTACATACCCACTGCAGTGGACTTTAAGAGATTGTGACACTGCTCAAACTTGAGGGGGTTTCGGGGAAGTGATGAACTGCAACCACAAACATCAGCATGTTGACTTCAGTAAGTGATATATTACTACATAGTAACTGTGTTATTACACCTCGGTTGTGTTAAGTCTCACTCATTACTGTTAGGGATTACGCAATTTAGGAGGAAGTTGGAGGCAGTGGGCAGACTTATGCTGTTTTGAACAGCAGACCATCTTTGGTAATAATTCTTTATATTAGTGTCAGCAACTGAGAGTAGGGAAGCTGACATCAGCAAGAGAGCAGGGAACCTGTGGATTTAACCACAGCAGTTCCCAATTCCCCATTATCCTTAATGAAACTGCTTTATTAAAATATTCAGAACTATAAAATAAATCTAGATTTGCATCTTTGGCATATTCAAAAAGATTCAAAAGCGTGGTAAGCATGACAAATGGGATTACATAAAATGAATCTAGTGATTCTGTGCTGCAGATTTTCACCAGAGATGGAGGCTTCAACATGAAAGCCAGCCTTCAAGTAGTAATTACTTCTGCCATAACTCTTATACTGCCATAAATGTAATACATGGTATTAATATTTATATGCTGTTATAGGTGGTTTTCTGCAATGTACTTTGTGTTTTACAATGATATGCAGATGACCTTCAGAAACACATACACACACAGACGTGCATACACACTACATGAAAGGAGTTATGGGTAAATATGCAGAATTGGACATAGAGCAATGTAATGTTGTAGAATGAAGAATTCCTTGCCATTTTTCTTGCTACAAAAACTATAACTATAGTAGTGTTTACGGATAATACTACAGATGACATTTTGCCCTTTGTGTGCATTGGCCTTTTGCTTCATATATTCACAAAAGCTAGGACTCGCTGTTCCTAGCTTTGTCTGTTCCTGGTTCACAGAGAGCTGTTCCAGCATCTCCACTCTTACATTTATTTTACATGGAAAATGTATTTATTGTAAATGAGAGGGTGAATTGGTAGTCCAATCACCTGGGGCTACTATTCTTTGTTTAAGATTACCTGTACAGGTATGGCAGAGACTGCATGGGCAGGGATTGGTGTGTTGATGAATGGGTGTGTCCTAAAATGAAAACGTAGTGTAGTTTTATTGCTTATAGGCTAGCAGCATACTATTACAATTCTAGTTTGTATGCAGATGGTAAAAAGAAGCTGTATTTATTGTAATGTAGCTGAAACCTGGATAAATTGAACTCCCTTACAGTGGTCACACCATGTCCAATTTGATCCAGCTTCATGGTTAATTGAATGTTGTTGATGCTACACTACAAAACTGTGCAAAAAATGTCTGCCTGTCAGAGCAGCTAAATTAAGATGGAGACCACGAAATTTGATGGAAGGAAGAAAGCAAAATATTCCAAGGTTGTCCACTGATTGTGTGGCCATAGAAAGTTGAATCTTGAATTCTGTATGTTCAGATGAAAACAAATTGAACAGAAGTAAATACTTTTCAGGTTAAAGACTTCTGGGTCACTGTGGTTGTATCTGTAAGGCACCCCAAAAGGGCCTAACTCTTGCTGCTGTACAGGTGTGGGGAAAGACCTGCCATCCTATAACTACCAGGTTAGGTAGATGCCATACCCAATCACTGGAATATGGACAAGCTAAGTACTGTGATATTTATTAAATCGGCTATTTCGAAAATACACACCTAAAGGAGAAACATTTCAATTAAGGGAGAAAAAATGGAAAACAAGTATGTCACTCTGCCACTTTGTGTGTCCTTGCAAAGTAAGGAGAGAATTGAAACTTGGACTGAGGGGTAAGCACATTTTGCATTGTGGTGACAATGCAGTATAAGATGTTTAAAAATAAGGACCAGTGGCTCTTCTTGGGAAAACGATATGTGGTCGTCTCTCTGATTTAAAACCACATAGAGCTAGAGCCATCAGCATTTCCCCAAACCAGGACACTTGTCAAATGTGTTGCCATGGGAAAAAAAATACTGAGACTCTTTTATGAGGGTGTTTCGAAACCACTTATAACTTATCATTTCAAATCTCGTAATGTGATGACAGTTGTCACTGATTTAAGGGTTTTCGCGACTGCTGCTTTTCTGAAGATTAAAAAAAGGTATTAAAAAATTGTGCCTAAAGGGATATAATACTTTATTTTTAGTATTTGAGTTGATCTGCACATGCAAGGTTAAAAATCTTAAAGTAGTACATAAAATCAATACAAATACATGATGGTGAGGTGAAAAACCCAGTCAGGGCTACATAATTAAGATTACATAATCATGGATGGACAGCGGGTTACATGATCTTACAGGCATATTAAGTAGATTCACACAGACATTCATAAACTACTAAGCAAAATATGTATGTCACACTAAAGATGAGTCAGACAACCAGGAATGTGAGTATATGCTTTGATAACATCAGCCTAAGGACAAAACAGACAAACAAGCAAAACAAGGGGAAATTCATGCAGAGGTCACTCTTATCACTCCCTACTACAGAGACCCGGGGTTTAAACCAGAAGTGTCACAGACAGAAGCTCTGATGGCAAATGAAAGGAAAAATATTCATTTTTCCCATTTGTCAGCATGTTAAGAAAGTACATCTTTATTGCGGTTTTCTGTGTCTGGTCACACTTCCATTGGCTGGACGGCATGCTCTCTGTCTCCTCCCCTCTCCCCTTCATGATCATACTGTCCCCCAAATGCTTTAGGAATAACACGTGTTTCATTAGCAGGTGAAGCAGTTTAGGCTAGTTTAGCCTAATTGGCATAACATTGGCTCACTGGGGGTGGCAGTGTAGCATAGTGGTTAAGGAGCAGGACTTGTAACTGAAAGGTTGCTGGTTCGATCCCCGCTGGGACACTGCTGCTGTACCCTTGGGCAAGGTACTTAACCCACAGTTGCCTCAGTAAATATCCAGCTCTATAAATGGATAACATTGTAAAGAAACGTAACCTATGTAAGTCACTCTGGGTAAGAGCGTCTGCTTAATAATATAATGTAACTTTACCACCTGGTGTGGAATGGGTCATGTAGCACAATGGTTAAGGTGTTCATGGCCCCGGTTTGATCCTAGCCGTGTCTTTTGCTGACAATGACCGGGAGCCCACAGCGGCAGAATGAATTGGCTTCAGCCAGGGGGTGCAGGTCAGCCAGGGTTTCCTTGTCTCACCACTCTCAGGCACCTTTTATGATTTATCAGGTGCATACAGATTCCTCAGAGGACATCACCAGAGTGTAGCCTTCCTCCAATGAGCTGCAGTGCGCTGTGTGTCCTGTAAGGCGATTTAAAAAAAGCCATTTGGCTGCATGCGAGTGAAAAGGAGGACTGTGTCTGTCTCTTGTCAGAGCTCCTGAGACAATGCAGTAGTTGTGAGACGAGCCTGATATATACACTTGGTGATTTCGAAAATAGGGTTGCATATAGGGGAAAAAGTTAAAAAAAAAAAAAAAAGAAGCAGTTCGATTAAAGATATTTCTTTAATCCTTACCCAGATTGGCAAAGGACGTCTTGGCAAACCACACACCAGTGTCTCGAAAAGTTTCACCGCCCCTTTATTTCCCTGTTTAGCCATGTGACACAGATAGGGATAGTCCCATAACACAAGCTCTTTTAATATTAGGCCACATTAAAAGAGCTTTCACACACATATGAGTTACACATATCTCATCCCCAATCAGGTCATTCACCAGTGCAACTCACTGTATGGGCAACATATTCACCGTCGCTTGACCTTTCAGTATTTTGACCTTGGGTTGATGTTGTGTACAGGCAGACACAAAATTCCCCACATCCCCCCATACTGGGTTTCACTTTGTTAGGAAAAACACCAGGGCCGGCTACAAGCAAATGATGAGAAGCTCCTGTATCTCAGAAAATCAAAACAGAAAACTAGTCATTCTCAGCACCAGTAACTGACACCAGACCCGCTTAAAAAAAATATTCCTCAAGAGCTGCAAATCCATGGTTCCTACCTGGGATGTAGTTTTAAGCAGGTTTAGGCAATCAAAATCAGCAATCAAAATCAAGCATAGAGATTTCATAGAAGGGGTTTCCTTTTCTTCTTTTGTTAGAGCTCCCAGCATTGAGATTTTTACATTATAATAATGGCATTCAGGTCCGTAGCATTTGGTTTGGCATTTAGCCACCAGTCAATCTAATATTACTCACTCTCTCCAGAAGGAACTTTCTCTTTGAAATCACTTCTTGAAATGGGCCTGCATCTTCCTCTTTCTGGAAGGAGAAGTTGCAAAGCAATTCAGTCGCTGGCAGCAACAGAAGCTCTCTCCACTTGATTTTATGCTTTATGCACGTCTTCAGGATGCATGTCCCTCCCTCCCCTGGAGGGACCCTCAACCCAGTTTAGCCTCTTCTCCACTTCTCTCATACATGATTTCAAGTGAAAGGAAAGAAAGGTGAACTAATGTTGTAATATTAATATTACTGTTGACATTAATATCAATATCAATATTAATACTCTTATAATGGTATAGTATAGTAGTAACTTTATAATAAAATAATATAAATACTCATATACTAAAATTAAACAGATTAATTCATTCCTTCCATTTTTTTTTTCATGAAACGCTACCTGGGCAGAGGCAGGTGACATTTGAGTTTAAATGTACTTACAGTGTTACAGTTACAATGCATTCTGTTTAATATCTGATAAAATCAGGTGATAATACTATTCCATACTGCTGGGACAAACCATTATAGCATATTTCTCTTCCTGTTTTTATAACAATAATCATAATAACATATAATAATGAATTTGCTGCTCTTTACGTCTACACCACACTGCTGCTCCTTACCGCCACACCACAATGCTGCTCCTTATCGCTACACTACACTGCTGCTCCTTAACACTACACCACACTGCTGCTCCTTACCGCCACACCACAATGCTGCTCCTTATCGCTACACTACACTGCTGCTCCTTAACACTACACCACACTGCTGCTCCTTAACACTACGCTACACTGCTGCTCCTTATCGCTACACTACACTGCTGCTCCTTATTGCTATGCTACACTGCTGCTCCTTAACGCTACACCACACTGCTGGTCCTTACCACTACACTGTACTGCCACAGGAACTGTGCTGTTGACGGAGATCCAGGTCAAAACCTGGGTTACGACATAGATGCTGACTGCTTGTGGTAGCTATAGCGATTGGGTGAAAATGTTGTGAGGCCCGGAGAGCAACTGAGAAACAAGGCAAGCAGCACCGTTTTGTGTGAGCTGGAGAAGAGTGGTTCCAGGGGCTGGAGGAACAGAAGCAAAACTCCAGCAGTGTAGAGCAGCTGAGCCTGAACCGACAGCTCAGCAAAGACATCGCCCTGTGGAGCGGGAGGATAGCAAGAGTTTCATAAAATGGAATTCACAAAGTCTTTATAGCTATGTAGTAGAGAGGGGATAACACAGGGAATCATGATGAGGGATAGACCAGCAGTCCTCTCAGCTCCTCTTGTGAACTCCCTGTTCTAAACAATTGAAGAAGTCTTGGAAAAGATCAGATGAGCACCCTGTGAAGGCGTACACCCAACACACAGGCATCTCACTGAATTGTAGGCAGTAAAACATTTGCTGGATATGAAAAGTGTGTAACTGACAAAGAGCATATGCGTGAATATTTCTCCCGGCATCCGATAGGCTATCCTGGGCACAACAAAATGAGGAGTAGGGATTGCTCACGATCAAGATTTTCACAGCAAATAGGTCTGGTGTCTTCTGGCCCTAATATCCAACACAAATGTGTGAATTATTACGGTGAACAGCATATTGAAGACAATCTGAAAAACAGCCAAGCTCATCTCCTCTGCTTACCATCCAGATGTGTTTTAGATATTATGTTTCTGATTTTTGTCATATTGTTTATATGTGCACTGGAATGTCATAATTGTTACATAAATCATTTTAGTTTTATGTCTATAAATGTTTTGTGCTGATTCAGAGTCTGCGTTATTGGCAGAAACACTGTTCTCTGTACTACGCACAATTCTGACATCTAGTGTTTGTAAAGGATCATTACAGTTTTATGGGTTTAGTGTGCAGATCTCAAGCTAGGATTTTTCTTAAGGATCCTTAATGTGCTTTTGTGCTGTAATACTGAGTGCATTTCCTGCATGTTTTTTTATCTTTAAGGAATTTTACACAGAGGTCAGTGAAAGCAGGAAGAAAAAAACAGAAGAACTTTATTTCTAGGAGTCAGAGAAATGCGGGCGTGTCTGGCAGGAAGGAGGAAATCGCCTCACTGCACCCAAAAACAGTATATAGCAATCATCATTCAGTACCTCAGTGAAACTAATGATTTCACTCCAGACGTATGATACATTAACACTGTTAAATCCACATAGCGTAGAGGTGAACTGGATGTGATCTGGACCCAAGTGTATTGCATGGGAATACCTCAAATCAAATAAATGTTGTTCAAAAACAAATTCTATATTTACAACTGAAGACTCCACCCACCTCCGTCTATATGCATGAGGGCCTCCTCCGCCTCACCAGATGGGTGGAGGCTATTCACAGGCTTATCAATTATCTTTATCTTCCCGTAGGCAGAGAAAATCTCCTGAATGAAATAAAATTTTTGATTATTTTTTCTTTCATAGTTCCTCAGAAAACCTTTTGGTCTCCCTTACTTCTTTTTAAACATTTTTACAGTGTATTATATATATATATATATATATATATATATATATATATATATATATATAAAGTATATGGACAAAAGTATTTGGCCACACCTGTTTTTCAGGGTTTGGGCTAGGCCCCTTATCTCCAGTGAAGGGCAATCTTAATGCTTCAGCAAGGACTATAAAGACATGGTTTGATGAGTTTGGTGTGGAAGAACCTGACTAGACAGAGCCCTGACCTCAACCCCATCGAGCACCTTTGGGATGAACTGGAACGGAGACTGCAAGCCAGGCCTTCTCGTCCAACATCAGTTACCACCTGTTTTGTTTAGTTGTTTGGTAGAGTTGTTTTATCATGCATTGGAGTATATGCCTACAAAAAAGGTTTGGAAGGTCTGGAAAGTTTTTTGTGTTAGTTTCCCACTTTCTTTATTTAGTCTTAGTGGCACATTTCACTATTTTCAAAAGAAATGTTTGGAAATCTAAAATATGATATTTGTTATAAGATAGAAAAGAACTGTTTTAAGACAAATGTTTGGTGAAAAATCTTATGTGCCTAAGACTTTTGCACAGTACTGTATATCCAATATGAAAAGAGCCACAAGTCAAAAACCTCTCTTTCTACCTGTACAACGCAGGTTACTTTTCATTCAAAAACAATCCGTTAAAAGCTGTAGGCCCACATATACCGTACAATAGTAAATGCAACTACAGTCATGCTATTCCCACATGACAAAAATTATTACAATTGCTGATTATTTCCATTTATACTGTAATTTCAGTTATTAGTGTAGTTTAATAGACACGAAATTTACAGAAATGAAGGCCCAGAGTGCAGTACTGGCAAACTTAATGCAGAATTACAGGCTGTCATCATTCAAGCCTAGTAAGACAAGAATATCAGATGCAAGATAGCCTTGTGTTTTCTTTTGGAATACTGAAAAAAAAATCTTAAAACTAATTCTTAACTGGTGTAGTCTATAGGCTCCTAAGACAAAGATACATAACACATCAAAAGGGGAAAATATGGTAAGCACTTTTCTGAGCTGGGTATGACATTTAAGGGCTGCTAAAATGTAGGTATTTCATATGAATGTCACACGGAAATGTAGAAAGTGTATATATGCACGCCCATCATATTCTGTCGTTTTGATACACACATACACAGACACACACACACACACATACAATGACTACAAACGTATATGACTATATATACACATATACATACTGTATATGTTTTGGCAGCACATGGAGGGCAGCAGCATATTAGGGATGTAGCCGAATCCGAATAGGCTACATATATTCCATATATGGAAACATATTTCTTCGCCCCGAAGTTGCTCGTTATTATTCGGGGTGGAAAAGCCATGATTGACATGTCTGTGCGGCAGCCATTATGTTTCTTCAGATCGTTTCGTATCATTGTGTGTGACCACAAGATAAAATTGCCCATTCTGTTTACAGCATAGGACTTTGATTTCACTAACTCGTCGTTTCGTTTACTACACATTATTGAAAAGTGATCGCTCTGTTCTGTAGTCGCCCCACCTGGTCAGTGGCAGCTGGACGTTGATTTCCTCCATTTAAAAAAAAACAATCGGAATCGAAATCGGAATGGGGCACTACGAAAAAAACATTTGCCCGATTTACCGTGACTTCCGGTATAAACCACACTTACCTCCGATCTACTATCCGAATACAGATAGAGACAGATAATTTTGTCGGTTGAACAGATACAGATAATGACGTGTCTGTACATCTCTAAAATTTATATATATATATCAGTGGCGGCTGGTGAGCTGGAAACAGGGGAGGCTGAAACATTACCTTTAAATCTATCATTACTTTCAATCTGTTCCCCTTTATCATCCTTGATTAACAATAAAACAAATAATTCACAGAATAATTGACACCAATCGCGTAAATTGAGTAAATGATTATGCTCGCGAAACAGCGCAGATTGTCTGTAGTTTGTGTGCTTGCGAAAGCTACATCGTGAGATTGTTTAATTAACAAGGATGACATTTATCGATTTAAATTACATTAAATGCTCATGACACATCACAGCTTTTGTGAGGTCTGTGTTCTGAACGTTATTGTTCATTGCACTCAACCTAACCTAAAAGTTTATTCTCAGTAATTTAAATCTAACTAAATTTAGCTCCGTTTTGTAATTTGAATTTTGTAACACAAGAAAGCTATAATGTGAATCATTTAAGAGAAAGCTTTGGGATTACTTGACACTTAATTGTTCAAATCCTTGTTAATTAACCTCATGCTGTAGCTTTCGCAATAGCACACAAACTAGACAATCTGAGCTGTTTCGCGAGCATAATCATTTACTCTATTTACGCATTGATGTCAATTGTTCTGTGAATTATTTGTTTTATTGTTCATCAAGGGGGATTATTATTATATTAAGAGTTCAGAAATGCTATGTTTTGTTTTGCAATGTCTTTCTAATTATTTAAGTTCACTATTTTGAATTCACTGAACGATTTATGTGCTCTTAAGATTGTGTTTTAGAGACACTGCCATATTGAACTTGCATGCTAATTGCCGCCTATTTCATATTATTATCTAGTGTATATCCCGAGACCTAATCACGCTGACTGCACTCGTTTCAGGTAATAATTTTGGGATTTGTTATCGTCACCAAGGGTTCTATTAGCATTAAATCGTTACCATACCAATGGTTTTATTTACAACGACAGTCATGTTGTATGAGCTGCTTACTAGTTAGTTTAGCCGACCCCAGTTGAGCGTGGTGGTCTGATCAGACTGGCAAGATGCATTATGACGTGTTCGTAACACTCGTGATACTCATGTAGAGTTTATGTCATGTTCTCAGTTTTGTACTTTATTGTAATAAAAATGGATCACATGGTTTTACAAGGGTAACAGGTATGAACGAAAGTGTTTTTGTCTTTCTTGTGGGCACATTATGTGTCTTTTGTTATTTTGGTCGTGCCCAATTTACATATAATGATTTATATATATCATGACACATAATCTGACTGCTGAGTGGTGTATATCCCGACACCTAATCACGCTGACTGCACTGTACCACGTTTCAGCAAATAAAGAGAACCTGTGATCCACCCGGCTGCCGAGTGAAAAAACGTGTGGAAGTGGTAGAGTGGGACAACAGCCCTGACCCGTATAATATAATTTATTTATATATAATTTATATAATTTGGGTTGTCAAAATAACGTTTTAATTTAGATTAGTCTAATTAATTATGGAAAAAATAACGCGTCAAAAAAATTAACGCAGATTAATCGCACTCTATGATGCCCCTTGACCCCATACGTCACTGTGCATTTAAGCATTTATCATACTCAACTTCAGGCTAACTAGGTTCTTTTATATCATACACGGAAACGCGGAAAAGCGGAGTGAATCATGTATAGTTAAAAGTGCCAGTGCTGTTATAGGCCTACTGAATATGTGCACTCATGGAATGCCTCTTGTCCAATCAAATTACTTGGTCAAAACTAACTGTTGTATAAAGCACAGTTTGAACATAAAATGCTTCTCACGGCAAATATTGATGTATGCGATTAATTTAGATTAATCACAAAGCATGTTATTAATTAGATATACATAGACACACAGATACAGGGGCAGAGAGAGAGAGAAAACGTGTGTGGGTTAGTGCGTGAATGCGCGCATCTAAAAAGTCTAACAGGAAATTAAAGTTACCTGAAAACTTCAGCTGTCGTTGGCTGTTAGAATGAAGAATGTCGGGTGACTGAAGGAATTTTGATGATAAAGAGATTCAAGTTAACCCGATGAAGTATTTATTGTAAATCGTCGACAGGTTTGATGGACTCTAAAATTGACAAGGATGATAAAGCTAATGACATGTTTTCGAACAGAATAGTCGTGTTGTACATTTGAAACAAGATAACGATATCCTGCTAAAACTGAAACATCCCTTTTCGTGGTAGTTACACCCATTTCAGAAGGAAGCTAATTGTATCTTAAAGCGGAATCTTAAAATGTATTTCTACATTACGGTCTTAGGAGATGTGTAAAGGACCGAATTCAGTTTCAAGGAAAAAAAAGTCTGCCGTAACACCTAACGACTTCCTTTCGTGTTTTGGTCCAGGTGTGTTGACTGAAGTCATTGAAATACGATTTTTAAAAGGAGAATCCACCAGGTTAATTTACAGAAAGAGTTATGACTTTATGCGTTTCTAGTTTGTGTTGTTCTTGTAAGCAACAATGTAATTCAAGAATACATTTAATATTACTGTGACACGGAAACGTATGATGTCTGTGTGCGTATGTGACTGCGCAGGTGCACGCGCGCATAATATTTTGTTCGTGTTGCCGTGAAAAAGAAAGTTAGCTAAAATAGTCACACACACACACACACACACACACACACACACACACACACACACACACACACACAAAATATATATCTGATAGAGTTATGACTTCATCCGTTTAGAGTTTTTGTTCTTGTGTAACAAAAAAGCAATAACGGCCTGCAGAGCTTAAGAGATGGCCAAATACAAGGCAGTAAAGAGTGAGCTTATTATATAAAATTAACATCATTGCATTAATTCACTTCACTCCTGGTAGACTTAATTGGCCTGTGGCCATGCGCGAATATTTTTGCATGTCAAGTTGACCAATACCCAAAACGAAACAATGGTAAAAATGAGGAAGAAAATTGAGGAAGATTGTAGACACACCTATTATTGAATGTTCTGGGGAAGAGGAGTCACAACACGGCTACAACCATACTTCAGAGGGGACGAAGACAGTAAGCAGTTTATTGGTCTCGGGTTGACATTTTTAGGCTGCTGAAATTCAGAAACACATTTAATATTACTGTCACACGGAAATGTAAGTCTGTGTGCGTTCGTGATTGTGCGCAGGTGAGCCCGCGTATTACATTTTGCTCGTTTTGACATGTAAAAGACAATGAATGTTTGCTGAAATACTCAGACGTCATTATATCTTTTTAGAATACCTTTTAAACTTTGCTCCTATAACGCCAGATTAAAGGTAAGATGGTGAAATATTAACTGTAAAGTTCGACTGCCTTCATGCAATGGACAGCTTTGATCAAGCTAATGCCCTGATTTCGAGCAATGTCAGGGGGTTCCGAGAGCCACAACCGCCAACGTTGGCCCCCGGCACCCAACTCAGGTAACCCAATAGATCCGCCCGCCACATACGACCAGGACGTAGGACTACGGGTACAAAAGCTTTATTGAAAGGGAATTGAAAGGGACGGCTCACGCACTCCACACTACCCCGTGCACACACACACACACACACACACACACACTCCACACGGTGACTCCACAGACTCGCCTCCAGCGCCGGCCCCGATGGCAGAAACGAGACCCCTCTCGGCTCTGCTAGGCTGGGCAGACTGCAATCAGGATCGCGCACACACACAAGTGGCAACACCGCCAGTCACGTTCCTTACTGCACAGGGGCACCGCCCCGATTCGCCTCCTGCCCAGCCTGGGGTGCCGCCGCTCCAGCCTCGCTTTTCTCCTCCCGCCGGCTTCCACTGCTTTGCCTGGCCCGGGCGTCACTTCTGGAAGCGGTCCGGATCTGCAGCGCTCTGCCGTCACTCACTCCTCACTCCCGCACCTATTAAAAAGAGATCGCCTCCCGGGATCTCTCCCCAACACACAAAAGAAACGAAACCAAACTTAACCAAAAATATTCCCCAACCGAAAAGAAAACCCGGCCGAAAACGATAACCAAGATCCAGACCGGAAAAAACCACGAAAACTAAACGAAACGAAACAAAACGAAAAGAAACGAAACCGAAACAAATATATAAATGTAAAACCTGCGGCGCAAAGCGTTTCTTTCCCGAGCCGTCCGTCTCGCGACTGCCTGAATGGTCGTGCTTTAAACCCGAACTCCCGCTGATCAAAGACAATCCAGAACAGCAGGTAGGCAAGTCTGAATTAAATATCAAGGTACCGGGTAAAAATTGTCTTCTGCAGCACCTATTACCTTTTTAGTATCTTTTTGTTGATCCAAATCATGGCAATTCGGTCGTCAAGTGATGGTCCACAGGTGTGGTTTAAAGAATCAGTAATGACTTTATCCATTAAGTGTTTGTTACAGTGTGTATACGCAGGGAACACAGACGGAGAAGTGAACAAATGGGTAAATACATGACAGTAAAATGTAGGGGTGTTTTAGGAAATGACCACCATTGCGTTATTGCACAAAACTCTTGCTGGACAACATTGACTTGTGTCGATGTGCGAAAACATTTGTAGTCTAGTTCCGGAAACGAAGCAACGATAATAAAGTGTTTACTAAACTGGCCTGTGGCCATGCGCGAAGATTTGTATGTCAAGTAGACCAATTCCCAAAACGAAACAATGGTAAAAATGAGGAAGAAATTAAGATTGTAGACACCCGTTAGCCTACTGAACGTTCTGGGGAAGAGGAGTCTCAACACGACTACATCCATAATTCAGAAGGGACAAATACAGTAAGCATTTGTTGGTCCCGGTTTGATATTTTTAGGTTGCTGAAATTCAGGACCGTGTGTGGTAACCTCTTGTAAAAGGTTTCCAAAAAAATATGACACCGCTTTTTAAAACATGCCCACACTACATGCGTGCTGCACATCAAAGCAAGGCCCTACAAGATTGAACAAGTTTACTCATGATGTTCAGACAAGCCAATTAAAACAAACGTTCGTTTTAGATGTTCTGTGGATACTAGTGTCTTAAGTAAAGGGGAGATTCCAACTCCACCGTGCCGGGCCTCACCTACGTCCCAAAATAAAAGGAAACGCAAAAAGACAAAGCCCTCCGCGTTGCTCCTCTGGACGGGCTGACGGCTCCGGCGGCGACCCACGTAGTCTTCCCGCTAGCAGCTTGTGCCAGCTCCGCGGGGTAGCCTTGAGGGAAACTGTTCAACAGCCGGTCTGCCCTCCTCCCTCTCCACCTCGTTCCGGGGACTCACGCACACAATCGCCGGTTCGCGGTGTCGCTTCCCTCTGAACCGGGGAACCATCTCTCGCACACGCACTTTCGCGGTGTGAGGGCTCTCTTCGGTCCCGGCTGCGTCCCGGAACCGTTCAGCGTTTCCCTTCTCCCTCAAGGACTCGCCGCGTTCACTCTTCTAGTCGCCGCTTTTCCCTGGAGCCGCCTAAAAACACACAAAGACAAACCTCTCATCCACGCACACCCAAAAGCAAAGGAAATTAACCACGCAAAATGGTCTCAAAATTCCGCCCGGGACGCGACTCCCGGGGCTCAACCCAAATGCAAAAAAAAAAAACAAAAAGAAAATAACCAACTGAAAAGTAACAGTGCCGGCACGTTCAACGGAAAAAAATGACCAACGGAAAATCCCCACAGTAAAACCCCACGCACTCGGCCTCCCAGCGTCTCTCTCGTGCTGCTCCCACTCACCTGCCTAAATAGTCCTGGCGTCCCCTTAACCAGATAGGCAAGAGGTGCGGAGCACGCACCAGGCGGCGAATCCCGTCACAAACCCGAAACGCCCGAGCCCCCTCGCTCTCCCAGGGAGTACAGCGCGTCAATTACCGCTGTCTGGAGAAAGTCCTGACACAGCCAAGCTTGTTTAAAACATATTTGAACATTTATAGTTTGTGTGCATTTATTAGCTGGTGTGTTGTTGAAAGAAAACAGGGTTTAATCACTGTGCTGTCCATTACCCCCACATTTACAGGTCTACTGTCCAAACTCCCAAGGTCCTTCCCATTTTCCTCTCCAGTGCTGCCTCTGAAATGAGTCTCTTTGTTAAGCTTCAGGATGGGGGGACTTCCTTTGGAGAAGGAAAAATTTATGGAACCACAAGCCCTGAGAGCATGAGGTGAGAGTCAGTGCACATTCTAATTTGGTAACCATGCCTTTTTAGACTCAGTGACCTAGTTCTGAGGTTCTTGTTTATCACAATTTTGTTGATATTACATAATATTACATTTATTTAGCAGATGATCTTATCTAGAGGGACTTCCAGCACAAGAATTCCATGCTGAATAAGCAATAATGTCAGACCAGCTTAGCAATGCTCCCAAACCAGTGAGTGTGAGCAGAACACCATTCAAGCCCTACCAGAAGTTACCATGTGCTAACCTGACTAGACAGCCTAAAAACTAAGACAAGCCATTACACACAATCATACATTGCCGTCACTAAATCCATTACCACTGTGGGACCAGTACAGACAGGTGTCATGTCTGAAAGGAGTGACCCCATTAAGATGGGACAGTTAGTTGACCTATGGTGGCAGAGCATAGTGATCTGGGCGGTACATATGCTTTGAGGACGGACTGTAAGTATGAGGGGGCTGTCCCGTTCACTGTCCTGTATGGTAGCAACAAGGTTTTGAACTTGATGCTAGCAATAATTGAAAGCTAGTGAAGTGAGCTGAGGAGGGGTGTGACTTGACTACATTCAGGCAGGTTGTAGACAGTCGTGCAGCTGCATTCTGTATCAGTTGTAGGGGTTTGATGGCACCGGCAGGAAGACAAGCAAAGAGGGACTTACAGAAGTCTGTGCATCAGACTACCAGGGACTGAACTAGCAGCTGCATAGAATACACAGGGGCAGATGCTTCAGATGTTGTACAGAAAGAATCTGCATGCCTGACTCACTGCTGCAGCCTGAGAGGAGAAGGACAGTTGGTTATCAAGCATTACCCCAAGGCTTTTGACACTAGCAGTGCTATTGGTGAAAAATCTTGCAGAGTCTAGGCTGAGGGAGAGGTCTTGAAAACAGAGATGACCTGGAGGGGATGTAAAGCACCAGGTTAAGCTTTAGCCGGTGGTCCACCATCCGCTGTGACGTTTCCTTCACGCAAGCTGAGATGCGCACAGAGACTTGTGTGTCAGCTGGCAGAAAAGACAGGAAATGTCAGCATAGAAGTGGCATGAAAACAGACAAATAATTATTTGTAAAGTACATTAATCCTTTGGGACTTAAATACATGTTGCTCATATCCTTGGGGGGGGGGTCCTCAAAATTTGTCTTTGTTGGATTATTTGCTTTTCAGAAGAGCAATCATGGCTTTTTCTGTTTACTATAGGCCCATATTGTCGTGTAATTCAAAGTTGATTCTTCACCAGAGCTGTGGCCACTTTTTCTCCTGAGTGACTGGCATGCTGTGTGCAACTGTGCAGTGTGTTCAGAATCCAGTGCAGTGGGGAACATTACAAACGAATCTAAAACAATGCCCTAGAATTCTTTTGATTTCACATTGAATGAATCCAGAGGCACTTTGACCTGATTTTGCTGATGATTAGGATTCTCTCTTTCCAGACTTAATCTCCTGCTTAGTCCTGTAGAAAGTTGGCGGTACCCACGGGACAGAAGGAGGTTCGCACCACTGTCCAAAAATGGGGAGGTGGTCCACCCTTATAGAGAGGTAAGAGATAAGTCCGGGCAAAGATGAAAATCTATGGAAGTGGGTGAAAACCTGCATCAGAGACTCAGTCACCAGCACCACCACTCTGTCTGCAGAGCAAGAACACAGAACAAACCTTTTGATCTTTAGTGAGACAGAGCAGAGAGTGAAAGAAGTGTGAGAAGTACACAGTATCCTTTCAGAGGCTTTTGCCATATACCTTGCTAATGAGAAATGTGTTGCTCCTTCTTCTCCAAAATTATGCTTGAAGTAACAATTTGACTGCATGAAATATATTAAAAGGGGAAATGTGCGCTTCAGGTTCTGAAGTGCTCAAAACTGTCTTGTTATAATTACCACTGATTTGTAGCGCAGGCGTAATTGAAAAGCAGATAAGTTGCTTGTAGCCACCGTGGATGAGATGGTTAGGCCACAATATCCAATCAGTTATTTGAAGCTACTTGAAAAAGCTGAGGAAACCTTGGAGTTATCATTCCTTCAGAATGGAATTGCAATTTGTTTTATTGGTAAACAAATTATTGCAGATGTGTATTTACTGATTTGTACATGTGATTAACTTTTTTTGTCATAGACTAATTTAGTCATTTCTATTCATGAAAAGGCTGCACACTGTGTCCAGAGAAAATGATGGATGATAAACATGTGATGATATTACCAAAATGTTAATGTCCAGGTTTACAGTTATCTCCATGGCTCGGCTTGTTTTATTAAAAACATCTCAACATTAACTTTGTAAAGTGCATGTTTGTTAATGTTTTATTCTCTTTAAACCATGCAAACTGAAATGATGCACTCTAAGCATCTAATCATAGTAAGTGTGTTGCATACTTTGAGAAAAGCTGAATGCTCATCCATTCATCATATAGCAATACTTCAATGAGCAGCAGTGTGGTGTAACCCAAAGGTTGATGGTTTCATTCTGTGGTGTGAGATGGTACTCAGAACTGGCTGAGCAAATATCCTGCTGTATAAATGAATAACGTAAAAACTGTAACCTATGTAAGTTGCTCTGGATAAGAGCATCTGCCGAGCAGTTCCACTGTCCCCTTTAACAGGTAGGCTACATTAAAGCCAGTGGTTAATATGGAGAAAAACTGTTATATTTCATTGTACTGTTCCCATTCCAATGGAATCCCAATATAGAAGTCATTTCCTGAATATTCACTCATTCCTCTAAGTCAGTACAGCTTCTGTGCTGTAAACATGTATGGGTCTCCTGTCTGGATATAATACACTGTTGTCATCTCTGTGGGCCTTCGACTCTATACCTGACCTCTCATTGAGGATGTTGTGATGGGGCATCTTATTGTGTAGTCTGACATTACTATGAATACAGTTACAATCTTTAGTGCTTCCTGATATTCAGTTTGTCTCTACATTTTCCAACAGTCACCAATGGCAGCTGCACAGCCCCTGAACCAAGATAATCTGAAACTGAAAACAAGTAAGTGTTTCATGCCTTTATTTCTAGAACAAAACTCAGTACTTTCTCTTGGAAAGAAGCACGTTGACTGAGTGTTTTGAAATTCACAGCAGGGATGGCAGGACTAGGCCTGGGGCCACACCCCTGTTTCATTTACATCAGCAACTTTGTTCCTGTGGAGACATTAAAATAATGCACATTGGGGGATTTGTATAAAACAGCGTTATGTCTAGATGCCAAAGTCATTTTTTTTCATAACTTGAAAACAGTGATTCATGATATCAATTCCCTAGTGTTGCAGAGCAGAAAGTAGTAGCTTGTGAGTCGAGCATAAAGCCAATAGGCTAGCGGGTAACAAGGAAGTTTCAGCGGTGATATCACTCCCTGAGACTTGGTTTAATTTTAGAGAATTGGTTTTAATTATTTTTTGTAATTTAACTAACGTCATTGCCTATGGACCAAGGTCCAATTTGTTTTCAGCTCAGCTGGTAATGATGTTAATTAGAATGAGTAGTTTGATGAGAATAGAGGTTTGGATCTCACTTGTTGCAGAGCTCTTTTGCATTTGTTACGTAGTCTTACCACAAATGGTAGTGCCGTTGCCTAAACACACAAGATCTCAATGTTTCATCCAGTTGTATAGCAGTGTACAAATAGCACTGTCAACTTTGAAAGCTGTCAAAACCTTTATCTGCCCACAACAGTAATGGAGTACAGAGGCTTTTGGAATCAGTGCTTCAAGGTTTGAGATCCACTTGTCAGAACTCAGGCAGGGACTCAAGCGCAGACAGAGGAGATGGATGCCAAAAACAGGTTTAATAATCCAAACGGGTAATCCACAAAACGAAGTCAGGGCAGGCAGAGTCAAAAACCGGGCAGACACGGCGACCAAAACCACAGGGCAAAAATGAGGAACGAAGTCAGGAAAAACAGGCAAAGTCCAAAACCAGAAAAACGCAGCAAACATTCCACAAATCAGGTCCAGAAATCCAAGTCAAGAATAAACAGGAAAAGCAAAGGAACCAACAGACAAACCAGAACAGACGGCGAGTAGCGAAACAGCAAACTGAGACGAACTGGCAAACAAGACAGAGACAAGCAGGGAGATATAGGGCTAGGCTGATGAGGTGATGGGAACACAAGGAAAACAAAAGCACATGGACAGGGAAAAGAAAACAACCGGCTAAGACGCCGCAGTCATGACACCACTGCAGTAGCAATACTAGTGAATGTTGTTACTCTTATTTACAGATGTTTTATATGGTGTTATTTTGAAAAAAAGTTACATTTTCTATTTAGTAACACAAATGTATTATTCATATTCATCAAATGAACAATTGTGTTTCCCTCTCCACCTGCTTAAGACCAATGTTGGCATCTTGGTGATGTCCTGTTATGCATCACATTGATATGGAGACGAGGACTGTTTTTTGGAGGAGCTTTTTATATAAAAGAAAACATTTCTCTGAAACAAGGATTGTACAGTGCAAAGAAGCATTCTCCTCAAAAAGGCTGAACTGCTGTGAATGCCACTAACACCTGTTTCCATTATTGCAGTGCGCAGGCCATATGGTATTCCTCTGAATGGTTCACGGAAACAAGGCTTTTCCTTCATTCCTGTCATACTGGGTGTCACTGCACTATTTATACTGGTCTGGATTGATGTTTTTACCCTGAAAGGTAAATATAAACTTATTACTTAATTTATTTTCTTGGAGGATGTATTTCAACAACATTTAGGGGGCAATGCTGAATAACTCAATGTTACAAGCAAGTGACAACTGGGAGAAGCTGTATTTAGTGTTCTATGTAAATACATACTATAGAATCTGGATCTATGGAGTCATTTCAAAAGAAAAGATTGTTGTATGCAGTCTTTAGACATCATAAATCTCAATCTGGTGATATAATGCCTAACACTAAATTATAATTGCTGTGTTATTCCACAGAGTCAGAAGTGAGATGTATGCCTCATAAGCTGAGGATTGTGCTGGTGGGTAAGACTGGAGCAGGGAAGAGTGCAACAGGAAACACCATCCTGGGGAGAGAGGTGTTTAAAGAGGAAATTTCCCCTTTGCCTGTAACCGTGAAGTGTGAGAAACATAGTGGAATAGTGGTAGGGAGAAATGTTACTGTGATTGACACCCCAGGGATCTTTGACACATCCATCTCCAACGAGCAAATCAAACGGGAAATGGCAGAGAGCAGCAATCACATATTCCTGCTAGTGATCCGACTGGGGACATTCACAGAGGAAGAGAGAAACACTCCAAAGTGGATCCAGGAGAATTTTGGAGAAGAAGCTTTACAGTACACTATTGTGCTGTTTACAGGGGGAGATAAGCTGAATAAACCAGTGAGGGAGTTTCTGAGACATAGCAATGAGCTTCAGGAGCTCATCAATAACGTAGGTGGTGGATATCATGTCTTTAATAACAAGGATAGGGACAACCACGATCAGGTCATACAACTAATTGATAAGATAGAGGCGCTATTGTTTAAGACTGGAGAGTTTTATTATTTCAGTTTGATAAACCAGAAGATTCAGAGAGAGATAAGAGAAGAGGAAGAGAGAAAGAGGGAGGAGTCAGAGAGAATAATACGAGAGGAGGAGGAGAGAAAAAGGGAGGAGTTAGAGAGAACAATACGAGACGAGGAGGAGAGAAAAAGGGAGGAGTTTGAGATAAATATAAGAAAAATGGAGGAGAGAAAGAGGGAGGAGTTAGAGAGAATGATTAGAGAAGAAGAAGAGAGAAAGAAGGAGTCAGAGAGAATGATTAGAGAAGAAGAAGAGAGAAAGAGGAAGGAGTCAGAGAGAATGATTAGAGAAGAAGAAGAGAGAAAGAGGAAGGAGTCTGAGAGAAAGCTCAATGAGGAGGAGGAGAGAAAGAGGAAGGAGGCCGAGACAGAGGTCAGAGAGGAGGAGGAGAGAAAGAGGAAGGAGGCCGAGACAGAGATCAGAGAGGAGGAGGAGAGAAAGAGGAAGGAGTCTGAGAGAGAGATCAGAGAGGAGGAGGAGAAAAAGAGGGAAGCAGTTCAGAAAATGGTGAAAGAGGAAGAGCAAAAAAAAAGGGAGGAGTCTGAGAGAATAATTAGAGAAGAGGAAAAGAGAAAGTGGGAGGAGTCTGAGACCAAGTGTGCGAAGTCTGAGACAAAGATCACAGAACAGGAAGAGACACAGAGGGGAGAGAGTGGGGTACGAGAGGAGGAGGGACAGGGGAAGAAGTCTGAGAAAATCATGACAGCAAATGAGAAGACACAGAGTGAAGAATCTGAGAGAAATATCAGTGAAGGAGAGAGACACCGGAACAAGATAAGCAACTTGGCTCAGACATGTGGCCGTAGGATAATAGTAGTTATGGTAGTAGGGGTAATAATATTTGCAGTGGTAACAAAATCTGCTTACAAAGTGATACAGAAGAAAGAGGAGAGAAGGAGGCTGGAGTCTGAGAGAGACATCAGAGATGAGGAGGAGAGAAGGAGGCAGAAGGCTGAGAGAGACATCAGAGATGAGGAGGAGAGAAGGAGGCAGGAGACTGAGAGAAAAATCAAAGAGGAAGAAGAGAGAAAGAGGCAGGAGGGTGAGAGAAAAATCAGAGACGAAGAGGAGAGAAAGAGGGAGGAGGCTGAGAGAAAAATCAGAGAAGAAGAGGAGAGGAAGTGGTTGGAGACTGAAGGAAAGATCAGAGAGGAAGAGGAGAGAAAGAGGGGGGAGACTGAGGGAAATATCAGAGAGGAAAAGGAGAGAAAGAGGAAGAAGGCTGAGGGAAAGATCAGAGAGGAAGAGGAGAGAAAGAGTGAGGAGAGTGAGGGAAAGATCAGAGGGGAAGGAGAAAGAAAGAGGCAGGAGAATGAGAGAAGAGTCAGACAGGCTGAGAGGAGAAAGAGGCAGGAGGCTGGAAGAGAGATCAGAGAAGAGGAGAGAAAGAGGCGGGAGGCTGAGAGAGAGATCAGAGAGGAAGAAGAAGGAAAGAGGCAGGAGACTGAGGGAAAGATCAGAGAGGAAGAGGAGAGAAAGAGTGAGGAGACTGAGGGAAAGATCAGAGAGGAAGAGGAGAGAAAGAGGCTGGAGACTGAGGGAAAGATCAGAGAGGAAGAGGAGAGAAAGAGTGAGGAGACTGAGGGAAAGATCAGAGAGGAAGAAGAAGGAAAGAGGCAGGAGACTGAGGGAAAGATCAGAGAGGAAGAGGAGAGAAAGAGGCTGGAGACTGAGAGAAAGATCAGAGAGGAAGAGGAGAGAAAGAGTGAGGAGACTGAGGGAAAGATCAGAGAGGAAGAGGAGAGAAAGAGTGAGGAGACTGAGGGAAAGATCAGAGAGGAAGAGGAGAGAAAGAGTGAGGAGACTGAGGGAAAGATCAGAGAGGAAGAGGAGAGAAAGAGTGAGGAGACTGAGGGGAAGATCAGAGAGGAAGAGGAGAGAAAGAGTGAGGAGACTGAGGGAAAGATCAGAGAGGAAGAGGAGAGAAAGAGGCTGGAGACTGAGGGAAAAATCAGAGAGGAAGAAGAAGGAAAGAGGCAGGAGACTGAGGGAAAGATCAGAGAGGAAGAGGAGAGAAAGAGTGAGGAGACTGAGGGAAAGATCAGAGAGGAAGAGGAGAGAAAGAGTGAGGAGAGTGAGGGAAAGATCAGAGGGGAAGGAGAAAGAAAGAGGCAGGAGAATGAGAGAAGAGTCAGACAGGCTGAGAGGAGAAAGAGGCAGGAGGCTGGAAGAGAGATCAGAGAAGAAGAGAGAAAGAGGCGGGAGGCTGAGAGAGAGATCAGAGAGGAAGAAGAAGGAAAGAGGCAGGAGACTGAGGGAAAGATCAGAGAGGAAGAGGAGAGAAAGAGTGAGGAGACTGAGGGAAAGATCAGAGAGGAAGAGGAGAGAAAGAGGCTGGAGACTGAGGGAAAGATCAGAGAGGAAGAGGAGAGAAAGAGTGAGGAGACTGAGGGAAAGATCAGAGAGGAAGAAGAAGGAAAGAGGCAGGAGACTGAGGGAAAGATCAGAGAGGAAGAGGAGAGAAAGAGTGAGGAGACTGAGGGAAAGATCAGAGAGGAAGAGGAGAGAAAGAGTGAGGAGACTGAGGGGAAGATCAGAGAGGAAGAGGAGAGAAAGAGTGAGGAGACTGAGGGAAAGATCAGAGAGGAAGAGGAGAGAAAGAGGCTGGAGACTGAGGGAAAAATCAGAGAGGAAGAAGAAGGAAAGAGGCAGGAGACTGAGGGAAAGATCAGAGAGGAAGAGGAGAGAAAGAGTGAGGAGACTGAGGGAAAGATCAGAGAGAAAGAGGAGAGAAATAGTGAGGAGACTGAGGGAAAAATCAGAGAGGAAAAAGAAAGAAAGAGGCTGGAGACTGAGGGGAAAATCAGAGAGGAAGAAGAAGGAAAGAGGCTGGAGACTGAGGGAAAGATCAGAAGGGAAGAGGAGAGAAAGAGTGAGGAGACTGAGGGAAAGATCAGAGAGGAAGAGGAGAGAAAGAGTGAGGAGAGTGAGGGAAAGATCAGAGGGGAAGGAGAAAGAAAGAGGCAGGAGAATGAGAGAAGAGTCAGACAGGCTGAGAGGAGAAAGAGGCTGGAGGCTGAGAGAAAGATCACAGAGGAAGAAGAGAGAAAGAGGCTGGAGACTGAGGGAAAAATCAGAGAGGAAGAGGAGAGAAAGAGGGAGGAGACTGGGAGAGATCAGAGAGGAGGACGAGAGAAGGAGGCAGGAGACTGAGAGAGAGATCAGAGAGGAAGAGAGGAGAAGGAAGCAGGAGAGAAAGAGGATGCAGGCTGAGAGAGAGATCAGTAAAGAAGAGGAGAGAAAGACGCAAGAGGCTGAGAGAAAGACCAGCGAGGAGGAGGAGAGAAAGATGAAGAGAGACTGAGGGAAAAATCAGAGAGGAAGAACAAAGAAAGAGGCTGGAGACTGAGAGAAAGATATTCAGTATGACAGCACTGGCAGTTTTAAATATACATATATCATTCCGCTTTACTGATTCAATCGTTGATTACACCAATGCGAACTTAATTCGCATTTACCGACACCGCAAATGTGAATATGTTTCTGATTATGATGAACAAGAACCTAGATAGCCTGCAGTTGGGTATGATAAACAATAGCTAGCTAGCAAGCCTACCGTATATATCTAGCCTATCCATGTATGCTAAAACGTAGCTCGCTAGCCTGTTATGGGCTATGATTAAAAGTGGCTTCTTTGCCTTTACGTGTAGGATATACAGCTGGTGAGCCTGCTGTTAGGTATGAAAGAAAGTAACTAGCTAGCGTTTTCGTGTATGATAAAAAGCAGGCAGCTAGCTAGCTAGCTAACTAACCTGCAGTCAAGCAACTGTTCATGTGTTACTTGACAGCACGTGTAAATGTAATCCTGAAGGAACTATTTGTGTCAGCGGAGCCGAATAAATGACAAAAAAATTGTCTCAAATTATCGTTACTTGATGAACAACATCATTTGTAAAACTGTTGTATAAAAGCAACATCACACTGGATGTCGTGCTGTTATACTGAATATCAGCATGGCTGTGATTATCTTTGGTACTCGGCCTGAGGCCTTGTGCTGATATATGGCGATATTCACTACAACAGCATTTGCGTTGTAACATGAGTGGACAAGGTGGACACAGCCAAAAAATGCATCTCATTCTCAAGCACATTATTCAATAAAGAAGAATCCAAAGACATGATCTGCTGTTGTCACAATTTTATTTTCAAGATAAAATTTTAAAAAACAAACAAAATCATTAAAAAAATGTATGCACGGTGCGTACAGGATTACGGCTGCCGGCATCACTGACTGGAAGTGGTATGACGATGCAGCCCAGAAGTAAAGAGTGTTCTGACAACAGTTGCTGGTGTGTAAGCCTCATCAATACATGGTACCAAGAGAAAATATGGCAAAAGAAGTGTGGCGGCAGGTTAACCTGCCTCTTTGGGAGTGGATAATTGGTTAACATTTGTACCTGGGATTAGATCTCTCCCTGCTCCAACACAGCTGATTCAACTCGTTACGAACTCCTGAAGCTGCTTAATAACAAACTTATCATTTGATTCAGCTGTGTTGGAGCAGGGAGAGATCTAAAACATGCAGGCCAAGGGGTCCTCCAGGAGAGGGAAACACTGGTCTATTGGGTCTCTAGTGTGGGTGTGCTGATGGACCTTGTGATAGTGTGTAGTGGGGTCATGTTGGTGTGCCTTATAATGGCTTATAGGCTAATACTAGTCTTTGAAATCTAGCCCTTTTGCATGTAGGGATATTGAGAGGGTGTGGGGTGCCTCCAGGTTACTCGCGCAATGGACTAATTATTACTATTATTACTATTATTACTAACTACTACTAAGAGGCCAACTGTTTTGCCCCGACCTATGCATGAATTATGACGTACAAAAAAAAGAGTATTTTTATTGTACAATTTGTTTGTGATTGCTCGAAGCCTCTAGCTCCGGACCAGACCGGGTTATCGAAGGTGGTGGCATTGGTTAAGCTGCCTAGTTAACATTTATCACAGAAGGAAATATGAATTCCGTCCATCAACCAGACGAGTTAAAGTTGACGGGTAACATCAATGAGAACTGGAAAGCTTTCAAACAAAATTTCAAACTTTATACACTTGCTATCGGGCTGGAAGGAAATGATCGCTGGAAAAAAGTATTTCTGCTAAGGCCAAGGCCACACCAGCTGCGTCACGTGTGCGTGACGGGTACATCGCTGAACTGCTGCGGCTTGCATGCGTGTGTTTGTCCACACCACCAGTGTTTCTGCTGCGGCGATGCTACTGCCAGCCCTATCTTTCTACACTGTGAAAAAGAGTAGTTCCTTGAAGAACCTAGGAGCTCCTACAAGAACTCAGATGTTCCTCAGTGCTCTTAGAGGTGCCTGTAAGAACTTTTGGGGTTCCTCAAAGAACCCATTTGAATTAAGATTCCTAGAGGATCTTTAGGCTACTGTATTTGGATATCGGAGCAGCTACACGAAAACTAAGAAAAGAAAAATAAGCAAGGGAGGCAGATATTTTACATCAAGTAAAATAAGGTTCCTCAAAGCACCTTAAGAGGTTCCTCCACAATTTCAAATTGAAGAACCTCAAAAAGTTCCTCAAGGATCTTGTTCTTCTAACAGTGTACATTGAATTTGGCTTTGATAACGGCCATCAATAATAGAATGTTTGATTTAAATCATTAAATTTAATTTATATTTAGACAAAGGATAATAAGCGTGTGCTCAATCGTACAATAATAAAACATAATCAAATATAATAAAGATATACAACAATCCCTCTTCACTTGGCCTTGCTCCGTTTAAAAGCCATTTTCATGGGGGGTTCGGGGGTTCTGTTCTACAGGTTTCCATGGGTGCGTGTAAACTATTATGAATTAAAGGGAGCTTTCTGGTTCTGGGTAGGGTGAATCACCACAGGCATCCGGTTAGAGATGAGTCGTCAAGGATGTTCAGAGGTTCAGAAGATTTATTCATCAATGCCGACACTCCAGTAGCAATTTTATGTTATGTGGTTCTAGAAAACAGTAACAACAATATATAAGAAACTGAAATCACAATCTCAATACAACCAATAACTGTAATATAACTGTACAGTTTAGGGTAAATTCTTTACTGCCCCCTAAAGGTTACATCTTAGCAACATAGTATTCTTAATCTTAAACACAAGTGAACGGATTCATAATATCCAAATGTTTAATAGGTACAGAGTACTCGAATGTAAGTACAAATTCCGTCAGAGTGAAGTCACTTCTTCAATCTTTACCTCATTTCCTCTACCCTAGTGCGCTCCTTTTCATGTAATTTTATATATATATTTTTTTTCTAGCTTTTTAGCTTTTCAAAATTTTTTTTTGTAGATTTTCATAATAACAGAGATTGTGTTTCACTTATATGTTGAATAAAGTACATGTCTTTGTTATGTGCCACATGTCATGATGTGTTGTTAAATGCACACTGGAAGTTGCCTGGATAAGAGTGCCTGTTAAATGACTAAATGTAAATATAACTGTAGTGGCGAGCCAGCTGGTTTGAGTTGGATTAGTGGTTGGTTGTCTGTGGTCTCAAAATGGCCAATACAGGCTCAGCGCAGACCGCTCAGTGCAATTCTTTTAAATAGCTAGCGAACGTTTGTGAAGTTGTCATCATCATACATGTATGTTCATTTTGTTTGCTGCAAAGAGAGCTGGTTAGCTAGTATCGTAGCAAGCCACCATTTTGTCAGCTAGATTAACTGTGTTTTGATTTTAATTTCTTTTACGTAGCAGCCTATGAAGTAACTAACTAGCCAACCACTACTCTAGCTAGTTAATCTAGTGTATGTGAACTGTTTTTATTCAAACAGGCAGCTAAATTGCTACCCAGCTAACATTAACTAGCTGGCTAACCTTACACAGCCTTCCAACAGGCAAGCTGAGAATATCGTATGCAGATACTCCTGAAAAACAACACAGACAGTTTGTGACACATGAACACACCTTTGCACCCTGCTCAATTCATAGTCTATTCCTCGCTGTTTAGGCAATACCATATTACGTTGTGTGCTGGTGACAAAATAGGAAACAGGTTGTTTGATTCTCAGACCAATATGGATACACTGGTGAAAGATAAATACAAAAGGTAAAATGAGGTCAAGACTCAGTAAGACCCAGTATTCAGCAAATTATTGCAAATTATTGTGCATCATATGCTGTCCTCCTTTTTTCTTTTCTTTGCAAATTACTTTTAAGCCAATTTGCATATGCTAGCAGCCCTAATTATTTTTGATGGTCAATATTAAAAGTGGTTGTGCCAATGCATAATAGTACCGCTCAGAACTGGTCTGAATATACAAAAATGTGAAGATCGTCAACTTGTTAATCTATCTGGTTGTTAATTTATCTGGTTTACATAGCTGGCAAAATTTGATTGATAATTTGATAATTCTGTGTGTGTTACCATTGGACACAGAATTACAAATGTGGGATGTTGGACTGGTGTGATGTCCATAGCTGTATGGAAGGAGATTATTGTGTTTCATTTAGAATCATGTCACCTCCCTTTCCTCCCAGTCAAAAGGTATTTCCTTGCATGTCACCCTGGGGAATGATATTAAGTTAATGCATTATGACTGCACACTGTCAGTACTCCGGCCCCTTAGCTGTTGTTTTGGTGTTCTCCCTGTCCGTCAATGTGGTCCATGTGCTTTTGTTTACTGTTCCCATGTGTTCCAGCCCTGCCCCGCTCTCTGCCCTGTCCCCGCCCGCCTGATCTCTGTCTTGTTGCCAGTTTGTCTGTTTCATACCCGCCTGATTATTCATCGTGTTGTTCCTGTCCTGATTTTTGCCCGACCTCCGACTTTGTCCCTGCCTGCCGCCCTGCTTTGGTTACCTGTTCTGCCTGCCTGCCCAGTTTGACCCTCCCTGTTCCTGTTTTTGATCTCTGTTCCTCGTTTGCCCTGCCTCGGACTGCCTTTCTGGCGTTTGGCCCTGCCTGTTCTAGCACTACGAACCTGCCCTGTGACTTCAATAAAACCACTTGGAACCTGAGTACGTCTGGTCTGCATTTGAGTCAGTGCCTGTGCCCTGACAGCACACGCTCACCGACTGATCATAAATTGTACAAGTCTGACCACATTTTGTTGTGTCACAATCTGAAAGTTTAATGCATTTGAATTTCATTTCATTCAATACACAAAGCATACAACACTTTAATAGAGGAAAATTCTTTCATTGAAAAAGAAAATTGAATGAAAAATGGAAAACTGAAAAAACCAACATGGGGACTGTTGTGTAGAGCTGTGTTGAGGTCCTGCAAAAGATTTTTCTATTCAATTTAACTCTGGACTTTGCCTCACTTTGACTCACTTTGTTTTGAAGCCACTCACTTTGTATTGAAGGTTTTTCCTGAAGGATCTGCCTAGGTTTTGCTCCATCCTTTCTTCCTTTGATTCTGAGAAGCCTTCCAGTCCCTGCTGATGAAAAACAACCCCACAACATAATGCTGCCACCATCACACTTCGCAATGGGCATAGTGTTGTCAGAGTGATATTAAAGCCAAACAGCTAAATTTTTTTCACCAGACCAAATGTTATTTTCCACATTGTCTGAGAGGCTTCCACGTGCCTTGTTGTATAAAGAGCAAAGGAAGAAGGGCATTGGTCATTGCTGCTCTGATCAATGCCTTTCTTACCTTGCTGCTCAGTTTTAGAGGATGACCTGGCTGATGGAGATCCTGGAGAGTTTTGTTTCGCTTTCACTTATTGGCAATTAATTTCAAAGTGCAGATCATATTCTACTAATATGTTTACGCCCTATAATTTTGAAATGCATATCAGAGATAACCAATTAAATTAAAAACAATGTAAGGTTTACATTTACACCGATCACGAATAAAAGAATGCAATGAGGTTAATATAAACATAACTCATATAGTATTGTCACTGAACATGTATACCAGGCCAAGTGGTGAAGTGGTTAAGATACAATGGGCCCATGTCCATGTGGGTTCAAGCCCCACTCCTAACAACATGAAACAATTGGCAGCACTAGGAGATGGTAAGGCGCAAGGGTAATGCTGTCAAAACATCTACAACCTTTGATTAACATTTCCTTCATCATTTTTATCATTCCTATAATTTCATTTTCTGAAGTGTTATACTTAAGTCAAATCGTTGCCCGTGGCAAACTAACTTTCATTTTCTTTTAGACGTCAAAACAAAGAAAGTACGCACACTCACACACTCACACGCACACACGCACACACACACACACACGCACACACACACACACACATTCTGTAAATACCAGTATCACAGAAATATAAAACATATACCTGCAATTCAGAAGCCCCAAAGATCTCATTACCAGCTTAACACACTGCTTACTGTATTGTGCACATTGCGAAAAATTTTGAGTCGTAATAATAATAATAAGCTGCATGTTGCTGTGAGTGTACTTAACATGCAAAACAATATTGCCATCTTTTTCCATATTTTGTCAATGTCTATTCTGCACATTGATGCTTTCCATGGAGTCCATCAAACATTTTATCGATTTACAATTTACATTTTACCACCCTGGGCAGCACGGTGGCTCAGTGGTTAGCACTGCTGTCTCACAGCAAGAAGGTCCTGGGTTCGAATCCCGGCCATCCCTGGTCCTTTCTGTGTGGAGTTTGCATGTTCTTCCTGTGTCTGTGTGGGTTTCCGCCGGGCGCTCCGGTTTCCTCCCACCATCAAAAAGACATGCATGTTAGGGTTAATACTCCTGTCAGTGCGCTTGACCAAGGCACTGACAAAAGAACTGGAGTTTGTCCCCGGGCGCCGCACTGCTCCTGGCTCCTGGCTCCTGTCTGTGCACGCGTGCACGTGCTCACTGCTCACGGTGTGTGGGATGGGTGGCATGCAGAGGATGAATTTCCCCATGAGGGATCAATAAGGTGTACGATTATCTTGCTTTGTAGTAACACATTGTCTTCACTCACCTGACAATATTATCGTCTTACTGTCTGACTTTTTTAGCTAACCTAATCTGAATTTTTCTTTAGATGTCAAAAGGATCAAATTTTCATACGTCCGGCACCCCCTCACACACACGCACGCACACACACACACAGAAATTACACACAGAAATTAAATTTATATGATTAGGATAGCTTATCTAATTACTATTGGAACTCCTCTATATTCACTGTTGTATGCAGATGCCTGTGAGCTCACGCTGGACCCTAACACAGCGCACAGAGAGCTGTCTCTGGGGGGAACAGGAGTGCGACGCTGAAAAAGGAGCAGGCACATCCAGATCACCCTGGCAGATTCGAGGCACTGACACAAGTGCTGTGCAGAGAGGGCCTGTTTGGGAGCTGCTGTTACTGGGAGGTTGAATGGAGTGGGACGAAGGCTGTGGTGGGGGCAGCGTACAATGGCATCGAGAGGAAAACAGGGTCTGAGGACGCTCGTCTCGGGCGCAACAGCAAGTCCTGGAGCGTGGTATGGTCCCCTGATAAATGCTTCGCCTGGCACAAAAACAAACACACCAAGATAAATTTTTTGGGGTCCCTCTTCTCCCGCAGAATGGGGGTGTACCTGGACTGGCCGGCCAGAACCCTATATGAATAAAATTTAAAGCCACTGTAGGACTGTAGCCTGGTGGCCTGCCACTTGGCATTAGTACACGAGGCATTGTTTTCGAACAGACAGTGCAGTACCTCACACTTATCTGAGGTTGCAAGACACGAACAGGAAAGTAGTTTACCTTCAACATGACACCTCCTAAAGGTACATGGTTAATTTTGCTATGGTCATTGCGTGTCTCATTTTCCTATGGTGAATGCACTTCCCCATTTGCTTTGCATATGGTAGTATAATAGCCAGTTTCCGTGTGGAATCACATGTCCATGTGCTGTTTTTCCACAGCTGTCTGTCTCTCTCATCCGCTGCTATTGTGTGCATGCATTAAGTACAGCTTACTGTAACTCACACGGCTCCAGGGTCGGTTCAGAGTGTAGTCGCCATAGATGTGGATCTAGGAGCAAATTTCCAAACCCAAATGTAACTGTAACCATTATAGGCTGAAGATCAGTAACTTCACCCAAGGCTCACAATCTCTGAACCCCACACGTCATGTTTTTTTTCTCATTCAACTACTCACCAGAGTGGCATTCTATCTGAGTGGCATTCTATTTTTGTCATTTCTTTTCACATTTTTTCTTTTCATTCTTTTAATAAATAATCAGAATGGTAAAATACATAAATAACAGAGTTTGGCTAGTGGTGGTGGCACCCTAGACAACCAGCCTATGTGTAAAGCCAGTGCATCTTGTACTCAGCCATTAACATATCCCATCTCCCCAGAGACATGACGGTGAAGACTATCCCAGAGAGTTTTAATATAACACAAGAATTTAATGGGATTTGTAGAACTGTACATATTCTCTTCATTAATGCAGTAGAGGGCAGGTGGAAGTGGTTCCTCACAGGAATTGAGGTTGTTTTCCTACTGTAATATAATAGAGGGTAGACTCAAGCAGAGCTGGTCTGAAGTCATAGTGCAAGCCTACAGGACTTCTTCAAGGAAATAAATTAAAAGACAACTCTTCTTTCTGTGTGGGCGGCAGTGTTGGCACTGGATCCCGAGACCAAGGCCCTCTACTCTCAGTGGTCCAGCCTCACCAGCTGGGACGGCCTCCTCCATGGCCGCTGGCAGTCCCCCGAGGGCTGCCCCAACATCCTCCAGCTCCAGGTGCCTCACCACCAAGGTCCTCCAGCTCGTCCACAGCTCGGCGGGGGCGGGCTACTTTGGGGTCGCCAAGACCCTACACTGACTGTGGTTCTGATTCTACTGGTTGGGGTGTCGGCAGGACGTAGAACTCTACGTCCATCAGTGTGACTCCTGCACGGCACAGAAGGGGCTGACCCCGCACTCCCAGTACCAGGCGGGGGCTCCGATACAGCGGCACAGCTCCGGGTCGCTGTGCCGCTCCGCGCCTGGGGAGCGGCACAGCGACCAGGGGCAGAACTTCGAGGCTGAGGTGTTCGGTGAGGTCTGTCGGCGGCTGGGGATCAAGAAGACCCAGACAACGCCACTCCATCCTGAGAGCAACGGGCTGGTTGAGCGCTTCAACCACACCCTGGCTACCCAGCTCACCATCCTAACTAGCTGCTCTCAGCAGGACTGGGACCTCTACCTGCCCCTGGTCCTGTGGGCGTACTGGCAGTGCACCCGGTGCACCCCTGCGGCCCTCATGTTTGGGCGCAAGCTCCGGCCACCCACGGACCTGGTGTTTGGCCCGCCCCCCGAGCCCGAGGTGGAGGGCGCGCCTGGATTGGACCTCCACAACCTCCGGGAGCGGCTCCGGGAGGTGCACAAGCTGGCCAAAGGTGCACTCTACAGCACCGGGATTCAACAGAAGCGGGCGTACTACTTGCGCTGCGCAGGGGAGGACTTTGGGGGCGCTGGTGTCGGTGTACAGCCCAGAGAAGAAGAAAGGTCTCTCCCCCAAACTGATGAGTCAGTGGGTCGGTCCGTGCATGGTGCTGGAGAGACTTTCGGATGTTGTGTACCGGCTGGTCCAGTGGAATAGGGTGGCGGTGCTCCACCGTGACCGGCTCGCACCCTACCAACCCTTGCCTCCATCTGGGGGGGAATCAGGGTCCAAGAGCCAGCCATCAGCTCCTGTCGCGTCGCCGAAGGCCACCGAGGGACCTTCAAAGCGGGCTCCGCGTCAGCGGTCGCTCCCCCAGCACATCCGGGACTTTGTTGTCGGTTGCTGGGGACAGCAAACCACCTCGGCAGGGGCAGTGTGGCATGTTGGGGGCAGTGGTCATCCTTTCCAAAAGGACCCAGCTCACTACAATATCATACACGGAAACGTATACACATTTGCGCCGTCGGTAAATGCGAATTACGTTCGCATTGGTGTAATCAACGACTGCATCAGAACGTGTGTAAAGCGGAGTCATACATGTAGCGTTGAAAGTTACCTGAAAACTTTGGCCGTCATTGGCTGTTAGACTGAAGATAAGGTCAGGTGACTGAAGGAATTTTGATGATAAAGAGATTCAAGGTAAACCGATGAAGTATTTATTGTAAATCGTCAACAGGTTTGACGGACACTAAAATTGACAAGGATGATAGAGCTAATGACATGTTTTCGAACAGAATAGCCGTATTGTACATTTGAAACAAGATAACGATATCCTGCTAAAACTGAAACATCCCTTTTCGTGTTAATTACACACATTCCAAAAGGTAGCTAATTAAGCAGAATCTTAAAACGTATTTCTACATTACGGTCCAAGGAGATGCGTAAAGGTCCGAATTCAGTTTCAAGGTGTAAAAAAAAGTCTGCCGTAACACCTAACGACTTCCTTTCGTATTTTGGTCCAGGTTTCTTGACTGAAGTCATTGAAATATGATTTTATAAAGGAGAATCCACAAGATTAGTTTACAGAAAGACCTATGCGTTTCTAGTTTGTGTTCTTGTAAGCAACACTGTAATTCAAGAATAAATTTAATGTTACTGTTACACGGAAACGTATGATGTCTGTGTGCGTATGTGACTGCGCAGGTGTGTGCGCGCATTATATTTTGTTCGTGTCCCCGTGAAAAAAATGAACGTTAGCTAAAATAATCACACACACACACAATATATATCTGATATATATAGAGAGTTATGACTTCCTCCGTTTAGTTTGTGTGTTGTGTAACAAAAAAGCAACAACGTCATGCAAAGTTTAAGGGATGGACAAATACAATGGTAAAAATGAGGAAGAAAATAAGAAGATTGTAGACACACCTGTTATTGAATGTTCTGGGGAAGAGGAGTCACAACACGGCTACATCCATACTTCAGAAGGGACGAAGACAGTAAGCAGTTTATTGGTCTCGGGTTGACATTTTTAGGCTGCTGAAATTCAGGAACTCATTCAATATTACTGTCACACGGAAACGTAGGTCTGTGAGCGTTCGTGATTGTGCGCAGGTGAGTGCTCATTTTGACGTGTAAAAGAATGTTTGCTGAAATACTCAGACGTCATTATATCTTTTTAGAAGGAAGATGTTGGTAGATCAATGAAGAAATTTTGCTCCTATAAAGCCAGATTACAATTTATTTCACCGTCTTACCTGTAAAGTTCGACTGCCTTCATGCAATGGACAACTTTGATCAAGCTAATGCCGTGATGTCGAGCAACACAGACGTTCACAACGTATAGAGTAAGACGCTGATATACTGCTAAAAACATTCTTTTCTATGTTGCTTACAGTCACACTAGCAGTTAACTAATTAACCAGGAGCTTAAATGCATTTCTCTAAGTTTTGCAGGCAGGCAAGTCTGAATTAAATATCAAGGTACCGGGTAAAATGGTCTTCTGCAGCACCTATTACCTTTTTAGTATCATTTTGTTGATCCGAATCATGGCAATTCGGTCGTCAAGTGATGGTCCACAGGTGTGGTTTAAAGAATCAGTAATGACTTTATCCATTAAGTGTTTGTTACAGTGTGTATACACAGGGAACACAGACGGAGAAGTGAACAAATGGGTAAATACAAGACAGTAAAATGTAGGGGTGTTTTAGGAAATGACCACCATTGCGTTATTGCACAAAACTCTTGCTGGACAACATTGACTTGTGTCGATGTGCAAAAATATTTGTAGTCTAGTTCCGGAAACGAAGCAACGATAATAAAACGTTTAACAACGATAAAGTTTGTAGATGCACATATGACTACATAACCTATATAGAGCAGCAGACTGAAATCACGATTGCCTTAATATGTAGCAACAGGCACAAGAAAGTTTAGAAAGAATTATGTTAGGCTGGTCATGATTTTTGGAGCTGTTGAAACACAGGAATATCAATGTTACCGTGACACTATATAGGCTACACACACAGAGGGGAAAGGGAGTCTGTATAAGTGCGTGCGCGCGCATCTGCACCTGTCGCATCTTAAAGGAAAGTTACATGAAAATTCCGGACGGCGTTAGCTGCTAGAATGAAGTTAGTTGTCGGGTGAATGAAGGGTCATTGATTACAAAGAAAGAGCTCCAGAAAGAGTTATGACTTCATCCGTTTAGAGGTTGTGTTCTTGTAACAAAAAGCGTGAAATAGACAAATACAAGGCAGTAAAGAGTGAGCTTATTTTATGAATCTAACATCATTGCATTAATTCACATCACTCCTGGTAGACTGAATTGGCCTGTGGCCATGCGCGAAGATTTTTGCATGTCAAGTAGACCAATACCCAAAACGAAACAACGGTAAAAATGAGGAAGAAATTAAGATCGTAGACACACCTATTAGCCTACTGAACGTTCTGGGGAAGATGAGTCACAACACGCCTACATCCACAATTCAGGAGGGACGAATACAGTAGCATAAGCATTTGTTGGTCCCGGTTTGATATTTTTAGGTTGCTGAAATTCAGGACTGTGTGTGTGTGTGTGGTAACCTCCTCTTGTAAAGGTTTCCAAGAAGACACCGCTTTTAAAAACATGCCCACATTACATGCGTGCTGTACATCATAAAGCATGGCCCTACATGATTGAAGCTTAGCCTAGCCTACTCTTCGATGTTCAGACAAGGCAATTAAAAGTTCGTTTTGGATGTTTTCTGTAGATACTAGTGTATTAAGTGAAGGAGAGATTCCAACTGAAGCCATGAACCATCTTCACGATTATGTATCTCTATATACCGTTTCATGATATTGCGTTATGCTCCTAGCAGCTTACAAAGTGGGGTGGCAAACAATTTAGTGGAATTCCCAGTTTTCCAAAACTACAGGAATGTTATAATACTCACACGGGTGTCGGGAGTGGACAGTATGTCCAGCCCCGCCACAACTGGTTTGTTTCCTCCAAGGGACCCGCCCGCCACAACACCAGGACAAAGCGAGCAGGAACACCACGCTTTATTTTACAAAAAAATAAATAAATAAATAAAATAAATTAAAAAAAAATCATGAAACGCAATTTCGTTCCCGCCCGCAGCTGTTCTTCTTCCCCCGCCCTGATATCCCCTCCTGTCCTCCCCTTCCCGGACCCGTCCTCCCTCTATTCCTCGTGCCGGGGACTCACGCACACAATCGCCGGTTCGCGGTGTCGCTTCCCTCTCAACCGGGGAACCATCTACCGCACACGCACTTTCGCGGTGTGAGGGCTCTCTTCGGTCCCGGCTGCGTCCCGGAACCGTTCAGCGTTTCCCTTCTCCCTCAAGGACTCGCCGCTTTTCCGTGGAGCCGCCTAAAAACACACACAAACCTCTCATCCACGAACACCCAAAAGCAAAGGAAATTAACCACACAAAATGGTCTCCAAAATCCGCCCGGGTCGCGACTCCAGGGGCTCAACCCAAATGCAAAGACAAAACAAAACAAAAAAAAAAAAAATCGAAAATAACCAACTAAAAGGCAACCGTGCCGGCACGTTCAACGATCACGTTCTGTTGCAAAAAAGAGACTTCAAGGACTCTTACTTCACTAACATTTATTTTAAATGAAAATGTGCAATATACCCAAATATCCAAAATAATAAAATAATAAATTTGATCCAAAAAAATATCCAAAATAAAGAGAAGTAGAGTTTTTGTAGTAGGCAAGCATTTGATACTCTCTAGCATTCACGTAGAATACGCAGAAATGTCTCAAAAGTCAGCTTTTTTGATACTTCTTCCAGCAGCACTGTTAGATAATGTTATGAATATATTGTAAGAAGTTTGGTAAGTATTTTAATTGGCAGTATGATGTTTCATGTAATCAATACAACTGATAAAAATACAAAATACTGTTTCTCTATCTACCTTATGCAGCAACATGGCTAACCTTCTGTTCAGCCAGCCATGGATCCATTTTATAAAATCTAATCTAATTGGACCCCCTGCCTTGTGCCTAACAACACCCCCCTGCCATGCCAATATTCATGATACACCCTCATGCCATAATGCTGTATTATTACAGTATATGCTGTTTTGTCTGTCACTATGTGCTGTACATATCCTCTTATTAAATTTTGAAATGTACTATGTTTATGTTGCTGTTGTACTATCAATGACCTCCCTGCCTCTGAAATTAGTCACTGAAGAGACGACCTCCTCTGAGGCAGACATGACTGACAGAGCCAGAGGCCCAGCGCACAGGAGGTGAGAGTCAGTGCACACTGCGTGCGTGCATATATTCTGTGTGTGTGTGTGTGTGTGTGTGTGTGTGTGTGTGTGTGTGTGTGTGTGTGCGCGCACACGCTTCTTTTATTGATCATTTCGGTAAATGGGGGAAATAAATACAGAAGAAGCGGAAACAGTGACTAAACTGTTGAATGTAATCAGGATTGTGACTTGTGGGTTTCACTGGTGGGCAATTAATCATTCCAATAATGTGGGTGCTAAGCCTGTTAGTGAGATACTGCTCCACGTTAAACCACAGACCCATTTTGTCATGTAATTCAAAGTTTACTCTTAAGCAGAGCTGTGGCCACTTTTGTGCTTAGAATCCAGTGCAGTGGGGAACATTAGAAACGAATCTATGCCCTGGAATTCTTTTGATTTCACATTGAATGAATTCAGAGGCACTTTGACCTGATTTTGCTGATGATTAGGATTCTCTCTTTCCAGACTTAATCTCCTGCTTAGTCCTGTAGAAAGTTGGCGGTACCCACAGGACAGAAGGAGGTTCGCACCACTGTTCAGAAATGGGGAGGTGGTCCACCCTTATAGAGAGGTAAGAGATAAGTCCGGGCAAAGATGAAAATCTATGGAGGTGGGTGAAAACCTGCATTAGAGACTCAGTCACCAGCACCACCACTCTGTCTGCAGAGCAAGAACACAGAACAAACCTTTTGATCTTTAGTGAGACAGAGCAGAGAGTGAAAGAAGTGTGAGAAGTACACAGTATCCTTTCAGAGGCTTTTGCCATATACCTTGCACATTAGAAATGTGTTGCTCCTTCTTCTCCGAAATTACGCTTGAAGTAACAATTTGACTGTATTAAATATATTAAAAGGGGAAATATGTGCTTAAGGTTCTGAAGTGCTCAAAACTGTCTTGTTATAATTACCACTGATTTGTAGCGCAGGCGTAAGTAAAAAGCAGATAAGTTGCTTGTAGCCACCGAGGATGAGATGGTTAGGCCACAATATCCAATCAGTTATTTGAAGCTACTTGAAAAAGCTGAGGAAACTTTGTAGTTATCATTCCTTCAGAATGGAATTGCAATTTGTTTTATTGGTAAACAAATTATTACAAATGTGCATTTACTTATTTGTACATGTGATTAACTTTACTTTTTTGTCATAGATTAATTTAGTCATTTCTGTTCATGAATATGCTGCACACTTTGTCCAGAGAAAATGATGGATGATAAACATGTGATGATATTACCAAAATGTTAATGTCCAGACTTACATTTATCTCCATGGCTAGGCTTGTTTTATTAAAAACATCTTAATATTAACTTGTAAAGTGCATGTTTGTTAATGTTTTATTCTCTTTAAACCATGCAAACTGAAATGATGCACTCTAAGCATCTAATCATAGTAAGTGTGTTGCATATTTTGAGAAAAGCTGAATGCTCATCCATTCATCATATAGCAATACTTCAATGGGCAGCAGTGTGGTGTAACCCAAAGGGTGACGGTTACATTCCGTGGTGTGAGATGATACCCAGAACTGGCTCAGCAAATGTCCTGCTGTATAAATGAATAACATTAAAATTGTAGCCTATGTAAGTTGGATAAGAGCATCTGCCAAGCAGTGATATGTACAATTCCACTGTGCCCTTTAACAGGTACATTAAAGCCAGTGGTTAATATGAAGAAAATCTGTTATATTTCATTGTACTTTTCCCAATATAGAAGTCATTTCCTGAATATTCACTCATTCCTCTGAGTCAGTACAGCTTCTATGCTGTAAACATGTATGGGTCTCCTGTCTGGATATAATACACTGTTGTCATCTCTGTGGGCCTTCGACTCTATACCTGACCTCTCATTGAGGATGTTGTGATGGGGCATCTTATTGTGTAGTCTGACATTACTATGAATACAGTTACAATCTTTAGTGCTTCCTGATATTCAGTTTGTCTCTACATTTTCCAACAGTCACCAATGGCAGATGCACAGCACAGTAAGTGTTTCATGCCTTTATTTCTAGAACAAAACTCAGTACTTTCTCTCGGAAAGAAGCACGTTGACTGAGTCTGTTTTGAAATTCACAGCAGGGATGGCAGGACTAGGGCTGGGGCCACACCCCTGTTTCATTTACATCAGCAACTTTGTTCCTGTGGAGACATTAAAATAATGCACATTGGGGGATTTGTATAAAACAGCGTTATATCTAGATGCCAGAGTAATTATTTTTCATAACTTGAAAACTGAGTGATTCATGATATCAATTCCCTAGTGTTGCAGAGCAGAAAGTAGTAGCTTGTGAGTCGAGCATAAAGCCAATAGGCTAGCGGGTAACAGGGAAGTTTCAGCGGTGATATCACTCCCTGACACTTGGTTTAATTTCAGAGAATTGGTTTTAATTATTATTTTTTGTAATTTAATGAACGTCATTGCCTATGGACCAAGGTCCAATTTGTTTTCAGCTCAGCTGGTAATGATGTTAATTAGAATGAGTAGTTTGATGAGAATAGAGGTTTGGATCTCACTTTTTGCAGAGCTCTTTTGCATTTGTTACACAGTCTTACCACAAATGGTAGTGCCGTTGCCTAAACACACAAGATCTCAATGTTTCATCCAATCGTACTGCATTGTACAAATAGCACTGTCAACTTTGAAAACTGTTAACACCTTTATCTGACCACAACATTAATGGAGTACAGAGACTTTTGGAATCAGTGCTTCAAGGTTTGAGATCCACTGCAGTAGCAATACTAGTGAATGTTGTTACTCTCATTTACAGATGTTTTATATAGTGTTATTTTGAATCAAAGTTACATTTTCTATTTAGTAACACAAATGTATTATTCATATTCATCAAATGAACAATTGTGTTTCACTCTCCACCTGCTTAAGACCAATGTTGGCACCTTGGTGATGTCCTGTTATGCATCACATTGATATGGAGACTAGGACTGTTTTTTGGAGGAGCTTTTTATATAAAAGAGAACATTTCTCTGAAACAAGGATTGTACAGTGCAAAGAAGCTTTCCCTCCAAAAGGCCAAACTGCTGTGAATGCCACTAATGCCTGTTTCCATTATTGCAGTGCGCAGGCCATATGGTATTCCTCTGAATGGTTCACGGAGACAAGGCTTTTCCTTCATTCCTGTCATACTGGGTGTCACTGCACTACTTATACTGGTCTGGTTTCATGTTTTTACCCTGAAAGGTAAATATAAACGTATTACTTAAACTTATTTGCTCCGCATGGAGGATGTATTTCATCGATATTTAGGGGGCAGTGCTGGATAACTCAATGTTACAAGCAAATGACACCTGGGAGAAGCTGTATTTAGTGTTGTGTATAAATACACACTATAGAATCTGGATCTATGGAGTCATTTCAAAAGAAAAGAGATGATTGTTGTGTGCAGTCTTTAGTTTCAATTTGGTGATATAATGCCTAACACTGCATTATAATTTCTGTTTTATTCCACAGAGTCAGAAGTGAGATGTATGCCTCATAAGCTGAGGATTGTGCTGGTGGGTAAGACTGGAGCAGGGAAGAGCGCAACAGGAAACACCATCCTGGGGAGAGAGGTGTTTAAAGAGGAAATTTCCCCTTTGCCTGTAACCGTGAAGTGTGAGAAACATAGTGGAATAGTGGTAGGGAGAAATGTTACTGTGATTGACACCCCAGGGATCTTTGACACATCCATCTCCAATGAGCAAATCAAACAGGAAATGGCAGAGAGCAGCAATCACATATTCCTGCTAGTGATCCGATTGGGGACATTCACAGAGGAAGAGAGAAACACTCCAAAGTGGATCCAGGAGAATTTTGGAGAAGAAGCTTCGCAGTACAGTATTGTGCTGTTTACAGGGGGAGATAAGCTGAATAAACCAGTGAGGGAGTTTCTGAGACATAGCAATGAGCTTCAAGAGCTCATCAATAACACAGGTGGTGGATATCATGTCTTTAATAACAAGGATAGGGACAACCACACTCAGGTCGTACAACTGCTGGGCAAGATAGAGGCGTTATTGTTTACGACTGGAGGGTTTTATTATTTCAGTAAGATAAGAACAGAGGAAGAGAGAAAGAGGGAGGAGTCAGAGAGAATGATTAGAGAAAAAGAAGAGAGAAAGAGAGAGGAGTCAGAGAGAATGATTAAAGAAGAAGAAGAGAGAAAGAGGAAGGAGTCAGAGAGAATGATTAGAGAAGAAGAGGAGAGAAAGAGGAAGGAGTCAGAGAGAATGATTAGAGAAGAAGAAGAGAGAAAGAGGAAGGAGTCTGAGAGAATGATCAGAGAAGAAGAAGAGAGAAAGAGGAAGGAGTCAGAGAGAATGATCAGAGAAGAAGAAGAGAGAAAGAGGAAGGAGTCAGAGAGAAAGCTCAAAGAGGAGGAGGAGAAAAAGAGGGAAGCAGTTCAGAAAATGGTGAAAGAGGAAGAGCAAAGAAAAAGGGAGGAGTCTGAGAGAATAATTAGAGAAGAGGAAAAGAGAAAGTGTGCGAAGTCTGAGACAAAGATCACAGAACAGGAAGAGACACAGAGGGGAGAGAGTGGGGTACGAGAGGAGGAGGGACAGGGGAAGAAGTCTGAGAAAATCATGACAGCAAATGAGAAGACACAGAGTGAAGAATCTGAGAGAAATATCAGTGAAGGAGAGAGACACCGGAAGAAGATAAGCAACTTGGCTCAGACATGTGGCCGTAGGATAATAGTAGTAATGGTAGTAGGGGTAATAATATTTGCAGTGAAAATAGAAGCTGCTTACAAAGTGATACAGAAGAAAGAGGAGAGAAGGAGGCTGGAGGCTGAGAGAGTGATCAGAGAGGAAGAGGAGAGAAGGAGGCAGGAGCCTGGGAGAGAGATCAGAGAGGAAGAGGAGAGAAAGAGCCAGGAGCCTGGGAGAGAGATCAGAGAGGAAGAGGAGAGAAAGAGGCAGGAGGTTCAGAGAGAGATCAGAGAGAAGGAGGAGAGAAGGAGGCAGGAGGCTCAGAGAGAGATCAGAGAGGAAGAGGAGAGAAAGAGGCAGGAGGCTCAGAGAGAGATCAGAGAGAAGGAGGAGAGAAGGAGGCAGGAGGCTCAGAGAGAGATCAGAGAGGAAGAGGAGAGAAAGAGGCAGGAGGCTCAGAGAGAGATCAGAGAGAAGGAGGAGAGAAGGAGGCAGGAGGCTCAGAGAGAGATCAGAGAGGAACAAGAGAGAAAGAGCCAGGAGGCTCAGAGAGAGATCAGAGAGGGAGAGGAGAGAAAGGAGCAGGAGGCTCAGCGAGAGATCAGAGAGGAAGAGGAGAGAAAAAGGCAGGAGGCTGAGAGAGAGATCAGAGAGGAAGAGGAGAGAAAGAGGCAGGAGGCTCAGAGAGAGATCAGAGAGAAGGAGGAGAGAAGGAGGCAGGAGGCTCAGAGAGAGATCAGAGAGGAACAAGAGAGAAAGAGCCAGGAGGCTCAGAGAGAGATCAGAGAGGAAGAGGAGAGAAAGGAGCAGGAGGCTCAGCGACAGATCAGAGCGGAAGAGGAGAGAAAGAGGCATGAGAATGAGAGAAAAATCAGAGAGGAAGCGAAGATAAAGAGCCAGGAGGCTCAGAGAGAGATCAGAGAGAAGGAGGAGAGAAGGAGGCAGGAGGCTGAGAGAGAGATCAGAGAGGAAGAGGAGAGAAAGAGGGAGGAGATTCAGAGAGAGATCAGAGAGAAGGAGGAGAGAAAGAGGCAGGAGGCTGAGAGAGAGCTCAGAGAGGAGGAGATGAGAAAGAGGCAGGAGGCTCAGAGAGAGATCAGAGAGGAAGAGGAGAGAAGGATGCTGGAGCCTGGGAGAGAGATCAGAGAGGAAGAGGAGAGAAAGAGCCAGGAGGCTGAGAGAGAGATCAGAGAGGAAGAGGAGAGAAAGGAGCAGGAGGCTCAGCGAGAGATCAGAGAGGAAGAGGAGAGAAAAAGGCAGGAGGCTCAGAGAGAGATCAGAGAGAAGGAGGAGAGAAGGAGGCAGGAGGCTCAGAGAGAGATCAGAGAGGAAGAGGAGAGAAAGAGTGAGAAGACTGAGGGAAAGATCAGAGAGAAGGAGGAGAGAAAAAGGCAGGAGGCTCAGAGAGAGATCAGAGAGGAAGAAGAGAGAAGGAGGCAGGAGGCTGAGAGAGAGATCAGAGAGGAAGAGGAGAGAAAGAGGCAGGAGACTGAGGGAAAAATCAGTGAGGAAGAGGAGAGAAAGAGGCAGGAGACTGAGAGAAAGATCAGAGAAGAAGAACACAGAAAGAGGCGGGAGCATGAGAGAAAGATTAGAGAGGAACAGAGGAGAAGGAGGTAGGAGAGAAAGGGGATGCAGGCTCTGAGAGACCAGTGAAGAAGAGGAAGGAAAGACGCAGGAGGCTGAGAGAAATACCAGAGAGGAGGAGGAGAGAAAGAGGCAGGAGACTGACAGAAAAATCAGAGAGGAAGAACACAGAAAGAGGCAGGAGATTGAGAGAGAGATCAGAGAGGAGGAGGAGAGAAAGAGGCAGCAGGCTGAGAGGGTGCTCAGAGACAGTAATGTGATAATGGGCATGGGGACAATCGCTCAGCATAGAGCTGCGTATTTTATTCAACAATATGTCATGGGTGTAAATACAGTGGTATCTAAAACACTAGGGTAGAGGAGATGCAGAGGGCAGAGGAAGAGAGACAGAAGCAGGAGGAAGAGAGAAAAAAGAAAAAAAGTATTGTTTAATTTCATGAAAATTAAACAATAAATCACAGCACCCTTGCAGACACTGAATGAAATCATCAGTAAAATTGTTGCATTTTGTTATGGCAAGGAACATCTATAATTCACAGAATCTACATAGCATATGATTAGATACTCTTATAAATACTTGGTAAATTATTTCTTAGTGGTTCTGTTTTTCAGTTTTCGTTTCATTGGTCTGTACGTGCTGTGTGCATCCTGAAAATACATCAAATGTATGGTTTTGGTCCATTTTGGGAATTCTGTAGATCGTTTGATTGGTAAAGCTCAGCTGTAATTTCAGCCATTGTTATTGTTTTTTATCTTTCTGTTATCCCGTTTGTGACTTTGTACAATTAATTTTCACCTATAATTTGTTTTTAGTTTTGTAGAAACACCAGGTCAAAAGTAGTTTTGAAACACCCTTCTCAGAGTGTTGGGGCAGCAGTGTAGCATAGTGGTAAGGAAGAGGGCTAGTAACCTTTGTTCCTGGCGTGATTCCCCATGGGGGCACTGCTTCTGTACCCTTGAGCAAGATACTTACCCCAGAATTGGCTCAATAAATATCCAGCTGTGTAAATGGATAAAATTGTAACCTACATGTATGTCAGTCACTTTGAATAAGAGCATCTGCTAAATGGCAATAATGTAGTGAAAAGTCTCATCTGTTTTTACACACTAATGAAGTCATGTCCTGTCAGAAGAGGGCATATGTATCGTATACAGTAAAATAAATCATGGTCTGCATCTTTGCTTTTGATGAGCATTTATGCAAGTACTTCATTGTACGCAAAATGGGGTGTTACTGTGTGTGTGTGTGTGTGTGTGTGCGCGTGCGTAGATCAAATGCATGTATAAATTAATTGAAACACAATAGCTGTGATTATTATTGCTACTAATAATTGTTATTCTTAATTGTTAATGCTACACAAACATTAAAGACCTCTGTACAGAAATAAAAAGCAATTATTTCTTCAATTTCTTCAGTTATTTCCCTTCTTATGAACCCAATACTGAACCCATATGAATTTGTGTATTGAAACATGCTTCTGTAACAGTGCAAATCTTGGGTGTAATTGCATTGTTTTGTAAGTGGTTGATTATGTATATGGTAAAATATGAGGTAAAGATTGCACTGATCAAATCTGGAGTTGGAATCACAGAAAACGCTCTTTATAGAGAATAATTAGGTGATTCTGCAATTGTTTGCAAAGCAAAATTGAATATTACAAAATAATAAAAAAAAGTGTTGTCATGGATGGTCCAAGACAGATCTGTCACAGCCGTACACCTGAAATGCAGAACCAGGGTGAATTCCCCCAGGACCTGAGGATGCTGCAAGCTTATTGGCAACCGGGAGCTCAGAATATACACAAGGGTCATTACATAAATTATTGGCCAGCGAGGATTTGCTATATTGCTTCATAACTCCTTAATTAGGTTTTGAACTGATTGATAGTTATCTGCCAAATGACTTTTCACTTGCTTACATTATTTTTCCTTCATGACAACAGAATGTCAAGTTTAGATTTTTTGGGAAGATTAGTGTGTTGCTGTAATATACTACATTGTACCTGGCCTCTAAAGCTAACTGACGAATTGGCCTCCAAAATTAATATATTTAGCTCCAGTACAGTACAGTATTTTCTGTAGTACAGCTGTTCTGTCTGCTAAAACAACAGGGAACACCCACAAAAAATTGTGACAGCAAGTGGTTTGCACCCAAAAAATCCACAGGCTGCTCTCCTGCTATAAGACTATAGACCACCAGACAAAGATCTGAAACTAAGATTGTGTTTGAATCCCACACTAATTTTAGGACATGTCTTTAAAATAAAGGGCTCTGTGAGGAACTCGACTTCTAAGTTATCACAATATTTCCATTTGTTTAATATTTGCAAGATTTTATTTTATTTTATTCATTCAACAATTAACCCACCTATCTGTCACAGTGCTGAAAATAATCTCGATTGTGAGGCCTTCTCTGTCTGCTCCTTCTGAAAGCTGGTTGGCCCTCACCTCCTTTCCCCTCCTTCTTAAATGATGATTTGTTGGTCCTCTAGCGCCATTCATGTATTGATATGTGCGGTTGTGTACAGTTAACACCACTAGATGGCAGTGTAATGTAATAGATCAGAACCTGGTAACTGGAGGTGGTATGACGATGCAGCCGGGAAGTAAAGAGTGTTCTGACAACAGTACCCACTGTGTAAGCCTCATCAATACAATTCACAATTCTTCTGAGCCACTTTCCTGCAACACAGAGAACACAGACTCTTCAACCATCCACCGAATTCCTGTAGTTGGTGGTTGGTCCTGTTTCTTTTTCCTTTCTTCTTTGTCCATTTCCTGTTTTTTTCTTCATTCCCTCTTCTTCCTATTCTGATTCCTCTTCCTTTTTTTGTGTCTGCATCTTTGTCACTCCCTCTTTTAACCACCTCCGACAGTCCCACTAAAAACAAGTTGCTTCATCAAATATCCAAACCAATTTCTCTGCTCTCGTTTTGGCTTTTTCCCCTCACTTCCAATGCCCGTTTGCTCCTCTCCTCCTTTTTCTTTCAGAGTTTCTCCTCCAGTTTCAGGGCCAGCTTCATTCTTTCCACCTCTGTCATCGGTTTGGACATTTTCTTTGCCACCTCCTATTTCACCCGCTTCCAAAAGACCTTCGAATAACAGGCGTGTGGATCAAACACGCATGCAGATTTCTCCTTCTCTTGTCCTTTCCATCTCTCGTCTTTGCTCCTCTTCCTTCTGTTCCTCTTTGCTGCTCTCTGTCTCTCTCTGCTGTGCATCCTCTCTCTCTCTCTCTCTCTCTCTCTCCATTAGAAGCTCTGCTTCTTTCATAATGGCCTGTCTCTGGCTGCATACCCTCTCCTCCATCTCCCTCCTCTCCCCGATGATGCACATTTTAAACTGGCTCTTCATATCTGTAATCACAGCTTCACACCATGCAGCGCATTTCCTGAGCAGCTCCTCCTGAACCCTCCCTTTCCACATCACCTGTATCCATTTTCCAGTCCTAAAGAGGGAGAGAATGTTAACTAATCACTGCTCAAATGAGGTATCACTGCATTGTGTCATAAACCATAAACAAGATTGGTGGACCTTTCTTCTTTGGTTACATGAGGAAGTGAATGACTGACAGGCAATATGTTGGGGCATGCACTAATACGAAGGGTTTTAAGTGTAACACACAGCATCAATTGAAAAATCTATCAATCTGATCAATCTAATTCTAATTCTTCTAATGGAAGAATGGACCATAAAAAGCACAGTTCTTACATCACACAATAATTCCCCAGGATGCTGCATTATGTAAAAGATTAATTAATTAAAATATTATCACTACTACACATCTTTTACTATTATTTTTGAACTGAAACTGAGCACTCACCACCACTGTGTCTTCTGATTTTCTTGCAATGTCTCTCATTGTAGTCACACTATGCTCATGTTCTGTCTCGCAGATTTTCCTCTCCTTCTCCATCTCTCTTCATATTTCCTCTCCAGTCTCTTTCTCCTTCCTCCCCTCAGTCCTCCTCCTCTCCATCCATTCATCCTCTGCCTTCCTGTCCATCATCGGTTCCTCCTCCTTCATGATAGATCGTCTCTGGCAGAACACCCGCTCCTCTCTCTCCTTTCTGATGGTCGCCTTTCATTTCATTCATGAAGTCATTCTGGAAAACTTCACACTACTGGTAAGAGTTCTTGAGAACCTGTTCCTCAGTCTCCTTCTTCCAGTGCTCGAGTCTGCTTTCCAAAGTCATCATTTCCATGTTGCACTCCTAAAAGAGACACTGAATGTAAACATCTCTGACACTTAATCTTTGTCAGTACGTCGCAAAATGAAACACTACAGTGATCCACTTCGGCAGTGCTGTATTGACTCAAAACACGGGCTTGATAAACGCTCTTTACTAAAAGAGAAAAATAAGTATATAAATATACAAATATATAAACTTTATACAAATAACGGATGAGCAAAGTTACATTTTTGTACAAAAATCTATCGAAGATGCAAGGGTTTGAGAGAGTCCCAGAGTCGCAGTGACCACATTTACGACAATAATGTGATTATGCTATTACTGCGACAGACAGAGGCGTTGTTAGGATGTTGAAACATTGGGGGTTTAGCCCAGCAGGGGCGCCTCCAAGGGGTGGCCAGGGGTGGCCATGGCCTCCCCATAAAAACAACTCCCCCCCCTCCCCCCCATTAGGCTATTTTTAGCTTTGTATTTTCCGCAACCCCACTGAACATTTTCTGGGGGTGCCACTGTAGCCCAGTCCAGAAATCTTTAAATTTTCACTGCTACAGCAACAGGAGATAACTCTTCCTCCACCTCCTCTAGCCTCGCCTGTGCCTCGTTGTCTTCATCCTCTTTCTTTTTGAAAAAGCTTCTTATATCCATAGCCTTCAAGTCTTTCCTTAGTGAATTAGCTAGCTAGCTACCAACCACCAGATGCCAACAATGACAAGCCCTGTAACTGGTGCGTGCTCTCTCTCTCTCTCTCTCTCTCTCTCTCTCTCTCTCTCTCTTTCTCTCTCTCTCATGCTCACACAAAAGGCGCGCGTGCCAAGTAGTGTGAAGTAGATCTCGCTGCGAGTTTGCTTACTGTCCGAAGAGCCTCAACACAGTATAAAAATCAAAATAAGGTGTTTAAATTGTATGAATCCTGCCTCGCATTAAAGCTGCATTATTAACATGCATATAAGCCTAGCCAGTGACCACAACTTTTGTACTTACCATGTTTAATGTGATACTGTGGTGGAAAATTTCTAAGTTTATACCCCATATGTAAATTATAAGCATTACCACTTTCACCCCACCAGAGAAAAGCGGAGCTTGACGTGATATGATTAAGCTTGTTACTTGGTGGACATAATTGTTGCATGAAGATGGACCTCCTACATGAACATGCCAGTAGATGTTAGTTTTTGATTTTAACCACAGTTATTGAATCAGCCATTTACTTTATCTTTACTATACATGTCTGGAAGTGTATAAGGAAATCAGAAAATTTAATATGTTAGCCTTAAATAAACAATATATATCCTATAATACTTTGTATGCATGTGAGTAATCAGCTGTGAGAGATCTGTATGCCGTAAGTTGCATAGTACGGCCTGGGCCTGTCGTTGGGGCTGATAATGGGAGTTAGACACTGTTCGGACATTGCCCGGAAGATGGATCTTGAGTTTAAGATAAGAACAACTGGACTCAGTAGTAAAGCTAAAAGTAAATAATCAGTTATTTTTAGACATGCGAGACCCTGGCAGGCATTGCCAAGCAGATACCAGACAGGCCAGAGCAAGTAATTAACTATTTTTTATGTATTAGATATGCGCGGACGTGCTCGGACAAGGCGGATTAACTTTTTTTTATAATTAGACAGGTGTGATCTTGAAAACAATAGTGTACAGAAAATGTGTTATGAAACTGAAGGAGGGGGTTTGAGTCTAAGCTCCACAATAAGAGGGGCTAAGGGAGAAAGCATAAAAGAGAAGTGCTTTCAGAGGGTGTGGCAGAGTGAATGTGTGTGTTGCTCCGCGTGGACCAGCCCGGTTTAGTGCATGTGATCTGCAACATATACAATAAACCAATTACATCAGACTCTTGAGAATTACACTTGTTCTTTATTGGGCGCTGGAATTCACTTTCTGAAATTATGACAAAAAGGTATATACAAATTACGTAACTTGGTGAATTATTGTTCAAATGTGGAGGGAGCCCTCAGTCTACCTAGCCCAGACTGGGAGTAGTATCCCACCACGCTACACTCCATTGGAACAACCAATCTATTCGGCTTCCTGAATGTGACGTTAACGGTAGTTGTCGCGCTATTCCAACCTCCCCTTGGCTTATCCCGTTTAAGGCTACCTAGGAATTAAATGAAAGTGCACTAAACAAGTAAAGAGTTAGCACTTTTTTTCCTCATTTGACACATCCGTGGAACTCCTCAGTCCACATCTGAATCGCAACTGTTTGTAATGACGTTTGAATTAATCTGATTATTTCTTTAAAAAATCCTTTTAAAATTCCTTTAAAAAATCTGACATTGAAAAGAACAAAACCCATCACCTGGCACACAGCCAACTAGTTAACATTGTTATATTTCACACAAATACAAATATATAAATAGCCGCAACCTTAAACTAACGTAACACAGCATTCACTGAAACACTGAAAATGTGCTCCACATAATGACTGTAGTCTAGCTAACTTCCGAGTGTCCTTTACAGGCTTCCTCAGACTCACTTTGGCGAGCCCAAGCGACACTGAGCAGCTTGTGTGTGAACTGGCAGCATATACATTACCATTCGGTAAGACAAAGCAATTATCGTTATGCCATTATCTGTAAGAAACGTTCAAAACAGTAACCTGGTACACCGTTTGGAGTAAAGGCCATTGTGTGAAATTGTATGTTAAGTATGCACACTC